>NC_088984.1:37983453-38290953 GCF_963932015.1 Anas acuta | reverse complement strand
CCTGCTTCATTGTCACAATGAATATGCATTTTATTAATAATCCGACTGAACAGTGGGACACCAGAATTGTTTGTTCTATCATGGTTTATGTTGTGGGTCCAAATGGCTACAGGCAACACGATTATAGATGGACTACATGGTAACAGGCACCTCATAGAGGTAAAACTAGATAAGTTGCATTAATCACTGACAAAGCATCCTGCTGCTAAGCACTGCACATTCATCTTTTCCTAAGCTTTTCACTTTGCAGCTTATTATAAACAGAGATTGGCTCCAGAACCTCCATAAAGCCCCATACGCGTAGCCACATTTCTCAAATTGTTCCACAAACGTGCCTCTGTATTTACATTACGTACATTACAAATGTTTTTAATTATTCTTCCTTCCCAGTAAGTGAGCTCGCAGTAATTCAGTTACTGTCTATCTGCACAGCAGGCAGGTGCTACTGTGCTAAGAAGAAGAGGGAGCCACATTTAACTCCTAGTGCCAAAAGCTCTCCAGCCAGGCGGCCCCGAGAGCCTCCTGCTGCTCCCAGCCCCTCACAGCAGGGAGCCCACCTGGGGAGCACAGTGCTGAAGGCTGGCTCCTTCCCCCCATCCCTGTGGGATTACAGAAGTACCGACAGAGGCCTAGAGGCCTTTTTACAGCTGTAAATTTGGCCAGACTGCACAAGCTGTACGTTTCAGTGTATTGGAAAGCAGTATTTTTTAAGGCTGGTAGGATCCTTCGCTTATATTAAAATGTTAGCTATCCTATGGATCCACTGCAATTATCTTATGACTCACCTTCCAGTGGTGGTGTGAATTTTGAACAATTACGTATTTTAAATAGGTAAGAAGATAAGAAACCTTTGGGTTTTTTTGTTTTTTTTTTTTACGGAGCACTTGTCTCAACCAAGGTTTGGGATATTTCTTATTATCTTTCCTTGCCTCCCCATCGCATGGTTTGTACCACCCTCTTCCTTAGATCTTGCACACATTAGGAGATACTCACCAGCTAGCACTTGACTCTCTTCATTCCTCTGTTTATCCCACTAACACTCCTCTGCCTTTCCCACATCCAGTGGTCCAGTTACACGGCCAGGCTCTCCCAGGCTTCCATGAAGTGACTGCAAATTCTCCTTTGGGCTTTTTTTTTTTTTTTTTTTTAACCTCCATCTTAGGAATGCTCAGCCAGCTCCCCTTGCCTGCTTCAGCTTTTCATGCCTGCAAAATGCTCAGCAATTGCTTATGTGCAAAGGCACTACGTGGGAAAAGATTTCAGAGTTCTAGGGTGCCACCACAGCAAAAGGGCAGCTGAAAGATCCACAGGTGGGATACCAACAGCTCGCAGCCCAGATCCCCGGGGCAGAGGCAGGATGTGTTCAGCAGCTGCTCATTAGAGGATGGAGACAACCTGAATGCTTTATATAGCACCTCACTAACCACGGCCCTGCTTGGCTGGCTCCTCTGCAATGCTCAGACTGCCCCTCTGCTCTGTGACTCCCCCACCGCCACGCCATCCCTCAGCTTCGTGTGCCAACTTTTCTGTATTACTGGTACCAAATTGGCTGGTAGAGCCCAACAACAGCCAAAGAGGGCAGATATTGGAGTCGCAAGGCCAAGGTTAAACTCTAGTCCAGATCTGCCTCCACACACTGGAGAGGCCCACCCCATTCATTGCAAACAGCAATGCAAAGTGGTCCCCACAGAAAGTTTCCTATCGCTATTAGACTATGCTAAATTATTCCTTAGGGTAACTCTGATTTGTAAAATGGAATTGAACTAGAGATTGACTTGTTGTTGTTGTATCATCATCATTTTTAGCTACACTTCTGCTTATCCTCTTCCCAGGACTTCAGCTCCCTGGTGAAGGAAAAGACCATGAGAGCTGGGAGAACACAAAGTGCTTTATTTCATGCCTGTCTATAAGTTTTCCTGGTGAGACAGGCTCCCATGCTGCTGGTAACATCATAAAAATTAACAGGGACTTAGCATAACAGAGTTCACAAGAAAAGATGTATTTCTGTGTCGGTGTTCAGAGGCTGATAGGGTGTTGAACACTCTCAACACTTTCTGGCCATTCACAGAAACCTCAGCTATGCAAACTCAAAACCAGCAGACTGCAGCAACAGTAGGTAAGAGAACCAGTGCACCACAATTTCCAAGTCAGGGCTATATAAGGCCTGACCCAGAGAAGTACTTCTGTGCTCAGTATCTCTTGATTCAGTGCGCTGCTTGCTCTCCTGAAGCTCAGTGCTTCCCAGAAGCAGCCTCACATTTCCATAGTGAAATGGGAGCAAATCTCCTGTTTGCTCAGCTCCACACAGAGAGCTAAAACTTCCTGGTTTTCCAGGGAAAGGTTTCCAACAAATACACTGAGATGGGCAACAAACAATTTGCTGCTTGAGGACTTCTCATCTCCTGGTGCAGAAGTCACCACTCGGGAGCCCAGCTCACTGCAAAGCATGGGCAAGTCCATGGACACCAAGGCTGTTCTACTTCAGAGAGGTTTCCATACTCAGCCCAGAATCAGCAAAGCGCTACAACCTCTTGAAATAATCACTGCATCTTTATCAGTCTTTTTCCAGGCTAAAATTCAGCACAAGACTTTAATTGCCCTCCGCAATTAAAAAAACACCGCAGGGCACAGTCCACCAGTCCTCTGCTGGAACTCCAGCTGCAGACCACAGGCACGTTGCAGCAGAGACAACGGAGCTGCTTTGCTGGGCTCTGCAGGACGCCTCACATACTGAAAGCCTGCAGAGACCAATCTGTGCATTCATGATGCAAAGTATCCAGGCTGGAGCTTTGATGCGTGTAGTAACAAGCCGTAAAAACATGTCAGCAGAATTTGAGCTGGAGTTGCCAAGTGTCAAAATAGTATACTATTTAAACATTTGCAAATTTTGCTTATGATACAGAAGCACAAGGCAAATATACCACCATTAGCATTTCAAAAATAGTCGCTGAATGAAAGGGAGCTTTAAAAATAACTTTGTTTTCTCTTGGCATCCCTATGCTAATAGATTCTGGTTTTAATTTAAGAAAAAGTCTCTTGCATGCAAGACACAAGGCATCACCATCTCCTTATGTAATTTAATGTTCTTTCTTGTAATTTATGTTCTTTCTGCAAAGCAAATCACACCACGGTTCCCCCTCTTACTTGTCCCCAACCACCTGAGAGGTTTTGTGCATGGGCCAGTGTCTCGTGCCATTCCATGTGTCCGCATGCAGCTCCTGGGTGGCAGCAGTCTCATGGTGATCCCTCCAAGAGAGCTCTTTCATGAGAAACTTCTCTCACAGGTAAATCAGACGGAGCCAGAGAGAAATTAATTTGTTTATCCAAAGTCATCAGGAATTTGACTAGTACCATCAGATTACTTATTCTACCATCATTAGTACCAGAGCAGACACTGAAGGAACAGGAAGCAACATAACTAAAAGTGAGAAAAGGCAAGATTCCTAATCAAAAAGAGTATAATTACATACTAAATGACAGTGCCGTAATGCATAACTGCATAGAAGGTGAACTCTAGTTACAAACCCCCTTCTTATCTATAGGATGATTTGCAGTGCAGTGCTGACATTTTTCCAGATCATTTTATGCATGTTTTGCACAAATATACCAAGCTGTTTAACCTATCTTTCAGTACACTCTTTTTTTTTTTTTTTTTTTCTTTCTCATTATCTTCTCAGGTATCCAGCCCCGGTCGGGAGTTTCTAAACACTGATAACTAATTCAAGAATTATCTGCCAGGAAATCTCATTAGCTAAGATAGAGAAAGCACTGCTGAAATAGATAAAGATGATTCATTTTATTTTTATAGACAAAAAGACACAACAAATAGCTGTGAAGATCTAGAATTACATACTTAATATGAAGCAACACTAAACCTGAGCATGGCACAGAAACCAAAGCCTTGGACAAGTCAGAATCCTCCAAGTAAATTCCTTTGGAAGACAAGTTACTAACCTGATGTCTGTATGGCCCACGACAGCTTCAGTGCTAGGTGCACCCTACGTCTGTTTTCAGCCAGCATTTTTCATTTTATTTTCATATTATTTTCATTTTATTTTCATTTTTCATTTATCAGCACTTTATCATCCATTTTCCCTCACAGCTTGAAGAACCTGAGTATTTCTACCTGTGTTCACATCACAAGCCCAGTGCTGCAGCAGCTCAGCACCGCCACACCAATCCATCAGCTCCAAGCAGCTCCATGACCAAATTCACACCCAAAGGAGCCAAAGCTCAATCTCAAATCCATCTGAGTGTGGTATCAGATGAGACTAGGAAGTATTTTTCCCCCTTTGTGCGTGGAAAGTAAGATGTGTTGTATTTCCATATACTACATCAGTATCCTCAAGCATACCTTAGAGCCTAGGGAAAGAGGCTGTGAGGACAGAGAGGATTTCTCTGGAAAACGCCATCCAGGATGAGGAGAGCCCCCTCTGAGTTCAATACAAAGATTTCTTCCCTGCTTTCTCTCAACTGGCAGCTGGCCTGCTGGTCAGCTCCACCATGGGCTGCCTGACAGACACCTTCCCAGCTGAAGATGAGCCTGAAGGCTGCAGTGAACCCTGCCAGCCCGGTGGCATTTGGGAAGCCCTGCTGGCCTCAGCAGCAGTGCCTGCACAACAGTCCAAAACTGGGGGCTGTGATCCTGTCCAGTGCCCTGCACGTCACCTGCCCTGTCTGGGGGGACACAGCCTTCACGCCTTTCCCTGAACAGGCAGCCAGCAGAGATGCCAGGAGAGATGCTCTTGCATGACAGATGAGATTCCACTTGTGGATTACCGTGCTGCTTTCATGTCTGGCCTTTAAAGGACCCCAGACAATGCTCGCACCAGTGCTGAATCAATCCTCCTAAACGTAGCCACTGAATTCATTTTATAGGCATAATTCCCAGGGCCTCTGGAAACAATGCATTCTGTCAAAAGAGTATCCGAATGAAACCAGCTCTTCAACCACCCCAACAAAGCCCTGTTTGACGTGCCACATTCCAGGAAGCACAGCGCAGTATGATCTTATCTGTGTGTTGTTGGCCTCTTGTGCCTTTTGTTAATATACTAATACAGCTCCACACCAGGGGAGAAAATATTCCCCTCTAATAAGGTATGCAGCCAAAAAAAAAAAGGCAGCATTAAAACAAGAGCCATCATACCAAGATTCTCTGGTACTGCGATTTCTGCTTTCCTCTTTACAAGTTCAAAAACAACCGCGAACTGCTCACCTCCTAGAACTGAGGTCTTGTAACAAACACCTGTAGCGACCGAACCATTTGGACTAATGCAGCTGGTAAGGCAAACTACAGAACGTATTTTGTTCCGATGCATCCCCTTCAGCCTCCAGTATCTGCACACTGCTTGGTTTGCTTTGAAGTCAGCAGTCAGGAGATCACCTCCCTGAAGCCAGTGGGATGCCTCCCAAGAAAAAAGGACACTTCCTTTCCCCCGAGGGCAGGATGCTTAAGCCTAGGGATAAAATTCATTTTTCATGTCTGCATAGGCTCTCGCAAACAAACAGAGCACATGCTTCTCTAACAACAGTACACACTCAGAAAGGAAAAATCAATACCAAAGATAAAGAGAAGTTGTACCAAGTTTTTTGGGTGCTAGGAACTCTCCGCATCATCAAAACACAAGGGCTGAGGCAGGTTATAGAAGGGGTCCATCTGCCTGCTAGTCTCTCTCTGACAGCTGCCAAGGCAGGAGACATGCAGGAGAGCATTAGGTGGTGGCCAGCGACACTCTCCTGGTGCAGGCTCTCTGGAAAGGTTCTTGGTATTTATGACAGTCTCCCTGGGCCAGCAGTGGTATTTCTGTGTTTAATGGCTCTCAATAAATGTTTGTGTCGTGATTTTGCTTTTTTGGAACCAGCTCTGTTTTTGACATCCTTATCAAAACATCTTTGCTGGCCTATTTCACAGCTTAATTACTTCAAATATGCACCTTCTGGTTCTGAGCCTGCCACCCGACAGCTTCATTTGACGTACCTTAGCTTTACTACGAGCAAAAATAAGTGGTTCTTTCCAATCCGTTTCATTCATGTTTTACAGAGCTCTATCTGTACTTTCTGCAGTCTCTTTTCTGGGATGAAGAGCCTTCACCTGGGAAGTCTGTACTTGCTTGGAAGTGAGCCCTTTCCCTGGGGCTGTTCCTGTCACCCCACACTGTGCCCTTCCAGCACCACTCAGACTCACCCAACCTCTCTGAGATGAGATGGCCTGTAATGGTCACACACTGAGTCACTGCTTAGGACGATATCAAAGGACTGAGGTGTTTTTTTTTTTTCTTTTTTTGGCCAGAAAGGAAAAAAAAAAAAATGTACCATGAAACAATCTTACAAGTACAAAACACCAGAAAAAAAATCTTTCTTGTTAATCATGCTATTTTTTTTCCCTTCAAACAAGGTAGTCCATCTCCACCTTTGGTCTCAGAGCTCTTCCACAACATTTGTACCTTTCTGAGGCAATAGCAGAAGTGTTTGTGTCTTACTAGAAAGCCTTTTTGTACTTTAATAACTTGTCTCTCTTTGACATAAACAGAGCTGGTATTCAGTAGGCTCAGTGTGTTAAGATCTGCAACCACCCTTGAAATAATGAGTCAAGTCTCCTATCACTTGTTAATACAATGACTGTTTTACTCATTTTGAGATTTCTTGACAACCAGCAATTTCTGGATTAGATCTAACACCTGCTCAAAGAAAGCCACAAGCATCATTTATCAGCTTCCTGATCTCAGAGGACGGCATGAGCTGACAACTCACTTTATATCACTCAGAGCAACATTTTGCAAATGCCTTGTGGCCACTGCTAAGAGCTGGAAGCAATCATTGTCCACCAGCACTGAGGACTGCATGCTCTTAATGTAAATTTCCAGCTCAATTAATAAAATGACACCAAGGACAGTGTGGCTTGTTCTGTCTGATGAATTCCTAGAACGGTATTGACTAAATCTTCGCTCCTGCAGAGGGCACAGAATCAGAGCATTTGCATGCTGATGATCAGTATTTGGTGCCCAATGTGGCTGTCACGAGCAGGCAAAACTGCCAGTTTTTTCTTCTCTCTTTTTCTGCTTTGTTTTGTTGTCAGCATTGAACCTGGGAATGAAGGATCTCACTTGATGGCCAGGCATCCGCTGAGCTCGAACTGAATCCACGGCACCCCTACCAGTGCTTGGCCCTTAGTGCTGGAAACTTGTTTTAATGCTGCTGAACCCCAGCTGCTGCCAGGCCTTATACAGCACTAAAACCCGGCGGCAGGAGGGGACGAGCAGCCCAGCACCTCCCTGCTGCTCTGCCAGTTGGCACACGCAGCTGTGCTGGAGCAGACGCTGACGTACGCTCCTCCCAATTGTTCCCAGCCAGCAAGGCCAGCAGATTTACAGAAATAACAAGAAACTTGTGACCATTTTGCTCCACCACCAGCAAGCTGAAACCCCCTCACATAAGAGAGGAAACAGGGAAGATGGGAAAATATTTCATTAAAGCTGGCAGAAAGAATACTGCCTTTCAAAAAAAAAAAAAGAGGTATGTATTGCTAGGAGGGGCTCAGAAATGGCCATTTAAACTAAAGAACTGTTTCTGAACACCTTTCCCAGAGTTTGTACACAAAGTGTTTCAACCCATGGAAACCTGAGTCTGTTGAGCTAAATAATAATGGATTTCTGCACTCCCTTCACAGCTCTTTTATTCACAAAACAGTGATCAGTTCATCAGCACGCCTTTGGAGCTGCAGTGGGGAGGTGCAGCAATCTTTACCTGCTCAGCCATTGCTGTGCTGCCAGCTGCCAGCAGTGGTTGCACACGGGGAACCCCCAGCCCGTGCTGCTGCAGGCTGTGTGATCCAACTGCTGCCCTGAGGGGTGTAAAATTCAGTCCCCTGTGCATGAGGAGGGGACCCCTACCCCTCACAGAACAGCTTGCACGGCTCCCTACACTTTCACATTTCCACATGGTTGGTATGGATGTGATTCCTTTTCTACCCCAGCATCCCTCTGCTCACATTTTGTTTTGCACTTCTGGCTTCGCTTGATGGACTGCTTGGAACAGATTTTTTGTTTTATTTTTTAAATAGTAGTTCAAGCTAGAGCTAAAACCTGCTTGGTGGATGCTAATGTATAACAATTACAGTATTTCTTACCTTATTCATGTAAATGGTGTTCTTAGTTCCTTCTCATATTACTTCTGGCTGAATGAAAAGAAAGGTGATTTACATCATCTCGTAGCTGCCATCCTCCTTACTCGCTTGCACTTCCGTATGCAAATGCTATCAACAAGTCCTCGCACTGGGCCAGCAATAGGTAGGGGAAGACAGAAGTGGATCTCATTGTTCACATGTGCATGTTAACAAACTTATTTCAAAATCTCAGGTTTTAAATCCACTCGACAGGCTAATTCAATAGCATACAAGTTTTTTGGATTTTGCTTTTAATCAAAAAGACACACATTACTGGTTCAAACAATTCAAGAGAAATCCAAGTGCATTATCAAGATGCTGTTGCCTCTTTAGCATGAAGGCACATAGGCCTATCAACACAAAAAAAACAAGTTGATAAATTTACCAGTGGTTAAACGATACTAAGAAGAATTACATTTCTAACCTTCAAACCTTTGGAGTCTTAAAGGAATACAGAGTCCAAAGAACAAAGTGTTCTCTTTCAGCCTGGCACTAGCATCGAATCAACCTGGGTTACACTTGGGGCCCTTTATAAGCACTGGAATGACCTGAGGGTCCCATAGGCCTTTGGAATCTCCCCAGTTTTCCAAGATTTGTTAAAAATTAGCATTGTTGTTTCAGAGAGTGCTGCTGCTAACTCCCTGAGGTCTGCTGGGTGATGCTTCTCAACACCAGAGGACACCGAAACACCTGAGTGGGCTCTGCCTCACACCCTCCTGCCTGAGGGCCGCCTGTCCCTTCCTCACACCCCAGCCCCAGCAGCTGGCCACGTGGCTCCAGCACTTGGAGGAGACCCCAGGCATCTCCACTCCTGCTGCATCACTGCTGGCAATCGTTCTGAGCACCCGCCTGACCCATACACACCGGATGCACAAGTTGCTGTTGAATCTTTACTTTTGTAAATCATTCAAATCTCTTTTAACCCCTGTAGCTGCTGATGCTTATGTTGTTTCTTCAGCTCCTCTTTTCAACTCCAGATCACACTGAAAAAATTGTTAGTGACTGCATGGGAAACCCAGTCTGTGCAGTCAGACGTTTTTCCCCCTCACACATTACCTACCCCACTGCGAAGCGCCACTGAACCAACTCTCCCAAGATTGGGCAGCCTCTGACAAATCCCCATCTCCATCTTGTGTTTATGTAAATATACACGACATGCAAAATAGTTTTCCTTATGTCATTTCTCTGAGTAATGCCTCACAGATACAGCTACTTGTGTACTGGCACACAGTCTTCATGCGTAGGCACCCAGCTCTGTAAGCACTGCTATTTTCCTGCACGTATATGAACATGCAGTTGGGGCTCCTCACACATGGGTGTGGAAGAGAGATTAGCCCAGCAATCATTAAACACGGAACTGCTTTGAAGTACTCCATAAACTCACTTAGCATAATGCAGTTTGCATCATGACTGGGGCTTCCAGAATATAAACAGATTATAATGTTTCTAGAAATAATTGGCGAGAATTGCACCCTCTGCTTTACACAGCACCAGTCCTTTAACTCAATGACCTGGCACCTAGATTTCCAAAACACGGCATTAACTAACATCATTTCTACACATCACTTCGTCCCGCCATCACATCAGAAAGCCCCTCTCTGCACGAGGTAGCTGTAATCTCTAAGAGTACACCTGTCTATGCACACATGCATCCTACAGAGTAATTTGCCGGCATTGTCAGGTTACTTGAAAAAGGCTCCTAAGCCGCTGCTGCATCATCTGCTATTAAAAGCCATCTCCCCACTGAGCCAAATCACGCTTGCCTTGGTCACACAAATAATTTTGTTGACTTCAATAGAACTATTTCTGCAAAGCAGACAGGACTTAACCTCTGCCAATAATTTTGAGTGCCACGTCCCTGCAGGCTACTCTTAATACTTCAGTGATCTCACATGCTGGGGTTTAAACAGAACAGTAGTTTAAACAGCGAGGCACTAAAGGAAAGAAGCTCCTGCTCTCATATATGATGCTAAGAGAGTCGTGATAGAATAGCAGACAATAAAGCCTAAGACTTGCAAAAAAAAAAAAAATGTTTGTGTTACACTTTGGTCCCTATTCTGCTTCCATAAATTTTTCCCAATACTGTTTTTCTTCCCACAGCATTAAATAGCTGCATCTGTATTTCAGCAGAAGAATGACTGAAACTGTCTTGCATGTTACTCTCCATTGCAGAACTGGGCTGGTGAGCAGGCATCATCCCTGTGCTGCTGAGCTGCTCCATCAAGGGGTGTGCGGTGGGGAAGTGAAGCTGTCAGGTGAGACCAATCGTACCAACTGGCAGAGCTGCAATCTCTTAAGGGGCATTACCAAAATGAAAGCTTTACACTGAACCCTTCTGCCATTGTGTCTTGCGCAGATGTACAGCCTTTGAAGTAAAACCTGACAGTTGCCCAAATGTCTTTGTTTGAAAGACTGCATGTGCAACATCTGCATTCTGCTGCTAGCTCACGCTGCAGTACTGGAGATGCCTGGGTAATATTCTTATGTGGCCTTGGCCTGTGTACAGCTGCTGAGTGCTAACTAATGCCTACAGAGATTAACCAGAGAGGACTCAGCGTTGAGCTCCTCTGCTCAGCCATAAACCACAGCAGTTTGCAACATTTGCAACTCTGTTGTACTGCTCCGTCTTGTCAGAGCAGGACTTGCCCCCGACATCTGTTTTAGTTCAGGTCTTTTTATTTAAGCAAGTATTGAGAAAGAGCCCACCGCTGCACAAATGTGTATATACAACATGGGCTATACTATACCTCCTAAAGCACTGCCCTTGCACAGCTGATTCTTTCAGAAATTATCTAAGGGTTCAAACATGCTCCTGTCACAAGAGCAGCCTAATTCCTGAAAAAGTGACAGCAAATCCACTCAGCACCGCAGTCCCCTTGCTCAACCTTCCAGCAAAGAAGTGAATTGGCTGCTAATCCCTTTAAGGTGATCCACCACATGTTGAGTAGTGCACCAGTACATTGACAATGAAAAACGTTGTCATCCGCAACGTATTTTTTGCTTTACTTCTGATGATAATAGTTGTTCCGATGTGCATGACACACAAAATAGACTTTAATTTATGTAGGCTTTAAAACATTTTGAAGTTTCCTTTTAACTACAGAGCTTAATATTTACTCTGGAGGCTTTTTTTCTGGTAGTTAAAGCACTTACAATTTAACTTCCTTAATTTATGAACTATGTCAAAAGCAGCTATTTAGGACACAAGCTTTACCTTAGGACCTTCACTTGGTTGCATTCTTTCTGAGGACTACAGCACTGACACAACCTAGATGAAAACACACCACCCGTTTTACCTCCTCTCATGTGTTTTGCAGCAATCTACCCAAATAATCACCCCTGGAACAGGGAAGGCTCCTTCCTTCTGAGGAAGAGATACCTCACGTGTAAAAGCCCCCACAATAACTGGTCCGGGCTTTGGCAAGGCTCCTGGGTGCTGCCTTTCATGCCCCCATCATCTGGGGCTGTGGTGGATTCCCCAAATTAGGGGGGCACAGGATCACCTGGCTCCCTGCAGGCCATGACAGAGGCACCCAGTGAGGGGCGGATAACAAGGAAGGGCTGAGAGCCGGAGGCGCTGGTGGATGGTGTACTCGCAGGAGTCCCAGTTATCTCGCAGAGTGAGCTGACAGCATCTCTTCCAGCTCCTTTTAAGGTATTCTACAAGCTAACTGGTCCCAAAACCAGCAAATGAAATGGAAATAAGTGGAACTCTAGATATGATGTAACTAGTGGGAAATTACCAACTCCCTGACTTGAATTCCCTTTACGTCATTAGGGGGATTACTGATAACTCTTCTGAAGTCTAGAGGAACTGACAGGCATTCGGCTTAGAAAGCACGTACTTCCTTGGATAGAGAGAAACAGAAGTATTTATCACTTCCTCATCATCCATCCACCTCCTTGTTTTCCATGTAACAAACAGGGGGGAAACATAACTGCCTGAGATGTCATTTGCTCTAGCTTATTGATCTCTCACAGGAAGCTGGTTCCCCGGACTATGCTGTCATTTATTTCCACAGTAACCATCTAACATCAGAGGACAATACCTCAGCAGGTGGAGGAAAACCTTTAGGAAACAAGAATATCTTATGCTCCTGCAAATCTCCCTGCACCAGAAAACAGCGGTTAGAGGATGTCTGAAAGCTGTCTGAATGGTCTTACAACAGACTGACCAGGACAAGTATCCTTAACCCTTTTCAGGGGCAAATCACACACAGGTGTCTGGAGCCTCCTCCTGCCCACCCTGCAAAGCACTGCCCTGTACCTGCCACGCTCTGGGCAGCGTCACAAAGATGCAGCTTCCCACTCTAACCCTGAAATGAAGTCTCCTCCTCCAAAAAAGCTGCATACACCAAGTTGCCACTGAGCCCAGGGATGTTACCAGCTTTTTGGAAGCAAATTTTACCCTTCCTGCACCTAAAACCAAAGTCATCCCATCAGCAATGCCCATTTCTATCCGCTGCAGGTTGGACTTGTATGGTGGCTGCTTCTGACAGCACAGCAGGCTCTGAAGTTTCCAGCTCTGCAGAAGAGATGTCACGGAAGTCCAAAGACAGAATTATCTGAGCATGTGAATTAATATTTGCACTCACTACTTCCCTCAGAAAATGATTTTTACCCAAAGTAACATAGAGGTTCAGTTCATCAAAGCCTTCACAGCTCAGCAAGGTCCTAGATGTGCTTTGGCTCCTCTTCAGCAGTCACAATGTTTGTGAGCTGCACCTGATCTTTTTTTTTCCAACTTAGCTGGCCCATTTCTTCTTCTCCCCAAAAGGCACAGCAGCCTTGGTCAGACACACAGGAAAACAACGCAGCTAGAGCCCCTCTCCAGCCATGTGCCACCACAAGGCACATCTCCCGAGATCAGACCCTGGGGGCAGGCTGGCTCACCCCAGCTGCCTCTCACATGAACGTGAGTTAGCAGCACACAGAGGGAAAATGGACACGAAGGTATTCAGAGACTGTCAGCAGCTGAGAGCAGCTGTGTAAAGCAGAGCCTTCTTAGCATCACCGGGCTGTGTGCAGATCTGCTTTCTTCCAGTTGTCCAGTAGATATACACAGGATTTATTACATCCATGCAGATGAGCAAATGAGATCAGCTCTTCGTAGCATCAGTAAATATCAACTGAGAAACTCTGCTTCCATCACACTAAAACACTTCTGTAATCTATGCTGGTTAAGTATTCCAGGCTGATTTCTGCTACGTATAAAAGAGCAAAGGTTAAGAAAGCCACTTTACATGGCAAATGAAAAACAATAAAAAGTATAAATGATTTGCTGCTACATCTTTTTGCTTCTGTGAAACAGTCTAAAAGATAAATATCTTAAAAGAGTTTCACCCAACGAACCTCTCGTAAAACAAAAGCACTAGATGGTAAATGGTTGCCTATTCAGCAGGTTGCTAAATCTACTGCCATGAATCCTTTATCTAATCCTTCTTAGCAAAGCATAAGCCAGGGCTTTTGCTTAGAGAAGAAAAAAAAAAAAAAAAAAAAAAGCCTATAATTGCAACAAGCTTGTCATCCCATTTCCTATTAGCGAAGTATAGAAACCAAGTAGGGATGTTTAGGATAAATTAAAGACTTTATTTATTCATTAACTCCATTACTTAATCTGCAGTTCAGTGTAAGGAATATTATTTTTTCTAAAGTAGCTTCAGAACTCATGAAGATGTACAGCGACAACGGACAGTGTAAATGCATTTTTTTCTCTTTTTCCTACTACCACCACATGATGCTGTGCATAAAACTTTCTTTTGACATGTAAGTAATTTCCATCGAGGTAACACAGCATGACTTCACATTATTGCTGCCAATAACCAATATTTTCCATTTTTATCATCTCTGTATCCTTCAGAGACTTCCTTCTGCTTTATAATTCCGTCGCCCATCCATTCTCAGCTCTCTCCAGCATTTGCAACGTGTTGTCAACCACAATTTTATTTACTTTGCTAGCAATGCCACTTCTTGCGCCCTTCAGCCTTGTGCTTGAACATAAACTCTATTGACAGCACAGGAGACTTGACTGGCAGCTCCCCATGTCTCCCTGCACATGATCCCACACACTCAGCTGCTCCCCGAGGCAACATGAGTATTATTTGGCGAATGGTCCCCATATGAAGCATCGGAGAACAGGCAACAAATGTAAATAGCAGTAACAAGACATATCATGCAGATGCAGTGGGCGAAAATCATCCCAGCTGCCAATGGAGGCCAAGCACTCAGACACCATGCCTGGGGACCGAAGCAGAGGCTGGGCCCCGCTACTGCATGGCAGGATGCCCTGGGGCTGGCCAAGAAGGGATTTCTGGGGCAGGAAGGGTTCTTCTCCAGCAGGAATGCCTCTGCAATAGGATCAGTGGAGATATCACTGGTGATGACATTTGAATGCACCAAAAGATCGTGATTTTCCAAAACAGAAACCCACACTTAGACAAGGAATTGTGTGGGGGGGTTGTTTGTTGTTTTGTTTTGTTTTTTGTTTTAATCTGGCCAGATTTTCAAGCTCAGTTCCCATTAGCCTTATTGACCCAAAGCTTAATGCTGCCAAGTCCTTGTTGCGCCGGCTGTCACCTACACGCTCAGATCCTTCAGCAGCTCCCCAGCCGCAGCACACCTACACAGGGGTCTGCACAACGCCTGCCTGCATCATCTGCCCAACCCAGCCTTTACTGAGACCCGTGGGGTAAAAAATCTCATTCTGCATTAACAAATCATTACTTAAACTATTCTACAGGTGGTATCAGAAATTGACTTCAACTAATTCTTGGTTGTAATTCAGTTTAAATTAAACTGGAAATGTAAGAACACAATACCTTTTCCCACCTATTCACCCTCTCTTCCATATCACAAGTATTAAAAAAAAAAAAGTAGATCTCCATTCTAAGCCAGACTTGCATCAATATATATTGCTAATACCTCTATATCTGTAATATCCTTAATCCAGGTGTTCCAACAACATGAATTTTGCAGCCCACAGATATGTCATGCAGGTATTACCTAGAACTGGGAAATGGAGAGTTTTAGAAGTATTTTCAGTTCTCCATTTAAACTTAGCATGTGGAAAATGATTTTTGTTTGTGCAATTAGCTACAACCTTAAGCATACTTTCCTACTGTATTCACCAGGCAACAGAGAGGGTTCAGTCAATACAGAATCAGAAACAAAGCAAGTTGAAACAAACCCATTTATGTCTAGTTCTGTTCCTTCGTCTTTTGTGAGCAGAAGGACCATATATGACAGACAGCTACCAGCCTCTTGAAATCAAATCAGTTCCTTTCAAAGAACATTTGTATTTTGTAAACCAATTAAACCACATGAATAGTACAAGCATGAATAGGCTTTTGTTTTATTCAAATTAAGATATTTGGGGTTTGTTAAGATGCAAATAGATACGACAAAAAAGGTAACAAGGGCACAATGGAAAATTATGGAGCAGGGAAAAATTTAATTATGTGCCTGTTTGATTGAAAGTTCAGGGTCCTTTTTTATTGCTTCATATTTAAAAATTCACAGATTTCTATCCTCCGTATCCCAAATATGTTCGGGAAAATAAGCTGGCTGAATTGGTCCTTGCATGGCTTTTTATTTCAGTTGCACCCTCTTTGGATCCTTTTATTTTTAAGGAAATGTAAGAACTGTTCCAAGTAACCAGTCATGAACTAACACACTTCTTTTTAATAAAGATTAGATCCAAACCTGCACTATTTCCGTAACAGAAAAATCCTGCAGAGTTTAACAGTGCGTGATAACCCTTCTAAAAACCATTTAAAGAAATTCTAAGCCACCCAGCAGAGCTCTACCACATTGTTCTCAGTGGCTGAAAGAGTAATATTCAGCATGAGTTTCTGGACGTTTTTTAAGCAGGTTTTTAGATCTCTGTGTCCCATAAGCCAAATCCATCCACTGGCTTTAAAACAAAACTATGATTCCGTGACTCTAAAACCTCCTACCAACACAAGTAATGGCCTCTGCTCATCGCCCCACTGCAGCCTGGCCCCAGGGAGCTGACCACCTTCATCCCTAGCACTGTCTCGGGACAATGCCCCTGCCTCTTTCAGCACTATCCACTAACTGCCCTTTTCAGTTCACTGGTAGATTTCATGAAATAAAAATAAAAATAAAATAAAAAAGCACCTGAAGTGCCTGAGAGGCCGACATGGCAATAGCCTTCCTCATTTCAGAGATCACATTCAGGATGAGGAAAGCAGTCAGCCCAGATATGTAGAGTTCAGCTGTACAAGACTCGAGCAGACTTCAGTCTTCTCAGTCTGGTCACATTCCCATGAAAATCAACAGGAGTTTGTCAGTTTTACTGGGAGCTGCCCCATGGGCATGCTGCTGCTGTGGGACAAGACACCCACGGAAAAGAGGGCATTCTTCAGCTTCTGGGAGAGAACTCACCACAGTGAGAAGCACGTGGCCAGAGCTGAGCCTGACAGGGCAAAAGAGAATAAATTCTAGGAACGTGACCCTAAGTAATAATCTAGTGGGACAAAACACATAAAACTGTCCCTGTCTCTCAGCAAATAAAAACAGACCTTAGATTTTAGGATTACCTGTTTTCATTCTGCAACCCTTTTGAATGCAATCCATTGGTCTTTGTGGTTCCAGCTGCACAATCACCTAAAGGGATCCTCAGGAATGGCAGCTCTATCCCTGCAGTTAAGCAGGTAATGCTGTAAAAGGCACAAAAATAAAGGTCCCACCCAGCCCCTGATGGTTGCCCTATCTCCAGCCAGTTTTGGGACACGAGGAAGAGAAGCTAATGGCAGGAGCTGCCAAGCATCTCCTCTAAAGTAACTCCCAGTGTTGTCAGTCCTAAAAAGGGGCATGGCAATACCTACTCCTGCTACTCAAAGGATACTCCCATAGGTATTGAGACATTTCCCCTCCTCACGTGAGGGAATTAAACGGTTTGGACAGACAATGACTTAATGCAAATAGAGACAGTGAGCCAACTGCAAGAACTATGCTGTACACAGCACAAAGCCCTAAGGACTGGCTCCAAGGTCCCATCTGGTTGTGCTCCAGCTGGCAGCACAGGGCCAAGCAGCCAGGACAAGAGGAGAGCCTCTCCTCCAAGCACGTTGCCCTCTGCACCAGGGCCAAGCGCTCACCAGAGCCAAACGCTGCCCTCTGACACCCTGTGTGTCCAGGGCAGCACGGCTCGGCCGATTCCTGTTACTGCTGAAACCAACCAAGTCAGATGAAAATCATTAAAAAAAAGAAAAAAAAAGGGGGGGGGGGGAAGCGTTGACAGGGAAAAACTGGTCTGATTTAGACCTCTGCAGCCTATTTGCACCATGCTGGAATCCAGCTGGCAGCGAGGACACAGCCCTGGTGCGCTACCTCTGCATTTCTACAGGGACACTTTCCAGAGAGGAACTGCACTCGAAATAAACTAACCCAAAGGAAAAGTGAGAGCACTGGGAAACTATCTAGCTGGTTGGCCCACATAATTCAGTTGGTTTATAGTAGCCCTTGCAGGGTAATAAATGCGCAGCAATTAATACCAGTGAAACTGGGAGTCTATTAAAGCACATTTGGAGGGAATTAAAGCCCGCAAGGTCCTTACACCATAACAGTTCTGGTTTTAGACAACCACCCTTAAAAGGTGACACAACAGCTAAAGATTTGGTCCAGCAAACGTAAATAAAACTCAGCTGAATCCATCATCTTGGTCTTCACAACAGATGTTTGTGGGATGGAACAATTGCAGCTTCTATTTTTCCTTTTGAATTTCCACTGGATAAAAGAGATCTAGCTCTTATAATGGGAAAAATTCAAGGCTGTCATGAGGTGTTGTGCCAGAAAAGCTGCAGCTGGCTGAGGAAACTATTCGGAAACTACTCAGCACACAGTTCTCTGTTACAGTGCCCATGGACAGGAGCTGACTCGGCATGCAACCTCTTGTTCTGAGCACCAAAGCCAGAGACACCAGAGACACCAACGGTCCTTGGACGAGCTCCTTTGATTCCCCCAATCCCTCTGAGCTTGGCTTGCATTATCCCAGCCTTCCCTGACAGAAAATGTTTGCACGGCAATGTGCAAGGCAGGAGGCAACCAGCAGTGCTCCTTGGGCAGCGTCCAGAGTCAAAGCCTCAGCCTAGACACGTTACACCAGGCCAAATAAAAACTATCGTTAAAAAAAAATAAAAACAAATAAAAATTAAAGCATACCCTGAATAACAAACAGGAACCATTAAAAATGCAAGTTTCTCTATATGTTTTGATAGTTGTTTTTAAAGATAAACACACCAACACACCTTAGGAAGATAGGTCACTGCGTAATGTGCTTGTCACCAGCCCAGCTCCTCTTCTACAGCCAGGCTACATAAGGCTGTTGGTCATCTTTCACCATGATGTTTTCCTATCCAAATAATAAATATTTGGAGTGGCACAAAAATCATTCTTTCACACTGCAGCTACTTGATTACTTGCCAACTCTGCAAAATCATGGCTACATTAAGTAACATACATGTCAAATTTCAGGGATTACTTGGTTTCCTGCTTGCAGAAATGAAGGCCAACCTGAATTTAGCAATTGCATGGGAGTTATTTAAAATTCTATCTCGAAAGGGGGCAATGCTGACATAATTTGCCATTTCCTTATTCAGCTTTTGTGGTGGTAGGCTTGAACCACAACATGCCCAGCAACCCGTTTCAGGGGCATGCTCAGCACACGAGGCAGTAGCTGTGCAAACTTAGTGTCCTTTTCCAGGCATTCTCTGAAGACATGATGCACTCACTACTTCTCATCAGTCTGCAAGAAGCTCCTGTGGAAAAACAAGGTGCTGTAGGAAGCTTATACCAGCACCACGCACATCTGCCTCTCCACTGGAGAGCTGCTACAGGGCTGCAAGCTGAAAAGGACTGAGAACCTGTTTGGTCTTTCACCAAGTCTGCATGACATGCAGCTCACCCAGAGCTAAAGCAGCTTGGTATTGCCCAGTACAGAGTTACTTGCACTGTCTGGCACAAGGTAGGTCTTGCAGTGTAAGACAGGAAATTCCAGCAGAAACCCCTCCACTACAGTTACATCTATTGGTAATGTCTTCTCTGCACAGAGAAAACATAGGAGTTACAATCTGCCATGCACTGCAACTCCCTGTTTGAAAGCACTGCTCCTTCCTTTCTTCCTTCCTCCGCTTCTCCACAGAACTTTCTAAGAGCTGCTCCAGCATCCTCAGGGGGAAACCTGCCGTGACTCCGATGGGATCGCTATTTCATTCTGTTTTGGGAGGGAACTTTGCCTGAGTGAGTGCTGCAGGCCGTGCTCCAAGACGAGCTCGCCATCTCAGCAGCAGCAGAACTCTTCTCCTTGCCTAATTTCCGTAACAACTCGGAGACAGCAAGGCTTTTTTCTAGTAATTCTAACCATGATAGATGTTCTGGGGAAGTGGAATATTGCCTCAGCAAAGGTGTCTCTGGAGTAATTGCTGAGTTTAATGGCCTTACATTCCCCAAACAGCGGAATGCACAGAGGCAGTGCTGCCTGCCCCAAATTTGACAATATTTCTTTCGAGTCACTAGTATTACATTTCTGTGGCCAAAAATTCCGATTCTCTTCACTCTTCCCAGTGAAAACCTCTTCTTTGGATAAAGGAGCAGATAACCAGAAAGGGCAGCTCTAGTCAGTTTTATTAATAATGACAGCTCTAATAACACAGTCACCTCCATAATATTTCCATGCATAACTTCACATGCACCCAAACTTTCTTATAAAAGAAATCAAGAGGATTATCTCCTCTACTTCATTTTGCATTTCATAAACTATGAAGCACCTATGAAATTAAGTGACTTGCCTGCAACAAGTAGAGTCTAGAACTCAAATATTCAAAAACTTCAGACACCAGTATTCTGACCTTTCAAAATTTTCTTCCTCCGATTGTTTCATTCTTCTCTTCCTTTTCTTCCTTTTTTTTTGTGTTTTTTTTTGTGTGTGTGTATGAGTGAGTGATCTCAGGCCCATTACAATGAGTTATCACATAGGTAGCTGCTTTCCTTTTTAAAACCAGTTTTTGATTTAGTTAAAAAACCAAACTTATCCAGGTAAAATATATTTCACGAACATCTACATTAAGGATTACCATAAGCACTGACAACAATTGTAAGAGATTTTACAATGCAATCACAGACTGGTATTTGCAACACTGTAAGGGATTCAGTCCTTCAAATGGTTTACTGGCTCACAGTTTGCCTGCTAAATTTATTAGGAAAATGTTGATCACTTTTGGTTGTTCAATTCAAACAATTTATGTCAGGTCTTCTACAGCTGTCCAGCTGACAGCCAAAACTTGCCATTTGCACAGAAGGATGGAAAATTATTACAACAAAGACCTTTCCAAGCTGAACATGACCTAAGTCATGCCGATACCTCTAGCATTTTAGAGCCATTCCCATTTTTAACAGATAAAACAAATGGACCTTCCAAAGCTTACTTAGAAGCTTTGCCTGCCCATTACTGTTTGGGAGATTACCGATAAGCAGAGATCAGTGCTTCTCTGCAATTAATGGGTAGGCTTTGCAGAAGGTCTTGCAGAAGCCCCATGTATTGTATGTGAACAAATCCATACGTAACACCTCCCACCAGCCAAAGCTGAAGCCTCTTTGAGAAAGCTCCTGCTCGTAACTATCTCACTCGCCCTTAGCTTAGCTGACCTGCACAAGCTGCTGCACCAAGAGCTGCTGTATATTTGCCATCGGTGCTTCAGGAGGCGGTACAGAACAGGGATGGGTCCTGTCAAGGCTCTGCAAGGCTGTCTCAAACCGCAAAGTCCAGCATCCTGTTAGGAAAGAAGTTTTTCTGCCTTGTATTTAACCAAAAGCACATCAGGTCTGGTCCTTTATCTCCCATTAAATAAAAAATAATTAAAAAAAAAAAAACATTTCTTGGTATCTTGATTGCTATAAGATTTGCATTCAAGAGCGTCAATTCAAATGCTTCTTCAATGAACAGGCAAAATTATCTAACTTACCTCACTTCAGTCATGATGCAGTTTACATTACCAACACATAAACACATACAACCCTTTCCCTCTTCTGTTGCTCCCCTATAGACCAAACTGAAAATCAGAAATACACCTGGGCAGCAGCTGTCAGCACTAACCCACGCGCTCTGCGTGGACACACGAGCCTTCAGCTCTGAATCACAGAACCACAGAATTGAAGGGGTTGGAAGGGACCTCCAGAGATCATCGGGTCCAACCCCCCTGCCAAAGCAGGTTCCTTAGAGCAGGTTGCCCAGGTAGGCGTCCAGATGGGCCTTGAATATCTCCAGAGAAGGAGACCCCACAACCTCCCTGGGCAGCCTCTCCCAGTGCTCCGTCACCCTCACCGTGAAGAAATTCTTTCCCATGTTAGTGCGGAACTGCCTGGGCTCTATCTTGGGGCCATTGCACCTTGTCCTGTCCCTGCAAACCACTGAAAAGAGGTTGGCCAAATCCCTCTGTCTCCCACACCTCAGGTATTGATGAGATCCCCGCTCAGTCTTCTTTTCTCCAGCCCGAACAGCCCCAGGTCTCTCAGCCTTTCCTCACAGGGAAGATGCTCCAGGCCCTGGATCATCTTTGTGGCCCTCCGCTGGACTCTTTCCAGGAGATCCCTGTCTTTTTTGTACTGGGGAGCCCACAACTGGACACAGGACTCCAGGTGAGGCCTGAGCAGGGCAGAGCAGAGGGGGAGGATCACCTCCCTTGACCTGTTGGCCACGCTCCTTTTAATGCATGCCAGGATCCCACTTGCCCTCTTGGCCACCAGGGCACACTGCTGGCTCATGGTCAAAGCTGGACTTAATCAGAATTAATCAGAAAGTCTAAGGCTTCAAGTGCTTTGTGAAGATAATAAACTGTGATGATTTTTCTGCATTTCCAGCCAGCACCTGTATATCCCTTAACAATGAAGGTACCAAAAGGTTTGGCTCAAAGCCAGAGGAAAAACTGCCATCATCTTGTGAGTTTTCAGGTTCAGCCCAGATATTGTGTATAAAATAAGGGCCAAGGGGGCTATGGAGACAAAGCCTCTCCTTTCCTGTGCTGTCTTATGGTGTAAGACAGGAATGCTGAAAAGGCCATTTGAAGTGTTTACATAATAAAGCAAGCCAAGGTTTTCAAAATTATGTTGCGTGGCAAGAAGAAAGCTGTCCTTCTAGCAGCCTCAAGGTGAGATGCGTGTTGTCCCCCCCTGCAGAGAAGTGACATGGGATGCACAGGCACGTGCACAGGCAGACCACATTACGGCTTTGTTCAGATGCAGTTTCTAACCATCTGTGCTTTAGGAACACCACTTACTGAGCAATCCAAGGAAGAGTGCCTATTCCAGCAGAGCTCAACCCTGCAGCACAGACTTCCCTTAAACAGGAAGAAGACTGCAGCTCCCAGCTCAGATCGATAAGGAATTTTTGAATGACTTGCCAAAACCTTACATATTTCTAGTACTTCAGTTCATGAGCAGCAAATCAACACAATTTTTTATTTTTATTTTTAAGGAAAACTGGAAAAGGGGACTATGTGGCACCGAAGGAGACTCTCTGAAGGACATAACAGGGCAAAGCCAAGCTTTCTCCTCTGCTGAAACCCACCAATGCAACAGGGATATTATCTTCTGGTTTGTAGATATAAGACAGTTGTGGCCTTCAAGCTAGATGTTGTTCACATGCTACCCACTGGAAATAAAACATCACATACTAACAAATATTGTAATTCCATAAAGCATAAGAAATTGTGCAATAATGCTATAAAAATCTGCTATACTAAAAAACCAAGGTAAGTAATACTTTCAGTACTAACCTAAAAGCACTCCATAGTATTGCACTTGTACAGATTCATGAAAGCTTCAAGATTTTTTAATGCTTTCATAAAAGCAAAACTAACAGATACTGCTGAAACAATAGTATTATTCAATCTTCATAATAATAACTAAAAAGCCTTATGAAGCACAGGAGCAAGCAGCAATGAGGCTGGGAACTAGAAAGCATTAGGCTTCCTATTATACAATTAAATTGTTAATCATGTCATGTACTCAGTATTTAATCTCTTTAAACCAACACTGTAGTATGATAAGTAATAAATTTGGTTTTATGAGAAAGCTTCTGATGTATCCTTGGTTGCCAGGAATGAAAACTGTGTTTATGGAAAAAGTAATTTACAGCAACAGTTTATATGAAGCATAGAGCTTTAGGGATATCCGGCCATATGAACAGCAATCCCGAGCAAACAGCGAGAAACATAAATATCCTAAACTATAGAACACCAATACCTTGGCAAAATTATATGCAAGTCATTTGTCTTTGGCATCACCAGCATTTCTGTGACCAATCTGATTCCTGCAGGATCCACAATTATACTGAACTGCTTATCCCTCTGATACTCCACAAGCCTTCACCATCCCTGACACAACTCTAAAATTTGTCTAGAATAAGAAAATTAATGCAAGCCGTTCATACATAAATGCAACATTCCTGGCTGCCAGTTTACAACTCTCTCACCCAAAACCATACCAAAAATAATCTGACATTGAATACAAGTGATTATTACCCAAAAACAAAGTCCCAGCCCACACCACAGCTCTGGGACCCAGTCACTTTTACGACTACTTGTCCTTTTTTAACAAACCCTAACACTAACAAGGATGCTAATGTAATAAATGCCCAGATCACTAATTACAGCTAGCTCAACTAAAAAAGTTGAACACCACTCTTCTTCACAGCCCAACCTGTATCCCAAACCTGAGGGCCATGAAAGATTTAGCAAGCAACACAAAGTGACTCTTCCATTTTCAAAACTTAAGCATACTCAGCCATAACTCCAGCCTTACGGCCCTTGATCAGCAGCAGGTGCATAAAACTAAGCTGGTACCTTCCCCCCTAGCATCAGCTCTCTCCCCAGAGTGCTTCCTCACCCATACAGAGGGATGGGGTCTGTCCTCTCCTCCCTTGCACCACCTCACTGCCAACACCTACTAAATAGCCTGTAGTCCCTCCTACCAAAATCAGCTCTCATCTCACCCTGATGGCCCCTGAATTCTTCCTAAGTTGACGGCCTTCTTGCCATGGGGCAGAGAAGGTGGCAGCTGTAGCACGCAGCATGGGCAACAAACAGGAGGAGCTGGAAGCCATCGTGCAGCAGGCAGGCTATGACTTGGTTGCCATCACGGAAACATGGTGGGACCACTCTCATGACTGGAGTGCTGTAATGTCTGGCTATAGGCTCTTCAGAAGGGACAGGCAGCACAGGAGGGGTGGTGGTGTTTTGATATTGTGGAACTCGAGGTTGAGGTAGGGAATGATAAGGTTGAGTCCCTATGGATCAGCAGTGAGGGTAGGATGGCTGGTGAGGGGCCTGGAGAACAAGTCCTACGAGGAGCGGCTGAGGGAGCTGGGCTTGTTCAGCCTGGAGAAGAGGAGGCTCAGGGGTGACCTTATCGCTCTCTACAGGTACCTTAAAGGAGGCTGTAGTGAGGTGGGGGTTGGTCTGTTCTCCCATGTGCCCGGTGACAGGATGAGGGGGAATGGGCTAAAGTTGCGCCAGGGGAGTTTTAGGTTGGATAATCAGCTGCCCAGGGAAGTGGTGGAGTCACCATCCCTGGAAGTCTTCAAAAGACGTTTAGATGTAGAGCTTAGGGATATGGTTTAGTGGGGACTGTTAGCGTTAGGTCAGAGGTTGGACATGATGATCTTGGAGGTCTCTTCCAACCTAGAAATTCTGTGATTCTGTCATCACTTCAGACCTAAAGCATGGGGCAACTGTCAGAGCCTGCCGTGTTGACTGTTTGGAAGCTATGGTAATTCTCCGTGCATCTCCACACGCTCCCAGGCCTCAGGTAGTATGATTAATAGCCCTTTCTCACAGCTCTGTATGAATGGGCGGACAGTGACAGTGACAGATCGTTGTGGCTGGGATTCTCTTCATAGCTACCAGGCTTTGAAAAGTTATAAATCCTGTGATTTCTTTAATGCTCAGGTAAGACGCGTCAGCATCTCTGCCTCTAATAAGAACCCACAGTTACAACTTCATGCAAGTAACTCATCTGAGCAAAGAGCCTTTAACAGCCTGGTCGAATACTGAGCAAGGTGAGAGCTAAAATAAGGGCAGTCTCCAGCAAAGTCATAAACATTTCATTCTTTTAAAGGAATTTTTAAACCTAAGAGCATGTAGGCCAGAGCTGCCCATTCAGAAAGAACTTTGAGCCTGTCACATCCCCTTCTGATCCTAAAAAGCTCTGAACTCTACTAAATCTGAATTCCTAGAGGCCTCCTGATAGCTAATAAAGACAAGTCATTCATGCTATACTGTAGAAAATCAAGGTTTGCTTTCAGGTATCTTCTCTCCTCTGAAATCCTTGGAAATTCAATTTCCATGTCTGATTAGCATCTCTGCCCTCACGCTGCACTGTTTACAGAAGCAGTCTTCATTACACAGTTATATCTCTGTGTTTCTTCTGCTTCTGAGTATACATTGTGCATTTTGTTTCCTCAGTCTCTCTTTTGCTGGTTTGGGTGAGAGGTGCATGAGCACTCCGAAGAGTCAGCCTACCACCTTTGTATCCATTTTGCTCAACTATATTTATGACCCAACTCTTAAAATTCCTTTCCACAAAACATTTCCAAAATACCTGAAATCCACTAAATCTTCACTGGTGCAAGTGTGAGCAGCCTCTGGTTCTTAGAAGTAGAAATGACCCTGAAAGATCATGCAGGCTTGAAAGCATGTCGGTTGCAGTGCTACTGATGAAACTGCGCTAGAAAAGCTGGCACAGCACAGTCATCTGAACAAGACTGGAAACTCAGAAGTAACCTATCCCTTTTATACTTTAAGCTTAATACCTAACAAGTTGATTTACCTTTTCTTCCTTTAATTACTCTTTGCATCTTCCCCAAACAACAGACTTGCACTTGGGCACATCTCAGTGCCCGGTCAGCATTGCAGCATGCCAGGGAACCTGCTGGGGAACTGAGAAACATACTTGTAAAGAAGCTCTTGGATGTTTTCCTCAAAGCAGCACTTGTTATTCAACATGTGTGCCTCCATGGGGGGTCAGAGGGCTGACTGTACTTCCTAGGCCTCAGGCTGCCTAGTTTTGTGATGAAACGCCATCTTCGGGCATTTCCAGACTGGGAGCAAGGCCAGGCCCAGAAGAGAGCTTCCTGCCTCACCAAGGCCTCTCTCTGACAGACACTCTACTTCATAGGTGCACCCTGGCTTGAAAACCCAGCATAACCAGACACATTTGTTGCTGTTATGTGTAAATAGCGAACTGGAGCTGCCTGCGCTAATAGCCCATTATTTATTTTTACATGAATTGCATTTTAAAGTTTCTTGTTTGATGATTTGTTTTGATGGACTTGATCGTTTTGATAGGTTTCAGCCCCTGATAGGAACTGACAGCATTCAAAATTGGCCATGGCAGGTTCTGTCTCTCATAGCACAGTTCCTGGGTGATAAAACCTTGGGAAAAAAAGTCTCGGTAAATTGTATTTAAAAAAAAAAAAAAGAATCCTCCATCTTCCAGTAAGCTGCAAAATATTATCTGTGCAGCAGAGTTTAAGGGATGCATGCTGCTACTGCAAGGTTGAGCTCCATCGAAAGTGACCCAGCCTCTACATTTCTTGTGACCAAGCCAACAAAGTCATGGATTTGGTTCAGTAAACAGTACATTACAACCAAAGCATGCACTGAACGCTACTTAAACACCCCAAGAGTGATGTTCCATGGACAACAGCAGTTTTGGGGGCAATTCTCTCATTTAGGAAGGCCACGAGCTCTAATGGGGTTGCTCTGACCACGCAATACAGCACAAGGACAAAGCAATGGATCGGACCCAGCTTGCATCCAGCCCAGATAATGGATGGCGAGTAGCACCCAACTAGTTTTTTGTCATTGTTGTTTGTTGTTTAAAAAATAAGGAAAAAGAAAAAAGAAGAGAAACCCCAGGGGTTACAGACTCCCATAGAGACGGGAAAAAAATGCATCTTTGCAGAGACTTAAAGGTTTTGGATGCATGGCACTATTATTTATGCTCTCACTCCTCCAGCAGTCAACAAATTATGTTCCTCACAAGTAGCAGCACTTTATAGACAAATGAAAGGCATGACCCCTGCCCCAAGCAGTTTACAGTGGAATGAGAACACATTGTAAAAGGCAGAGAAGTAGAACAAGAGAATTGACACAGCACAGTGTCAGGAGGGCTGCTGCTTTCATGGCCCAAGCATCCCGCTCTTTCCATCTTTTAAAACACTGGCACAAGCCTTCCGTACCACGCCTGCCCTATTGTCACTATCGTGTGGGTATGCCAATCCCAGCTCTTTCATGAACGATTTTCTCCTTTAAATCCCTCTTTTCCTTTACTTGCAACGCTATTGTTTCAGTAAGACCTCATTACATATTAATAACCGTTGACCCATGCATTCTGACTCCAGATAGGAAATACTAGCTACATTGGGGCTGGCAAAATGAGATTTTATTCACAAGTTTTAACATTTCATTCATGTTTCCAATTTTGCCATATCTTTTGAAGTAAGTAGAAAAGAAAAAAACTGGCGCTCAGCCAGGCTAACAATCTAGGACTACAACCTAATTTTGTGCCTGCTTAGATTAACCAGGAGTTTGACTCTTCAATTGTCTCCTCATCACCCTGCCAACCACATTTTTCAGCCAGCTATCCTTTCAGTTCTTTTTGTTTCCTCCCGTTTCAAGCAGGAGAGCTATTCACAACCAGTGCAGTGGGCTTAATCACGATGCAGCCTTCTGTGATTAACAGTCATGAAGCTCAAACAAGGATACAGATGATAAGCATATTAACTACCACGTGAGAATTTTAATTATTTCACAGTCTTCTGCTCTGGAGCTCTGCTTGTCATCTCTCACTAAAACAGAATGGACACATATACTGTAGCTGTACAGCCCTGTTCACTTCTATCACCTACAGCAAAGACAAAACATTTGTGGCTGCAACTCCACACAGCATCTTGTTCTTTCCACTTCTCCCTGTTACCACCCTGCGTCATGACCCTGCTAGTCACTCAGGGAAAATGAGCAATATTTGGAGCTCAGACTTTTTTTTCCTGAACCTTTTATTACCATCCCTTCCTTTCCAACTGTTCTCCATCCATCAATGTGCTGCAGGGTTTTTACTAGTTCTCTGTTAAGATGACCACAAAAGCCACCTTCATTTTCCCGGCTGCTGGGCCCACAAAAGTCTTCCTTTCCAAAGCTGGGCTGTTCACTCAGCTCCATCTTCCATACTGCTCGCTCCCCTGCTCTTAAAGGGTTGAACAACTTTTTGACTTGATTCTACAGATTCTCATCCACTTACAAACTTACAATTCCATTCTGTTTGGGAGTCACCAAACATTTAAAAACTTTCCTTTCTGGGTACAAAGCCCTTAAATAGCTTCCTGCTCACAGCATACTACTGCTTTGTTGATATTTCGGGAAGTCTTTTCATTTTTCCCATTTCTCTCCATGCCAAATCAGACTGCTTTTCTGCACCAAGAAGGCAAAAATCTCTCTGCTGTTGGTTCCAGTTTCCTCTGGGTATACCTGCATCTTTAAGTAAAAAAACACAATAGGATACTGCAGACACTACACAGAAAGCAAATTGTCTACATGCTCATACATGCAGAGAACAACTTGACAATAACCAGACACCTCTCTAGAGTATATTGATATTTGCAGTTCTAAAAAAATAAATCATATTTTCTATATTTAGACACCACTAAATCACACTCTTTTCATGGTTCAGTTCATGAAGATGCCCGTTAGGACAAGAACGTAATGTCTTCCTCAAGTTACTGACACATGATTCCAATTACAAAACCTTTCATTGTCAAGCATCAGTTTGCAATTAAACTATAAATATATCTCACACTGAAAAATACATAAACTGGACTACAAAGACAGGACACGTATTCACAAACTAGTTTCCCTTGAATGGAAACATCCCTTAAACATAAAAAAAAAAAAAAGGTAAAAAGAAAAAATACCTTTCTCAATTACCTGTGCCTGGGAAGCTTCCCTTACTTAAGCTTGCATTCCTCCCCACTCCCCGTGT
The DNA here is from genome assembly GCF_963932015.1 of Anas acuta. Taxonomy (NCBI): domain Eukaryota; kingdom Metazoa; phylum Chordata; class Aves; order Anseriformes; family Anatidae; genus Anas; species Anas acuta. The sequence continues at coordinate 38,261,738 of NC_088984.1, read as the reverse complement.
CCCCCAAATTTAAACCTCCCTCCACAAAACAAAACAAACAACAACAACAACAAAAAGTGAATAATCTCAGTATGTAAAAGACAAGCGATTTCCAAATGTTAATGAATGCTGGGATTCTTCCAGAGACTGCTGGTATCTCTGGTACCTCCAGTACTGCTTGTTACGTTGCCAATAAAGCAGAATTGGGATGTCTAGAGTTCAGATCCTGAGGTAATTCACTGACTGTGAATTTCAAGAACACTGACCAGCTATTTCTATGTACAAGCTGGGAGTCCCTCTCCACCATTTCATGTGCAAACACACTGTTTTCAGCTAACTTTTTAGCCAAGTTATCTTTACGTTACCAAGCATCTAATCAGCGACTGCATTTGTAACACAGCTGTAGGTGGAGATGAAGACACATCCCTCCACCCAAACAACGGATGAGCAGTCGCCTTCAACAGAAAAGAAAAAGAAGTAAAAAATCAATGTGTAATAGCCTATGTCGATACGTGAAATGAGTTCTTTAACCTCTTTCTGACCACTCCATTCTTCTTGACATTTAGCAGGCAGCCCCAGCTTACAGCAGAGGATTGGCAGAGAACGACTCTTTGGCGGGCACTGACGGCCACGGCTCCGGTATGCTGACTTCTACCACTTGCTCCCAGGCCAGGCAGGCAGGTCTAACATTGTCTTCACATTGTCTGTTCAAACACTTCTGCACTGAGAAAGAAATAGGTCGGGGCAATCGGTATCTGGCTATTCTCAACAACAGCTTCAAGATTTCTTTTTAAATATTATTTCCTACTCAGACGGCATTTGCTGTCCCCCCCTCCCCAGTATGTCATGCTTCTCAGAAAATCAAGGTCAGCCATTTACAAGCTTCTACTAAAAAAAAAAAAAATCCATTTTAAGACTAAAATCCACTTTATCTACTTAAAAAAATATCCAGCTTTAGCAGTGTGTACCCAGTCTTCTGTATAGACGTGACCACTTAAAAAAACTGAAGCTATTTAATACTTAGATCCACTGGGACTTGTATACAAATAAATCCGTCAGAGAGCATCATCCTTATTCTCTTTCTTCCTTATGCTTGGCCATCTGTGCAACCCATTGCATAGCTAGAGAGAAAAACAGAATGGAGAGGGACTAATGTCAAAGGAAAACAGCTATTTGAGAGAAGAGCAGTTGCATTTTGCTGGCAGTAGCACCTTCAGCAAACACTTCTGAAATGAAGGAGAAAGCAATGCTATATTTCAAAGGGGGTTTGCCTCTGTCTGCATGACGGAACAGCATACAGCTCTATCTCCAAAACATTTCCACTATAGATCTCAACCACACTGATTTTTAAACTGCCTTCTGTAGAGAGGTTACTCCGTGGTTTCGCACGTCCATATGCATAGAAGAAGGTGGTAAATTCTTGGAATCAGTGTCAGCTTTTTTCCTCCTCATTACGATATTATCGAGGGGAAAAAAATAGGCTGATTTTAAGCCCTCCATTTTTATGTCATACTCTTAGCAATAAAACTCAGGCACTTGCTGCTCACCTTAAAACACCATCAAAACCAAACAAAACAACAACAAATTCCTATTCCAAATTCCAGTTTTGGAGTCTGAACCATAGCCATGCATGGAGTGCCTTCTCGAACAATGGCCAGGTTGTGCAGCAGCAGCAGGTGTCCCCACAGTCCTCATGTGCCCATGGGCAGCAAGACCAGCCTGAAAATGCCAGCAACGAGAGAGCAATCCAGCCTCAGCACTAGTTAAGATTTTGAAAGATTCACTGGGACTAGTCACAGCCTAAAACATTAGGGTTTTACTCACCAGGGTCAATTCAACTGTAACGTTAGTCTCATCTCTACTGAGACTGATGAGCATATTTGCACTGCTAATTTATTATTCTTTCTTCTCCTGTACACTTTCCCATTTCTCTTGTTTGAAAGATGCATCAACCTACCAAAAAGGCAGTATGCTTAAGAAAAATTTTCCACAAATCTTAGAGAAATATGAAGTTAGGAAGCTTAATTGGACATTTACAAGTGTTTAAACCATATTTCTTACATTGTAATGCTTTTTTTTTTTTTTCCCTCAACTAGAACACCATTTGGTGCAGTTCAAGGGTTTTTATTTTCCCCACAAAATCAACTTCTTCATTTAAAACAACAGTTCATTTTTCACATATTTATACAGCATCTCAAGGACCACATCACAGCAGGGACAAAGACAGCAAGCTGTCTCCATCACCAAGTGCTCTCTCAAAGAAGCACTACTCACACAGAGGGTTATCTTTCACAGAGCACAAGGTTTCTCTGCAGAATTCGCCCTTGGAAATCTGTTCCCCATTCCTCCTCAGCACAAATAAAACACAACAAACTGCAGAGACCATCTTTTCCCTCTCCTTTAAAACTAAATCCAGCTGTCAAGAGACAGCACAGAGCATTAGGCTTTAAAATCGTGAGTCACTTCGGGTCCATCTTCCTCGAGTAAATTCTTTCTGGATAATTTTACTTTAGATGGAAACTAGCATCCTCTAAAAGGCATGGAAGGAGCCCAAACTTCCCCAAAACTTGCCTGTTCTCCAGGGAGGGAATGGGCGCAGGAAGATCAAGACCCATTCTCCCCATGCCTCCTGCCCTTGCCTGACAAAAGTGCTCCCCTCGAGGGGTCCTGAATCCCCAGAGACCACAGTGGTGCAGAACACAATCTTCAGCATTGCACCGATTAACCTCAAAATGTGCTATAAATCATTAAGATAAGAAATCAAGAAGGAGCCCCGTGAGGAGCTTGCTACCCCCACAAAATGCAACTCCCAACACAGGTCTCAATTCAGGAAGCTTTTTAAAGCACACACCTATTTGGTAGCTTCCTCAGGAAATAACAACATGTGGAGTAGGACAGAGAGGGCTTGTGGGCTTGTTTGGGGGGAGGGGGGAGAGGATTTGTTTTATTTTCACTTTAGGATGACAAGCCTGTAACAAACTGATAAACGCAGCCTCAACAAAAGAAGTCATTAGGCTCCAAATTCTTAATGAAGTGCTTGTTAAATCTATATTGCGTCTAGATCACTACATGTGGCATTATAAATAAGTTAAATATAAGAGCAACACAAAGAAGATGGTCTGGCAATTAAGCCCCTGCTTCCGTTTGCAAGCTAAACTGTGAATCTTCATCCAGACAGTTATCTTGCTGGAATATAAATTGCCATTGCAGAAACAGCGAATATCTTTTCCATATAAAACAAACCAACCTTGTTACATACATGAAATATTCCAAGTTTCCGCACTGTCTCACACTTGTGAGGGCTTCCAACAGATTGTCATTTCGGTATTTGAAGCCACAAGATAGGAATCTATCTAAGAGTAATAAAAAAAATAGAAAAGATTGTTTCTTTACTCTGTAATTAAAGAGTAGTTTTCCACAATTGTTGTGGTATTAAGTTGCAGGTCTCACTGGGGTTAGTGTCAGCCTTATTAGCCCTATTTCAACTGCTTTAGGAACAATAAATACAGATATAATTTCCCCACAGCCCAGTCTAACAGATCCTAGATCTTGCCCTGCTGATACGAGATAATGGATGCACAAGCAAAAGCACATAGGAGAGGGGACATGCAGGAAAACTGCTTGTCAATCTTCAAAATGGTTTCATTACCACTTTTTTTTTTTTTCATTACCACATTTTTTTTTTTTCCGAAGGAGACTCCTACAATAGAAGATTTGCTGACCTACGATGTAAAAACTGCCACAAGTTCTCCACACTCTGCTGTGGAAACAACCTTAAAAAAGTCAAATGTGTGTGCAGCCAACAGGGAAGTCACCTGCATCCATCCGCGGGCTGTGCTTGCTGACTCCTCAACCTTTGTTTGCCACAGTGCTTTGTTTTCACCCTCACGGTTTGCCAGCTCTGAAAGGCATTTTGAGTTCCACATCACATGCAGATTATGAGCAATTATTATGGCACCTGTAATCCAGACACATTTGATATGGCTTGCACTACCTACAGTAAGATGAATGCCTAAGGGATCACACAAGGTGACCTGACTGCAGCCCTCCCACTAACGTGATAAATGATGCCTGTAAATGAGGTCAGAATGGGAAAAGTTTGGGCTTGTAGGAAGCTCGGGCACTGTTGTATTCTTCTTATCTGCTACACTTACCTTTATTATTCAAAGATAAAAAAAAATAAGACAACAATTGTTAAGGGTTATGTGCCATATGTGTGAGATGGTTTCACATTTCAGCCCTAAATCCTGTCCCGTGGCTGATGGCTTCTCCCAGGCTGCTGCCCCCAGCCACAACTGAGTGCCCTCTCTGGTAGTAAAAGCACTCCTTGGGCTCACATGTGCTGCCTGTGCTCGTGGCTAGATGCAGATAGAAGTCTGCTGTCCCATGCATCTACTATTGAGTAAAGAATTCCCCAGAATCTGGAAAAGATGCTTTTTTGTTGACCCCTTGTTTGGCAGAGTTGCTCAGGTTTTCATGAATAAGGTTGTCCAGGCCTTGATGGCCAAACACCGAACATTCTTGCTCCTGGGTTACTGAAAACATGAAGCCTTCAACTTGCATCTCTTCTAAATAAAGCTGGGGAGGAGGGGTGTCCTGTATTTTGTCACAGACGAAAGCTATACTCAGGAACATACACTTAGGCAAAAGTTGTTTTTTGTCTAAAAATATTCACCCAAAGACCACCAATCATCTTCCCCCCTAAGCCCTGGGAATTTTGCAGCTCCTTGACTTTGTGGTGACAGTGATTTACTGTGTCAAAACCGGTAACTTGAAAGTTTTGTAAAATCATTTTTTTTTTACAGTATCATTGTGTCCTCTGCCTAACTGATGTTCTCATTTACTGTGCTCTGTGACCCCAAATTCTTTCTGTAAATAGCCACTTGCCAAACCTACCAGCACTTCACATGGGAAGACATTAACGTTCGCTGCCTACCCTATAATTATTCTCTCAAGCTGAATGTGTTCCTTGATAACGGTTCACCAGCCGTGATCAGCCTCCACAGAAACAGCCTGTTTCCAGTGGCTGGCTCACACTTCTCAGCACCAATCATGAAAAACAAATAAAATAAAATTGCAATGTATAAACAACATGCAACTTTTTGCACTTTTACTTCTAAATATAAATTAATTAAGGCATTCTGAAAACAAGGCATCTCCTCTGTAAAGTAGGAAGGAAAAAGGAAGGACTTTTTCCTCATGCTTTGGCCTGTATTATTTTCACAGTGCTTTCCAAAACAAGCCAGCCATATGTATGTAATCTATAAAAGCCTGAGTCATCTTGTCATACGCTATTCATCATGACCTAGCATTCCAAATGAAAATTGCTTTCAAACTAACATGAATTAGCTCTTTTGTTCCTAAAAGTGAGAGACAAGAAATTATTCACTCTTAAAATGACATTACCCAAACATCCTCGAGAAGCTAGCTATTCCCAAATCTCATCACTACCTAGTAATGCAAACCAATTAGGAAGTCATTTTAATTCAGATCTAAATGCTGCAGAAAGTAAAGAAAATCTATCTGAATAAAACACATAGATTGTGCAATAATTTCAGCAGTCACAGACTAAACACTGAACGAACATCTGTGTTTTCCTGGAATCTGCCAACCCAGGAGGACCAAAAGGCTCAAATAAGGCTACAGAATAATGTCAGCCTTGGAATCCAAATTCATATTGAATTCAGAGCAGATTCAGTGGGAAGCAGACTCAGGCCTGATTTCCAGGAATGCTATTCTTCACTTTAATTGGTGCTACGTTCAGTTCCCTGCATCAACTGCGTCCTCGAGAGTGGCCACATTCCCTGTCTCTGAACACTTTCCCTGTTCTGTCTGAACACTTATCCTCCTTAATTCTATTAGCGATGAAAAGGAAGAGGTCCATGCCAAGGAACAGTTAGTATGGGTTTCAAACACCAAAAAAGTCTGCTTTTCTGATCAAAGTAAACAACTCTGAGTGCCCTCATGTCAGCTGTATCTCAGTCCCAAGGTATCCAGAATGTAAAAAGACAGTGTGAAAATGGTCTCCCTCTACATTAATACTAACAGTTGAATGAGGTCCAACAAACAGAAATATGGCACAGTTATAAGCACAGCCTTTATCAGGAGATATCTGCGGCTCTGCAGTATTTTTGTACACTAGGAGCAAAATAATAATGATATGCCAGACTTTGCCATGAACTCTCTGCTGACATGGTAAACATGGCCTTTTCAAACAGTCTGAGGTTGTTCGGTCCATTTTACTACTAGTGCTGGATTGCTCTTGACAGGTTTTTTTCCAGAACTTCATCCAATTTAGTTTCAGATGCCTCTAGATAGAAAGTGATTATTTTGCTTGGAAGATAATCCCCAAACTAAAGGTCTCTCAGTGTCCAAGAGGCAATTAAGCCCCACGAACCCTAAAAAAATTCAACCTGGCTTTCTGCTTTTCTAATTTCACCTGATCTGTCTTAATCAGAGTTCCTTTTTAAGTGTGAACTGATTGTAATCAGTGCTTTCACAATAAAGCTTGTAATCCATTAGGAAGTCATCTGTGACCATGCAACTCAGTTTATGTATGACCTTTCAAGCCATCCGATCAAAATTATTCCGAGTCATTTTGGTTAATGTCAGGTCTGACCTGCAGACTAAGGAAGCTCGTTAAGTGACATACTTAACTAAATGCTGACATTTCTCTCTGAAGTGGGAGTATGTTCTCAGAGGGTCCTCTTCCATTCCCACATGAATCACACGTTGCACCGTATGTTTTATCGGCAGCTGTCATCTGCTTTCAAACCACAGCATCAGAGGAGACAGTCAAGGATACAGCCATGGGTGCGTTATAACATTCCCCTAAGCCAACCTGAGGGAAGATCCATCTCCCTCATGACAACTGGCACCTCGAGGCTTACTGTGAAAAGCAAAAATATAACGTGAGGGCAGGGTATTGCAGACTGTGTGGCATTAGGAACACAGACAGAATTCGCTGGACCAGTTTATCATCTTCACTGTAAAATGATATGCTGCTTTACTTAAGCTCTTTATTTACTGAACTTTACATAAAATACATCAGACAGACAATTATCTAATAGAGTTTCCAAATTAGTCTCTTTGAAAGACCTAGCTGATTTTCTAAGAGCTGCAGCACGCAGTGTATTTATTTGTAGAGTACAAAGCAAGCTGCCTGCATTCAACCCACTTACATAACTGCCCAAAATGTCATTAGCAAGTTAAGTGTTTATGCAGGCCGCAGGAATCATAATGCTAAATCAATCAGCTCTGAGAGTGGGTCACCCTATAGCCTAGAAGGAAAGAGTTACTGTCATTCTGCTTTGTTTGCTCAGAAGGACTCTTCTGCTTGGCTAAACCCTAAATGGGCTCAGTTTAACAGCCTGCGCAGTTTCTTATCTCATCCAGCCATGTCCAAAGGACGTCAGCCTCCCATAGCAAAAAAAAGGGCAGCCAATTAGCTATTGTGAAGGACACTGGAATATCATCCCAATCAAAGTAAGGATTACTAAATTCCCACGGGGAGGTTTTGCATCTGAAGAAACCCCTCAGTTGGGCTGGAAGCACAGAAGGGAGCCAGGACTCCCTGGAGCCTGGTTGTTCTCAGCAAGCCCAGATAAAAATAAAGAACACACAAGCCTCCACCAGGAAGCCCAGAACATGCTGTGATGAGAGAGGAACCTGTGGAGCTAACCCAAATAGACAGGCAGAGAGCAATTACTGTGCATAGTTTCTAATTTCTGTTTATCCTGCTCTTGTAACACTGTTACCCCCTTTAAACTTCATAAACAAGCATCTGCATTTCCTTCTAACTACTTTGATTTACAGCTGATTTCCACTTAACACCAAAGCCCACTGGACTCCCACGCTCTTCTCTGAAGCACTGCACCCCCAAACAGCTAAGCTGCAGTTGACAGCACTGGACACACCAGCCCCTGATCCGTATTGAAAAGGTCTCGGGTGCACCGTGGCATCTGAGTGAGCTCCTTGTTAATGGCACAGAAGCCAGCAGAGTGCTTGCATCCCAAGAGGCTGGGCAGTTTCTACCAGGTAAACTGAAGCAGGAAACTAACTGGCCTTGTAGATGGGGAATTTTCAACCTGTAAAGAAGGAGTGCAGGAGGAAAAGCTTCGGTTAAACACCACACAGTGCTTATAAGGAGACCTTGCCACAGCTTGAATGAAATACTGCAGTCACACGTAGCTGCTGATAAAGCCCACTTGACAGCTAAGAACACTGCAAAGTAATAACAAAACACAAAGCCAGCTGGCTAGAGTGGAATTTGCATGCTCCTGCTAAACACAAAAGGAGTTTGCACTGTCTTTATAGTTTTCAAGGAAGTGTGAGTGTTAATACACAAAGGAGCACTTATGGTAGCTTGCTGCTTAACAAAAGCATCTTAAATATAAGCTATTCATATATTCCTGAGATAGGAATACGGCAGGGTTAAAGCTTGCCCCAGCATGTTGGGTGCCAATCTGGATAAAGCAGAGGAGGATGTTCTTGAGGCTCCGTCACGTTTGTGGCATCCCTTTCCAGCAGCCCTGCCAAAAGAGTCTTCCTGCCCTTTATAACTATCACTGCCTATCTGCCAGGCCACTCAAAACACTGCCCTCAAAGTGAGATATCACCATGCCCTTCCCCTTCCCAGGCTCGCTCATCCTCAGCCCCTTCATCTCCAGGGATGCCATTTCCATGGCTATCCTCAGGCCCGTTGCCCTCCCTGAGCCCAGCAGAGCCAGCAGTGCATGGCAGCTCATCCTGCAGCTTTTCCTCCCTGTCTGCATCCCACGCAGCTCCGTGCAGGGACCTCCTACCCACCCTGGCCATGCCAGAAGACAGCCTGGCTCGGAAGCCAAAGCCAGCCCTGGAGCATGCAGTTGAACCACCCCAAAACACAGCCTCTGCAGCCCAAGCTGCAGCAAAGGGCACTTACTCAGCTGTGCCCCCGGGGCTGCTGAGGCCACATCTCTATTTCTGGGAAAGGAAAGCCAGGAAGAAATCCCTATTTCCAAGGGAGTATTGCTACGCAGAGGTGCAGGTTAACAGTACCCAACTAACACCTAACAGAGCCCTCGAAAGTAGTAAGAGGAAGAGAGGAGAATGAGGACACGTAAAGGTCAGAAAGAGACAGAAAGAAGCTGGGAGGACAGAGGATAAGAGGTACGTTTGCTTAGCTGGGGAAACAAAAAAGAAGGGCAATAGGAAGTTTAATATCAGCCTTCTGAAACAGAAGGATGCTTCTCCAACCTGCCTGGGAAGCAATTCCCCTCTCCCTGCAGCATTTGAAGTACTCGTTTCTTTTCTCTAATTACCACCAACAGGCATCTGCTGCTGTTTGCGTCCTCTCTCTAATGAGCAAAAGCAGCAGCCAGATCTGGCCGGAGCTGGGGAGGAAGAACATGAGCAAGGAGATTTCCTGGAGCTTGGTCATCAGAAGCACGTGCTCCTCAAGGAGACCAGAACTGTCCCACAGGCGGGGAAACACAACGGAGGGCAAAGAGACTACAGCAACAAGAGTTTTCAGAGAAGGCAGTGAGTACGGATGGGTACATCCAGAGCTAAATCCTAACCTCCACCACGCAGCTCGGAGGGAGCTGCTTTAGTAGGAAGCTGCTGGAGAAGCAAAAGCAACTGCTGCCTTTTTGGCTGCCTAACGTAGGCAGGGGTAAAAGCACACACAACTCAGTCTGAAGCTGGCATATCCAATAGGCATACCCTATTCCCAGGTGCAAACATGGGACTCTTAGAAGTGTCTCTAGTCTGTAATGTAAGTTTAAAATGACATTTCTGGTTTGCCAGCTTTAAGACAGCCTCACAAGGCACAAGATGCCCAGCGAATTATCCATCTTGGCAGAGAAGCAGGGAAAAGATTGTTAGAGTCACTCATTCAAAAAATTAGTTTTTAAGCTTCTTTGCAAAGACAGAACCAGAAAAGAGATGTAAACCAGTCTTTGAAAAATGTAACAACTATCCCATAATATTCTTCAAAATGTACATTAGCATTAACGTCACACACCTGGCAGGGAAAACAGAGCCCTCTAACAAATAAACAATTAGGAAAAGCTATTACTGACCCTGACAAAAAAACACAGATGGCGAATTCAGTTCCAGCAAGTCTGATAAAATGCTGCAGAGTCCATACACGGAATTACTCTTTTTTCCATTTCACGTCATTTAGACCATCAGCCCTTCACAACAGATGTAAAATATTTGCCTCAGAAGACAATCTCTTGTAATACATGCTAGTAGGAAAACACAGACTGAGGTTTTAGGATAAATGACATGTTCAGGATTTCCTTTTACTTTATTAGATGCCTAAACCTGAATAACCTGAGATATTTCCTCCACAGTTTGAGAAGCTCCTGCCTTGCCCTAGCGGGAGTTTAATTCAAATCCTGCAGTCACCTGGGGTAGGATTATTCCTGTGCTTAGGAGAATTGTTAGTCTCCTCCTCATTGTTACTTACATTTACTGTGAAGTACCTACCAAGTCTATCATCGTTGAACTCTTTGCCCACAGAACTACAGCAGACCACATTACCTAACTGAAATGCTCTGCCTGCATTTGTCCCCTTCCAGTCACAGCAACCCCGTGGCACTCGGGCTTACTGCCTGAGCCCAGGCACGGGTCCTGTTAGCAGCAGAGAGATGCCAGAGACCCGAACCCTGCGGGTATCAAACAGGAGGAGCTGCAGGTCATACTGGTATCAGGCTTCTGTCCTATCTCAAGTCACTTTTACCCAAATAGAAAGACTTCTGGTTATCGTCATTTCAAAAATATCCAGCTTGGTGTGTTGTATCTTGAATGTTTGCATAACGTTCCTCTAAGATGATCGCAAACCGCATGCACACTCAGGGCAGTTTCATCTTGTTCCGACAGCTTTTACGAGTGACATTGAAAAAGTGCACGGAGATCGTCTTGCTTGCGTTGAACCACTTTATTTCCAAAAGTAGACCAAGGTCAAGAGACAGATTCTTTTGTGTGGGAAAGCAACAAGAAAGAAACAAAGTGCAACTATCTACCTCCCTCTACTCCCGAACGAGCAATGTCTAGCAAGAGACACCTCTGTGACATTTTATCCAGAACACCCCCATTTGCTCGTTTAAGGCCTCCACAACCCCAGCAGAAAGATGCTGTTGGATGTAAATATTTGGCTTTGGGTGGCTGAACAGAAGTCTTCATCACCACTAACTTCAAACCTGAAGTTAGTCACATAAGTATTTCAATCACATAAGTATTTGGGGAATGAAATCCATCACACTGTGAAGCCTCCCCTTTTTCCCCCCAGAACATCAGAACTGTCAGCAAAATAGAGGTATTTGTTGTTCTGCAATGACACAACATGCTCAGAAACTGACACGAGGGAGTGCTATAGCAGAACACTTGTCTGCACAGAGGAGAGTCAGTGCCAGACTCTGGCTCCTGCTCCAGGTGCCTGACACTTGGAAGCGCATACCCATGGGTTGATTAGCACCAGGCAGTAAAATTACTTACCTGGAGAGGTGATCATTAGAGGGCTTGGCTCACTGAAATAATCCTCTCCTGCACAGTGAATGCATTCTCTGCTTCTCAATGGCAACAGTTGTGATTGCTGAATATAAGAAACATTCACAATTACAGCTGGATTGCAGCCATGCCCTCTGGATACGTTCTCTATGAAGGACAAGGCTGCTAATTTGAATTGCTACAGCTCTAAAATAACAGTAGTCTTTCGAGCAGAAGCTTCTGATGTGTTTCACTACTTCATGCTTTTGTTTTAATGCCAGTTTCACACGAACCACACAGCATACCATTGGGATTCAAAACGGTTAGTATCTGCTGTTTGGTTTATTTAGCAGAGCTGAGCACCTTTCCTCAAGGACAGACACGTGCTGCAGACCCAATGTTTCTCCAAAACAAATAAGATCTATTATAAAAAAAATAAATATTTAGAAAAAACATATTATTCATTTTTACAAAAATTGTAATCCGTATCTGAACTGTAAAGACATTACCCTCAAAGTTACTGGGTCATTCCAGCTTACTTATGCATGTTAAAGTTTGACTGGCATGAACCAACCACAGCAGCAAAGTGTTACCTTAAGACCTGTACACTTCTAATTACCCCAATTAGCCCAGTCTTAGGGCTTCAGCTGACTCTTCTCTTCCTGAAGTTCTGATTCCACAGCCTAGAGGGCACCCTCGCTTTAAAAAAAAATAAATAAATTAACAGACGCAGTGGAGATGTTTCTACCAACACCCCTATGCATCAAAAACCTTTTTGAAAAATACAAAATCACGTGAGAGATTTCTGTTATGTTCATGAATTCTTCATAATTATTCTTGATTATGAAATGAATGTAAAATCAAGGACCATCTCAAAAATTTGTACTTTTAAATAACATAAAACAAAGATGGATTTGCTTTCCAAAACTGTCAAGCATTGCTTGATAATTCTCAGTTATCCCCAGTATTTAAATGTATTTAAATTAATATTAAAGTGCAAGAGGACTATCACCAAGGTGAATGCTGTACGTCAGAGATATGGTTAGACACGTCCAAGGTTTTGCTTCAGCAATATTTTCACTGTTTCTAATCCAAAGTTTTCCCTGCTTCAGTTTCATATCACTGCTGTTAGCTACTGTTGACAAACTCCTGCTCAAAGGAAGAGACGGCATGGGTAGGAGGTGAACCCAATTTTAAAGATAGTTCCTTGCTAACCTTCAGAAAAGTATCTGGATCACAGCAGGATTTGTACGTACTCTGCCAGAAACGCTGGTTTGTCTTTCCTGTTGCACACCAAATTTCCTTCTCCTGAGCAGCTCTAGGTCCTTCTCAGCACTCCTGCTTTCCAAGCAGCTTCCCCTTTCATGGAATATCTGTGTTTTGAATCATTTCCCACCAAATGCGTCGGCTTGTATTCTTCCACCCTGAATCTCATTTTATTTCTTGAGCATGTTTTTAAGCTCTCTAGAAACACAGTTTCTACTGCACATTATTCCTTTGGCTTGCCATGCAGCACGAGCACGTTAGTGCTGCTGCTGAACGAAACCAGCTCTGCTGTTCACCTCCTCTTTCCTACAGTGACAGCGTTGAACAGCACAGGGCATGTGGTGGAGCTGGTCCTGGGCAGGATGTGGCTCATGACACAGGCTGCTCGGCCTGGGAAGGAGGACCTGCAGCCTACATGGACATCATTGGGTATTTTTCCACGTCCTACACATTGCTCTTCCCCACTCCTTCCCCTGAGCTGCCGTTTGGCCCCACTCACACCCCTGGAGGAGCCAAACTGAAGGCTACAGCCCAACGCTGCAGGCCTATCTCTTCATTGCAATGTGGTTCCACCTTGTCCTACAGCCAGCACTTCATCCCCTACTCATGTAATTTGATCTGAAGTTTTGATCCAACGTGCCTGGCAGAATCTGTCCTTTCTAAACCAATGCTGTTTATTGCTGCCTGATCTTCTCCAGACTTCCTTTCTCCCAGCTCTGAGCCAAGAAACTGCCTCACCGCTGCAGAGGTGTAAGCATTTCATGACTGCTGGTTTTGTTCCAAGCCCCTTCTCTCTCAGCACCTCCTCTTTCTTTTCACCCAATTCTCCCCTGGCTCCGTGCAGTAATTATTTATGGTTTAACATTAAGCATTTCCGAGAAGCAGCCGCACGGGGTAATTTGCTTTGCAGGTTTAGGAAAGGCGGGATGCTCCAGGCCATTAACATCCTTGGGCTACGGGGCAGTCAGAGGCCTGGTACCAGCAGGAGCACAGCTTGAACGAGCTCTTCCCACTTGTGCCACCTCCACAGACTCATCGCAGAGCCACACGAGGACCCTGAGCCTGGGGAACCTTCCCCGAGGGGAGGCCAAGCCCAGGAGGAGGCCTTGGCACCACTCTGCCTGCCCAGCACACCCCCAGCCCAACAGACAGCTGCCACCGGGCACCCTCGGGACTCGCTACGGCTGCTAGAGGTACGTCTCCATGGGTTGGCCAAATCCTCATAGAGCCCCTGCTGAAAAAACCCAGAGCCTCCTTCCCCAGTAAATCTGATTGTTTGGAAACTGGGGCAGATGATGTGGGCAAAAGCCGGTCTTTTTTCCACGAGGTGCTTTTCAGATACCCATAAAGTTTTTCCTGGACTTTTTCTCTGAGATCACTTCATGGCAATAACTACATCTGGAAACAGTAATGACAGCTTTTACTACTTCTCATTGCACTGAGGTGTTTGCTTTGTTGTTTTTTTTTTTCAGTTGGTTAAAAATGTGGTTGGGCAGGTAAAGGGGGGGACTAAAATGTAAACTTTTACACCATACAGAGTCTGTTCTCACTGTGCACATAAATGCTCCTGATGACAATCAGGGTTATTGTTCATGTGTTTAAAGGGAAAATGACCTTGCTTAGAGGAATAAAAGTGCTCTTGAAAAAAATAAGAAGTTAACAGCCACTAGAAATACTGCAACCAGTGCAAAGAATGATTCCAGGAGTGATGGCACAACAAATTCACACAGCTTCAGTAAAAACGAAGTGTCTCATTCTGAGTCTCAGGTTAGTATGATATTTGCCACATTTTTATTCTTCCTGATTAACAGGGTAATGAAAGACTGCTGAAGGCCAGTGCCAGTCTGCGTTAACCACGGGGAGCACCCCTCAGGTCTCTGCTGGCCATGGCTCTGCTGAACACAAGAACCATTTGCATGCATCTGAGCTCGGCCCAGAACGCCTCCTCTTGCCAAGCCTCATTTATCAGTTAGAGTAAACAATAATGTAATTTCAAACAAAACAGTCTTTTGACCTAGTAGCTGGAGTATTTCACCTAATAGCTGGACTATTTTCCACAATTATCTGGCAGCACCTTTTAAGACCAAGTTTAGTAGAGAACACGCATTTTCTTCACAAAATAGTCATCTTTAGGCACTTCTATTTTGTTTCTAAGAAGAGTGTTGGCCAAGTATTCAAGTGCAGACAACTGGCACATCCCCAGTAAAAATCAATGGAGCTCTGCAGCTTTACTCCAGCTAAAATCCCCACAGATGTAATTTACAGCCACGTTATACATTGTATTGGTTAGTGTGCATTGCTTTGCATTAACCACAGCAAAACAGGATGAAGAATTGCATTATCGCTGCTGAGAATAATTGCATCCTATACATCTCCCCAGTCCTCTTGCTCTCACGTATCTCTTAAACATACAGCTTTCCCAAAGTTAACTCGCAACATCTGCTATGTTCATTTTCTTCTAAAAATACGTGGTAACCACATTTGTTGGCCTATGCTATAGAATAAAGTGGATTGCATAAAATTTTGCCATTCCCGTGTAAATACAACTGTTCCATCTCCCCTGAAATATTAACTTCTAATCCACGTTTATCTGAATCACAAGACTCGGTCCAATAATTTATGCCAGCTCATAGCAGTTACTTGGAAGGGAATTATTTCAGCAAAGCCAGTATAATTACTAATGATCTTATGACTAGTTACTCTCTTCAGATGCTCAGTAAGCCATCCATAAATTCATCCCACCTACTATCTGTTAATTTTGCCAGGCAGATTACTGACAGGGAGTACAAATGGCTTGAAAAGGAAGGAACCAAACCAAAACACACATGCCTTTGCCCCTGAAGGATAAATGCAACTTTTGAGAAAGCCCTGAAAACTCTTTGAATCCAATGGTAGTTGTAAATGCCCGTGCCATGCGATACCGCTCCAAGCAAGCGTGCAGCCACATGCGACATCAAGAAGCAAAGTAACTTAACTCAGTGTTTCGGCTCTGGTTTTGTTTTTCTGCATGCATACCTCCTTCCTCACTCTTCTGTCCCGAGCCACTCCTTGCCCTGTGTGACCTCCTTTTCCTGTTCCTTGCCCCAGAAGAGCTGGCAGCAGGGCAGCTCCTCCAGCACGGGGAACGTGAAGCCAGCTGCAATTAAGAGCTGCAAGCGCAGATGCTCCCCAGCTCCAACCAGATGGAGCAGAGTGGGTGAAGCCCATTAAGGACAATGTGCTCTCTCCTGATCCATTTAACCACTTGGCACGCTTCTTCAGGCTTTCCCACACCTCTGCTAGAGGACAAACCCAATTTGACAAATTCAGGCCTGAGGCAACGTTTGTCTGTCCACAAAGCAAGCTTAAAAACTGCAACACCCACTCTTCTCCAGCCATCATTTGCTTGTATCTTCTGTCCTTCTCTTCTGTCCCAGAATCACTCTGTGCCACTGCTTTCCCAGGCTCTCATCTTCCTGACGTAGCCGCACTCTGGTGAGGAGCAGAGGCTCTTGAACAAGTTCAGTGCTTTGTCTGCAGGTGAGCTGGTTGAAGATGAGGACGATACAATCTCTCCCGCATATAATACCACTCCCATGGCAATCACTTTTGTTTTTAGGAAATAGGAGATTTAATTGTATGTACTCTTCTCAGTGGAGCTACAACCACCACTTTTCCAACTACTCCATCCTCCTGCAGGTTGCGTGAGTTCTGCAGCTATCGAAGCACCTGGATCTTTTAGTTGTTTAGATTCTAGATTACTCTGTTTATTTTTTTAATAATTCAAAGGCAAGTTCTGTGGTGTGCTTTTTGTTTGGTTTTGCTTTTTGTTTGTTTGTTTGTTTGTTTCTTGTTTTGTTTCTTAAATGACCAGTGCTCTTTCTCCAAGAGTTAGTCACAATGGACTGCTCTTTTTCTGGCATGCCTTCCAAGTATTTTACAGCACATTCTCAATGGCATTATGCAACCATTTCATTAGTCTCAACTGTTTCACTTGGCAGTGAGATGCGGCATTAAATGATGTCATCGATTGGAAAAACATGAAAGCTGGAGGAGATGACTGACAGTTTCTGGGGTACACAACCCCCAAAATCTCAACCACTTGGAACTCAGAAGCCTCCACGCAGTACCTGTTACCTCTGTTTTTCAGCAGTATGCCACATCATCACAGCAGTTATCAAACGCATACATCACTGCTCCCTACCACTCTTTTCCCCCAGGAGAACATTTTGGACCCATTTCTGGAAGAGCTTTCGAACCACCAGCAGTGAGCTCACAGCCAGTTCAGCACACACGGCAAAGCAGTGACACGCAGCATGCCCCTCTGTGCTGCTCGCTACTGCAGGATGCTGTGACATGCGTTGCGTGAGCCACCACAAGATGACAAAGCAGAGCTTGGCGTCACCCGGCTACCTGACAGCTCTACAGAGTCTTCTTTACTCTAGAAACGAGAAGTTACTTAGATGATTAGCTTCCACACACCAGAATGCAGGTAGTCTTTTGCACAAGGCACACGCAGAGCTCTTCCCTTAAGTCACTCAGTGGCTCCTTGAAAGCCAAATGTTTCCATAGCAAACACAATTTATTATGGAAACCGTGCTGACAGGAAGAGAGCTGTTTCTTGAGCAGGGGGTCTCCTCCTCCTCTATCTCACACCACACTGCATGCCAGATGGGATCCTCTCGTCAGGAGCTTGAGAAAAGTGGCAAACCTTTTTAATTACAACATTTGCAGTTCTGATTTCCCAGGCTGCCTTCATCGTCCTGGCAAGCCTGCTTTCTGAGAGGTCACATAGCCAAAATAGCTAGTGCACTGAACAGCAGCTTATAAAGAAACTTAATTTTTCCCTCTGATTTCAGTACGGCCTCAGACAAGTCAGTTGTCTTTATTTCACTCAACTTCCTCTCTCTACAAAAGAAAGCAACATCCCCAACTGTAAAATGCTTTAAAGAAAGAACAGAGATAGTATTTCTCAATAAAGGTAGCAGGATATAAACCGAACTACCTAGCCAAGTGGTAACTAACCAGTCAATATATTGACAAAAGGAAAATTGAACCAAATTCTACCAGTAAGTGATAAGAGCAGAAAATGGTTATGTGTAACCTTCCTTTTCCAATTTGCTCAACTAATAGGGTCACTTGAAATTTACCCTCTAATAAGATGCTACACAAACTAGGACTGGGAAATTTCAGATGATGCAAGCAATCTCAATGAACATGGCCCCCTCATTTTCAACTAATTCTTGGGTCCTTTTTAATTGATTTCTGAACCCCTAATCACAGTTGTCACCTACAAATGAACACCACATCCCCTTACGGCCTGACATCCCCTTACTTCAGACGCTGTTGTTTCAGGTGTCCAAATGCAGGCTCCATACGTTCATGTGAGGAACTAGAGAAAAGCTTTCATCACATACAGCCCTTGAAACCATCCGATACTACCACTGCAGTTGCAAACAGGCTGCTCTGAGCAGCTGGATCTGCTCCCAACTCCAAGCAGCTGGCACCACAGCCTGGGAATCACACTGCCCCTGTCAGCGTCAGAGCTCGTCATCAGCACACCAAACCCCAGAAAGGCAAGACAAGAGAGCATGTATTTTTTTATAAGCAAAGAGCAATTAGAAACAGAATGACACCCAATACTCCCTGGAACAAAGAATTGCTGACAAAAGCTATTTCACCTATACATGCCAATATTTTCAGACAAATATCTACATATACCTCTGCAAATCCGTCTGTCAGAATGAAATATGCCATACACAAGAACTCACATTTTTAAAGAATGTCACTGAAGTAAAATAACATGCATCATGTTGATAAATAACTATTCAGGGAGTCTACAAGTAAAATTTGCAGAGTAAAGGCAAAGCAACCAGAAATTAATGGTTCATTTTTGTAGCTGGAAGAAACTTTTGTTCTTTTTCAATAGCTGCATTCCATTTGTGTAAGTCTGAAAGTCTTTATAAGTAAAATTGAACTGCTATTTGTACTTTTCCTCTAAGCTCTGCGAGCGCTAACAAGTATTTAATTGCAGTTGCACACATAAATCAAAGTCAGCAGGAGCACGCAGAGAAGAGACCCACAGATAAGGACCATGAATCAGAAAGTAACAAAACATACAGAGGCTCAGATCCAAATGCACCTTTAAGTACTGTCAATATGAACACAAAATTCAAAGACAGATGATGTGAAAAGCCAGGAAAGACACAGAAGTTATTCACAGCACTCCAACATCATTTTTCCTTTTTTCCTCCTGTTAAATACAAGTGAAGATGCACAGGATGAAGAACCTGCACTCAGTGCCTACTGTACCACACCAGTCACTGCCAGAACCTGTGCAGCAAGTGCCTTGGAGGCCTGAGTACCTACCTGGATTTCCTGCTCCACAATCTTTCCTCACCATTCTGCCTTTAGAGCATTTACATTCAAACCTTGTTCATAAAGCTACTAATCAGGTAAGCATCCTTTCCCTGTGTTTTATATAATAACGCTCAAAGAAGAGTAAAGTGAGCTCTTGAGCAGGTTACTTACTTGAGCAGGTTACTACTAAGCAGTTACTTTAACATGCTTGGAGACCCACATCAAAAATCATGCCCTTGGGCTATGGGAAGAACGCCAGTGATGCCTGTTGCATTAACCCATACTTGGCTGCTCTAGAGGCACTCACAGAGCAAGTCTACAGGGGACAGAGCTGCAATGCCCAAACAAAGCCAGGAAGTCCACACGGCGCGTTGCTAAATTGATGCCACCACTTCAGGCAGGTTATCACGGTACCCAGTGTCTCTCAGAAAGGCCATGAACAGCGAGGATGCTGTCAGAGCCCTCTCCTTGGAGGAAGCACAGACTACTGGCAGAAGTGGGAAGGGGAAGATAATCTGGGTTAGGACAGAAATAAGAGAAGGCAATGACTCTAGAATATTTCTGAGACCTGTTGCTCTAGGGCTTCCTGTTCTAGGATTCATCTAGATGGAGCCAGCAGACACTTCCCTGCGCCCACAACTTTGATAAGCTCTTACAGTCTGGTAGCTTCAATAGAGCAGAGAAACAAAGAACGAGCTGTGCCTTTATTATAGCACTATGCGGCATGCCATAAATAACTACTTGGGAAGCATAACTAGATAAACACTTCAAACAGCATTTGTCAAATAAACTCAGTAGAGTACATCTTGTGATCGCATCAGCTTGGCTGTTATATGCATTAATTTGCTTTTTAATCCAGCAAGCAACGGCATGAACAGCAGACCTCAGTCGCTAATGAAGCCTAATTGTTCTTTTCATTCCCTGTCTCCCCAGAGGGGCCACTGCAAAGAAGGGGACATTACCAGGAGGTTGTGGTCCAAGCCTGGCATGGCGAGGATGTGGTGCTGCCCATGGGCGCTGGGCGAGCTCCTCTGCAGCCGCAGGGAGGCAGCCTGGGATGTGCCACTGCCCCACAGCCCTCCTCGGCCCCATGAGCACAACCACAGAAGCAGGGGAATCCGTTCACAGCTTACAACACAGCCAGATCCACCTGCAACAAGCCTTTATGGTTTTCCACAAGCGTAACTACTTGGATGTAGCTCTACAGATGTTTGAGGTTATCTGAAGACACATGGAAATACACTGTCCAAAATAACATTTTCCTAAAATCTGATCCAGAAACCTCCATTTTGAAGAGGAAGCATACCCTTGGAAATGTGAAGGACAGCTACTAATAAGATAACATCCCACCTTTTGCCCAAACATCCTTAAAAATTTCTCCTTTCACAAGGAAAGAATTAAACCATTTCACCTATTAACCTGTATGCCTGAAGACTCACCTCTGATGGATTTTAAGTACATCTCTCTTCTTTTGGCAGATGTCTGCTTCTCTCTCATTTGCATCTTCAAATGAAACCAGCATCACAGATTGCTTGTTGCCACCCTGTGACATTATTTCTCAATAATACTCCCTGTTCACAAGTCACTTGAAAAGCAGCAGTCAGCTCCTCCCATCATCTTCCAGTAAGGTAATACTACTGGGGTGGTGCAGATCCCTAAACACAAAAAGGTCCGAAAGTAATCAGACAAGTTCATGACAAAGGACCTATCAAAGGCTACTGACCATGATGGGAAGACACAATTTTCAGCTTACAGAACTGCAGAGCTCCAAGAGGCCAGAAATCTGGTCAACAGAACCGTGCCAGCAGCAAAATGCATCGTCAAGTACCATTTGTAAGCTACGTGACAAATGTGCTGCATCTATCTAGGATTTTCTACAATAGACTCAAGAGCAGTATTAAACAAGAGGGCGAAAGGAGGCTTCTTCTTTGACACCACTTTTTATGTTAAAGTAAACACAGATTTGAGTGAATGATTTAAATGTGGAAGTTGCAACCTCATGTAAAGCCTCGGTGTTAATTATTTTTATTGGCATACCCTAACACTTTGAAATGTGCCAGAGCAAATTACAACGGAAATTGTCAAACACTTTTTCAAACCTATACAGTTAAGAAAAAATAGTTTGCTTACACTCAGCGATGCTAATCTTGGGGGGTGAAAACTGGCTAGCACATTATCTTTTAGGCTGAGACCAATTCAGATCCTCCGTCAGCTTTACCTCAGCTAGATTTTCCCTACCTAAGATGACACTTTAGAAGACCTGTTCTCTTACAGCTTTAATACTTTACAAATTTCTGTAGATCCTTCAATCTTCTTAGCTGAGTATTTTAACAACACTACCACATTTACTTGCCTCACCACTGTTCTTTTTTCCATGTCTCCTCCAAAAAGTCTATTTGCAATTTTTGAGCAACAGCTTCAGCATTTTGCTTTCAGCTTTCAAGTTCTCACTGCTTTTCCAGGGCTTTTTTGCTCTGGACATTGCTGGTAATCTTATCCACAGACATCTCCACAATACATTTAAGGAGCTTCCTATAAAGCTGATATTTTCTTTATTTTTCAGCCTTCCATTTCTCATATATCCAGAGCTTACTCTCCCTCACACAAAGCAGCCGACATTTTCAAACTTTGCTCTTTCTGGGGGCCTGATTTAAGCCATTTTCATACTTTCTGTAAAAAGATCCACATGCCTTACCATTTCAGTTATTTGTTCTTTCTTTCCTTCCTTGGTGGTTTTTCCCGTTTTTCATCTTGTTTTTCCTTATAGCCTAATTGTTCATTGCAATAGGAAGAGCACATTCCCATGCTCCTGCGCACTCATATTTCATTCTGAAATAATTTTACATTTCATAGCCATCTTACAGAAGGAGCTATCTGACCATCTTCTCAGCTCCAATGCTGGAAACAGCTTTACTACCCACTGCATGGCCTTTCCCACACGTAGGACAAGTGTGCTTCTGTAAACCATCCCAGAAACTTCAGTTTTAGTCACTAAAATCTTTTTTTACAGGCTCAACATTGGTAATGAGCATCTTACATTTTCCAGCAGTAAGCTCCTAAAACAATGGTTTGCAGTTAACTAATTATGTGTTCACCTAGGAAGTAATTCTTTTAATAACGCATCACTATTAATTTCCCAGCAGACAGATAATATCTTGAATATTACACTAAAAAATAATCTGCATCTGTAATAAAAGAACTGTCTGCATAAAGCACTCTGGTGACCTCTCTCTTTTGAAGTGACTCAAAGGAAGCCATGAGTACCCCTGTAAGTTCCTATAAGAACTAGAAAATGTTATTCTTTGAGAAAGAGGGGAAAAAAAATCAGCGAAAAAAAAAATCACTCATGAAGTTGAAACCCATCATTTTTACTTGACATTTTTAAGACAACAGCTAACAAATGAGGTATCTGTACCTCCTCCAGGCCACTGAGCTCTGACTTGATACTACTACTTAAAACAAATCTACATCATAAGAAATATCTCAGCAACAAGGAGCGGTAGTGTAACTATTCAAATCCAAAAAGTGAATAAATTTCCTTTAATGAAGTATAATAATAAGTGCTAAGAAATTATCTTTCCCAACTTACCACTGCAAACAAGAGAACTGCTGTGATTTTTAACACTAATAGCCTCGGCTAGACGATGGGGAGGGCAACTACAGAGCAACCCTGGGCACTGCTCTGCTCGCCTCCAGCAGCTCCAGAGCACTTAGTGGCGCTGCCCCACAGTGAGCAGCCCGGACAGCATGCCATGTACTTGTACGTGGATCTAGCAAACGCCATGGGAAACTTGCCCCTATTAGAGACTTTTCCTCAGACTTCAGGGGGTTTCATCCCCTCTTATGAAAGGATTTGGACTGTGGTTCCCCCTGCGTTAGTTCCAAATACAGGGCAGTGGGTGGGCTGAACAGTACCAGTAAAAGCAACTGTAAAAAAGAGCACAAACCATTTCTTCCTCCTTCCCCTGAGTCACCTTGCACATCCAAAAAAGGCCTGAATGCAGTCTGTTCCATAAGGCACACTTTTTTTTTTTCATTGCAAATATTTGTTTAGGCAGCCAATCCAGCTTTGGTATAATTCTGATGTGATACAATCCTGTTCACTTTTGGTCTCTGCCAGCGTTATCTTCTTTTGCTATTTTGCTTCCACAGGAGAAAGTATTTAGATAAAAAGCATGCTAATCTTCTTAGGCTCTGGAATACACAAATCTGTTATAAATACCTAACCTTTCTGGAACAGTGCTCTTCTCCAAACACACATCACACACTCCAGCATCCCTAGATTTTCCCTTGGCGATATGCAGCAAACTAAATTGAACAAAGCTGATTCTAACATGGGAAGTTATAGTAAACAAAAATGTTCAAGATCTTGAGCTTATTTTCAGCAGTTTCATCAGCTTGAACTCTTTACACCCACTAAACAAGTCAGATCTTGCCAAATAGCAACACACATTTGGAAGTTTCTGCAGAGTCTGTCAGGGTGAGAGAACATCCCGAGGTCATGTAACTGCTCCATTTTTGAGGAATGTGAAGAAAACACGAGCAAACAGCAGGAGTACCTCCTGTATAGCATGCGCATGCTACTTCTCTTAAAACAAAAACAGCGGGGGAAAGAAGGAAAAGCCAATGGTAATCAACAAGACGAACTCCTTTAACCTAAAACACCAATGTTCCAATGCCATGTCATTTATCAACATGAATGAAATGCAGTTCTGAAAGTTGTTGAATCTCTGCATACACAGTTCAGATGACAGAAAAGTGAAGAAATGTTAGCTTTAGAGGCAGGCAAAAGCAGCTTCTCTCAGAAAAGCAAGCTGAGTACTCTTCTATTGCAGAAAGGACAAGTAACCGTCCAGTGAACTCTGGACTACTGGATCCACACAGTGTTTCAGCCATGAGCTACGCTGGTTTATAAGCCATGAGGACCTGATGCAACCTGATTTAGAACTGCTGGCTCTCCCATCAATCACTAGGTGTTGACAATGAATACCACACTTGTGCTGGAGGTGCTGTGTCCCCATGTCCTCAGGTCGTCCCCTTCCTTTTTCCCCCGCCACTCACTGTTCTCATCAAAAACATGCAAAGGACTCCCACGAGCTACCAGGAGATGGTTTCCCACCAAGCACAGTCTGGACCCTCACAATGCACAAGCTTCTCTAAAGGCTGACAGCATTTTAGAGCACAGTGTCCTCAGGGCAGCCCCATTTTCACGACGTGACCAGGAGGCACTTTAGGTTGTGATATTCACCGGGAAGCCTTTCCAGGAGGGTGAGCGTTAAGGGAACATCAGGTTTAAAGATGCTGTTCACACTCAGGCCAGATTAAACATGACAAAGCTGTTACTCTAGACATATTTTTAGCAGTAATGTTGCTTCAGTTTGTGTAGGTTAGGTTCCCACGTGGCTAGAACAGCCAGCATCTCTCTCACAGCCTCAGCAAAAGGACGGATGATGGATCAGAGTCAGCAGCTTGGCTCCTTCCTTGCACCCAATCCCACACCAGGAAGGCCAGGTAGCAGTGGATGGTGTTTAGATCTGCTCGAGCTGGTGAGTGCACAATATTAAGTCTCATTTCTACATGCATCTGACAGCAGATGTGTGCAGAATATCAGGCTCTGCAGCTAAGTACTCAACGTGGGTGTACAGATTCATACAGTGCTTCTGGTTTTCCCAAACATCTCTTGTTTTAATTCTGTTTAGCTTTGTTCTTTATTGATGCCCACAGAGCAGGGCTGGCAGCAGACGCTGTTTGTTGCAGGTTGCTCTAAAAGTGGGCAAGCTTTGACTTATCTTCTCTCATGTGGCAGCTCAGCCCGCGGTCAGTGCCTTTGGTAGGACAAAAGCCACTTCCACCCAACCCGGTTCCAGCCTTAGGGCACAGCTCTCCTAAAATAGGTTTTTCATCCCACGAGCTGCTCTGCTCCTTGCCTCAACTTTGGCTGCAGGTGACAAGCCAGCTCTCCGCGGTTAGAATATCCTTCCTGGGAACAGTGTACGGATCACAGAGTCTCCAGGTGAGGCAGCATTACTCCAGCCCTGTACCGCACCAAAAATGATTGAACTGGTTTTGTTTCCCCTTACAACCAGCTAACAAACAAGCACAGGGCGGTGCCAGCTGCACATGCAGTAGAACAGCACAGGTTAGCTGATGATGGCAGAGGGGATCTTGCTTTCTCTTCTTCCTGCTGAAGCAGTGGAGCTGGGAGTGCCAGGAGCGACCAACCCCAGCACCACGTGGCTGTGGCCCAAAAACAGCACAGAGTCCCTGCCTTGGGGGACTCTGGAGTGGGAGTTTTTCTTTCTTTGTTTTGGTAGGAAGGCATGTTTAAACCTCACTGGTGGCGGGCGTTACGCAGAACAGGAAGCTTTGTGCACTGCCTCAAGGCTCAGAGCATCAACAGCAGAACAGAGCTTTAACATCAAGATCACTTACCCTGCTAATTTCAGTTCCAGATTCACTGCACAGTACGAGTTTTTAAAAGGAGATTTAAATCACTGTGCTATTTTATCAAGATTGCTGCTTTCCTTAATCACTTTCCTAAGGAAAAGCCCATTCACACTACAGGAACGCAGCTCGTTTGGTAAGAAATTGCAGTGCTGTGCATTCAGTCTAGCTCTGTCCACTTTCCAGCTTGTAAAAAACAAACAAAATCAAAACCCAAGTAATACTACACCCACCCCCTGCCCCCCCTCTTCCCTCCCAGGATTCTTCTCAGTATTTGGTATTTTATCAGGCTTGCTCTAGCTTAATTCTAAACTATTTTTAAGCTCGGGAATTATTCCCATCTCACTCTCTAGCACCTGGTCTTCCCCTTCACTTTGCATCTTGGTAGCCTTTATGGTGGTCTGTGCTCTCACGAGGAGGAAACCCCACACCTGCAGCCTGGTTTGTTTAAGCAGAGCCCAGCAGATGCAGGCCCACGCAGCCCCCTCATGCCCAAAGTCCAGCAGAATCTCCTCACACAAATCCATCTGCAATGCTGTCCTCCCTGCCTTGCTGTTACTCCCTAAGGGGTACAGATTTATATCTTCCCAGAGCCCACACTTTGCCAAACTTAATGGGTACTTGTCTCTTTCATCAGAGCTCCCCTCCAGCATTTTAATTATTTATTGCTCTCTTATCTAAACTCCTTCCAGTTTGTCTATGTCATTCTGACACTGAAAAAGCACAGAAATAAATAAAAGTGTTTAGATGCAGGCACCACAGCTTTACAAAGCAGCTCTATAACCTATAGGCAGACTCGTTTAATTTTCACCTACATCACCTCTGCCGTTGCTGCTTGCCATGTGTCTTGTCCCAGTTAAACGTCTGCTTTGGTTTACTTCTACCCAGTACGTCTGCTTACGTATGAGGTGAAACTTCATTAATTCTCATTCACGTTCCTCATGTTTCAAGGTGCCTTGTGTTGCTATTTTGCCATCTTTAAATGCATCTGCAGTTGCTGTCAGCATACCATAGGCTGCAGGTAGTCTCGCTTCTGAGGCACTCAGAATGCTTCTCAGCTTCACGCACTGCTCTCCCGGGCCCCACCTCCGCTCCAGGATGAAGGACTTTTGCAGAAATCCTGTACAGTAATAATGCCACAGCAATGTCTCTGATACAACCCGATCAACAGCAGTATTGAAACCAATTATACTCCTCTGTATTACTCACTGTATTACTATGGCGAGCTCTGCCCAAGCAGATGAATTCTCCACAACCCTATCACCCAGAAAACATGAGATTCCCCCTAGTCTTTTGGCTGTGCTTTTCTAGGCCTCCTCATTTACCGCTGTTTAACATCCTGGCCCACGCCAGCAGCACCCACCACTCGCTGTGGCTCCACCTGGAGCAGTGCCCATCTCTGCTCCCCACCTCTGCAGGATGCAGCAGCCTCCACAGCCTCTCTTCAGCACCTCTGACCCAATGTCACCGCTGCTGTTCTCTGTGCGTTTTAGCAGATTCAGAAAAACCAGGCAGACTGTCCTGCTGTGAGCCAGCACACCTCCCCACCGGCCACAGACGGGTACAGAAATGGGGAGCCTGCTTCAGCCCAGGACCACATGCACCTGAGAATTCAGCTGAAGCATGGTGCTGTCAGCAGCCCTTCTATATCACATCCATCAGTGCTTGGAAATCCACGCACCACGCAAGAAAGAGTGTATTACTTCTCCCTCCTCTTTCATACAGTCACTCCTCACTACAACAGCTGCAGATCTGCTTGTAAAAATCAATACTAGGAGTCCCCGATGCATTTGCAGAAGCCTCTGATACTGCTTTTGGGGGGAATAATTACCCACCAAGGCAAGATACAAAGCATTTATGTTTTAATAATTGCAGTTTGTCATATCTTGGCTACATTTTGTGTATTCATTTTTTGCCTTTTATCTCCACAAGGTGTTTTCTTAATAAACTTAATGGCAATGCTACAATTTTAATTTCAGTTGGAATATATCCAAGCCACTCTGGAGACCTACAGATTTATCCACCTCTTTTATTAAGTTCTTGCTGTTGGTTTTATTAAAGCATCTCTGGGTGCTACTGCAGTGGAGCTATTTGCAAATGAACAATGAGGTAGATGTCCCAAGAAAAAAAATAGTAATCTAGAGGGCTGGGGAAGATGCACACAAAAGAAGAAAAGCTTCACATACATCACTGCATATGGTTTGGTGAAATGCCAAATTGCTACATACGGTGTTTAATCTAGACTCAAACAGCTCTTAAGAAGCGTGGTATTTTGATTGCTTCCACAGACAGATCTGGACAAACCTGTATCAGACGCATTATTCAGAAGATATACAGCAGAATTATAATATGGTAATATTTTAAGTCCTTAAGATATTTTAAAAGGTTAATACAGCTTGTGAAGTGAAGTCAGCAATATCAGGAAAGGAGACAGACCTCCAAAACCCAAAAGTTTGTATACTAATTAGAGAGTTTCCTCAGGTAGTGAGTGTATGTAAAGAGTCAAACAGGTGCTGGCTATGCTCTATTTACAGCTTCTCTAACAACAGCTCTGAGGAGACTATTGAACTGACCTCTCAAAATTAGCTCCTTCCCATCCTAGCATCCTCTTCAAACCATAAGGAGAAAATAGAGGAAATAAATAAGAAAAAAAAAAAAAAGAAAAACCAGGCCATGGACTGATTATGCCTATTGTGTACTGCAGGGCTTTTGTGTTTGCTTTCTTTTTGTCATGATTAATTAGCCTGCAGACACGGAGTTGCATATTATGGTACAATGGGGATTTTAGAACGGAAGACAAACTGTTGTCATAACCAAGTAAAAACAGAATAGGATCACTCTAGTTTATTTTATTGTCTATCTGTAAAATCTATGCAACGAAAGACCAAATAGGCAAAAAGATGAAGAATTTAGACAAAGAAGTAGGGGCAAGCTGTACTATTGACTAACCGCCTAAATTAACTTTTATCCTTCTCTCAAAAAGATATGCTTCCCTCAAAAATAAAAAAGACAGAGAGAAAAACTGCCAGTCACCTATAGATGCCTTTGACTGTCCTGTTACTATTCAGAAAAGGTAGTGAAGGAAATTCAGTATCACCCCTGGATTCAATAAGACTATTTAGGGACAAGAAAGGCTATTGTGAAAATCTAAGGCAGGATCCCGGACAAGCCACCCGTTTCAGAGGAACACTGCACACCTCAGAGCTCCCAGCCAGGTGCTTTCCACCTGCCAGTGCGAGGAGCTGCGCCAGGATGTGTCGAGGGGCCCAGGGCAGAGCTGTGAATGTAGCCACGGTCTGACGTCAGTTTATCTGGTGCAAATGAAGGTAGTTTGTAAGAAGTTATGGGAAGGCGTGGGGGGAGGAAGGTGGAAAGAGCAAGAGCATCATTAGAAACAGAAGCGCTGAGTCAGATGGATCTTTCCTTCCAGTGAAGCAAACCCTGATTGCATCCTGGCATGTGCCACACTCAGCCCCTTGGCAAGAGGAACAGATTTATTCAGACAAGTAGCAGGGAGCATGCAGAAATGGCATATCCACAGACACATGCCTAATTTGAAGCATAAAAGGGAACTGGAGGCTGATAAGAAAGAACCAGGCAAGACAGCTTTGTATAAATAGCAGTTTTCAAACTTTTTTCAACTTCTAGACTCCTACTCATTCTCCAGTGACAGTGTGAACAGCATGAAGTGCGCTGTAGTGTATTTTAGTCCTCTGAGTAGAAAACTTGCTTTACCATTCACAGATGCCTTACAAGAAGTCCAAGCACCCAGGTTGCTGGTCCACAGGTGTTGTGGTTCCGCTCGAGTGGGCAGCCGAGCTCCACCACAGCCGCTTTCTCACTGCCCCTCCTCAAAGAGGAATGGGGAGAAAATATGTGAAAAGGGCTCAAGGGTTGAGATAAGGACGAGAAAATCACGCAATAATTAGTGTAACGGGCAAACCAGACTCAGCATAAGGAGACAGTAAGATTTATTGCTCATTACTAACAAGCTAGAGAAGTGAGAAACAAAGGAAAGAAACCAAAAGCACCTTCCCCCCCATCCACCCTCTTCCATCTTCTCCCCCTGAGCAGCGCAGGGGAACGGGGGAATGGGGGTTATGGTCAGTCTACAGCGCTTCTTCTCTGCCGCTCCTTCTCGGTCACTCTTGTCCCCTGTGCTGTGGGATCCCACCCACGGGATGCAGTCCTTGATGAACTGATCCGGCGTGGGCTTCCCACAGGCAGCAGCTCTTCCAGAATTGCTCCAGATATGGGTCCGTACCATGGGGTCCATCCCTCAGGAGCAAACTGCTCCAACCTGGCTCCCCACGGGCAGCAGCTCCTGCCAGGTCACCTGCTCCTGCGTGGGCTCCTCTCCACGGGCTACAGGTCCGGCCCGGAATCTGCTCCGGCAGGGGTCTTCCACAGGCGGCAGCCTCCGTCGGTGCAGGGCCACCTGCTCCACCGTGGTACTCCATGGGCTGCAGGGGGACATCCTGCTTCACCATGGGCCTCACCACAGGCCGCAGGGGACTTCTGCTCCGGCGCCTGGAGCACCTCTCCCCCTCCTTCTGCACTGACCTTGGCGCCTGCAGGGCCGTTCCTCATTCCTCTCACTCTCCCAGCTGCTGTGTGGCGCAGCGTTTTTTTCCCTGTCTTAAATATGCTCTCACAGAGGCGCAAAACAACATCGCTTATTGGCCCGGCTCTGGTCAGCAGTGGGGCCCTTACCAAACATGGGGCAGCTTCTAGATCCTTCTCACAGAAAACACCCCTATGGCCCCCTGCTACCAAAACCTTGTCACGTAAACCCACTACAACAGGCTACCCTGGTTGCAATCTGGCCTTCAGTGGAAGCAGAGGTCCCCCATTCACCCAGAGCAGCAAAGAGGAAAAGGAAGCACCAAGAGAAGGATCCTTCCTTGCCCCTCAGTTTGCTTCAGTCTCCTGGGAAGGCAAAAGGTGTCTCCTGTCTGCCTCTCTCCTGCTGCCTGCCCCAGCTCCGCTCTTCCCACTGCCTGTCCCTCAGGTCCCGTAAGTAAGTTTACAGTTTTTGAAGAGCCACAAGCCCAACAAGCACTCACCAGCCTCAGCAGTTTCAGCCTGTTTGCTCCTGATTGCCACCAGCCCCTGCTCTAGCCCTTGCCACAGCAGGCAGGACAACCAGTGCTTAGAGAAAAACAAGATACCACAGCCCAATGACTCAAAAGAGAAGTTCCAAAAGGTCAGTTTCCATCTCTGTATAATCCACACGTACTGTATTCACCCCAGGGCAGCATTCAGAAGCCTGTTTGATACAGCTCCCATGAGCTGCATGACGCTGGGAGTCCTGCATCACAGCCTAAACCCATCTGGACCCCTCCAAGTTCACGCTGCCTCACCACGTGCACATGCTGCCCGTAGTAACCCATTTTCTTATTTACAGGAATAACGTCAGTGGATGCAGAGCATTACAGAAAAGACTTTCAATTTCATTATGGCTCTCATAGAAAGCCTTTGTACAACTGTTGCCTGTTAATCTCTCTAATCTTTAATTTCCATTTAATAGAAGACTGACTGCTTCGTGGTTACTGGCAGAGGCAGAAGGAGGAGGAACAGGAAAGCAGAGTAACACAGAATCAAACTGGAAAAGGGATGGACGACCAAATTTTACTTTTTCCTACCAGCATTGCAATAGTATTTAAACCACAACAGAGCTTCCCTTACAGAGATGGCAAATCATTTTATAAACTTACATGAAAATAAGGTGAAAATAGGTAACAAGATTGTTCACTTAAGAAAGACTTCAGTGAAGAAAATGGTTTTTATCTCCCTCCAACCTCACTGCTATGAGATAAAGCCAGATGAAGCCAAGGGAAGCCTTCCTTGAATGCAAATAAAATATTGTTCCCTTCTTGCAGGCAGAGATACTCCAACTCTATATATTCATTTAGTGCTAGAGCTGGTCCTTATCATGCACAGGGAGCAAGAGACTGAGCAGCTCTGCAGAAGTATGATCTCTGCACAGGACTCCTTGTCGATCTATCTTACCATCAGCAGCATTTCTTAGAATTCAAACTTCTGGCTGGTTGCTATCACCAAAACCAAGCGGCACCTCCTCAGAACACTTGCTGGGTCCCAGGTCTGTAACTGTTGCAGATGCATATATATGGGATGGTGTTTAGTATTAACATTTAATATCCCCAGTATTAAAATTAACATCCTCTCGCTACAAGAAGGACATTGAGGTGCTCGAGAGAGTCCAGAGAAGAGCAACAAAGCTGGTGAGGGGTCGGGAGAACAAGACTTACGAGGAGTGGCTGAGGGAGCTGGGCTTGTTCAGCCTGGAGAAGAGGAGGCTCAGGGGCGACCTTATTGCTCTCTACAGGTACCTTAAAGGAGGCTGTAGAGAGGTGGGGGTTGGCCTGTTCTCCCATGTTCCTGGTGACAGGACGAGGGGGAATGGGCTAAAGTTGTGCTAGGGGAGGTTTAGGTTGGATAATCAGCTGCCCAGGGAAGTGGTGGAGTCACCATGCCTGGAGGTCTTTAAGAGACATTTAGATGTAGAGCTTAGGGATATGGTTTAGTGGAGAACTGGTTAGTGTTAGGTCAGAGGTTGGGCTCGGTGATCTTGGAGGTCTCTTCCAACCTAGAAATTCTGTGATTTATTTCAAATCCCAGATTAAGCTAAATTTACATTTGAACAATCATAAAATAACAAAAGTGTATTACAGAGAACAAAAGTTATCTGTAAACATTTAGAATATCACATAATTCAAGCACAGGCCATGTTGTGTTCAGTGATAATAGTTAAAATGCAAAAGGTTCATCAGACAGGCCATCTGAAGTCTGTGCAGTATCACGTAACCCCCAAACACCAGTTTCTATCTGAAGAAAAAGTTTGGCAATAATATGTTAAATGTTTCCAACTCTTCAGCACACAATATTGGTTACATGAAGTCCCTAAAAAGCAAAGATGCATTAACAGTATAGCCAGACAGAAACAGCATCTTCTTTACTGCAAACTCAGGTCAGAACACTCTTGGAAACAAACTTTCAAGTTTTTGGTTTGTTTGCTTCCTCCCTGCTCTCAAATAGAGCAAGTTCTGACAGCAACAACATACAACATTCGGGGGACTGAATCTTTCTTTTTACTAAGTCATTCAGCTCCAGGCACTGAGTTGAATTTGGGCATGCACTTTTTGAAAGTGAAATGATTCATTTCTAAACAAGAAGATGAATGTACCCTGGCTATACAAGACACGCCAAAGATGTAAAGCAGAGTGAGACATGGATTTCTCTTTCCTCTCTCAGACTGGATGGATACTAGATTCCAGGTCCACATTTGTAAGTAAATTCATACCCCTCCCAAGGTCCTGAGAAAGACTCAAGATGCACAGGACCTCACAGCCTGTACGTAAAGCAGTAAAAGAGAAAACGACCCTTATACTTGGATTTATGGCTAAGAAGAGTCAAATCTTTCTTACTTCATCTGACTTTTATATATCAAGCTCCAAGCAGCAACTACGCTAATCAACAACTTTATTACTATTATTTAAATGAAGTACAAAAGCTACATTTATTTTGAAGTGCTTCACTAAGTGCCAATTTGTTTTCGTTACGTTATCCTGACTTTAAGCCGACTGCCAAGTCTAGAACACAGATACAGAGGCAATGTTCCAGCCGGGTACTCCTGAAAACCAGACCCCATTTCCTCTATTGCTTCTAAGACAAGAGCCCCAAAAGGCTCTCACACCCCATGGGAAGCCTGGCCTGACAAGCAGGGGTCGGTATAACCATCATGCAGTGCCTGAGGTTATAAACACACTGTGCAACTGCTACTCACACAGCTTCAGACGCACAGGACACTGACCATTATCAGCGTGCTTTATTTTCCCCATATACCATCTGTACAGCGAGATAAAACAGTACCAGGCAAAAAGAGGTGTGATGACTTCAAGGTCAGGTTAAATCAAACTGTGCCATGAAAACATAGTTTTCACAAATGTGTTTTTAGTATAAGCCCAAGGATGTAATTTTATCTTGCTCCCACACAGTGCTTTCTTATCAAGTCCTACAGTCTGTGTTATAATGCAGGGCGAACAGCCCCGACTGCTGCATTCTGCTGTCTCAAAGAAAAGCCACGGCCCTTTACTGGCTTTTAAGCATTGCACACAAAATGAACCGCATTCCTTGCGAGAAAAGAACTGCTGAAAACATTCAGAGACTATTTCATTTTTACTGCAAATAGGAGAGAAATCAGTTTAAAGAATTAAAATTGAAGGTAGGAGGACCAAGTCTATGTGTGGCTCTAAGTGATGTGATAAAACTAAGACTTTTTTTTTTAGTTAAGTCATAAAAATGATGTTGTAGCCCTTAAGGTGGAAAATTTGAAAATGTGGTCTATGCATAATCCCCATAGCAGCATTTGCCCGGGTCCACAGCCAGGCCAAAGCAGTTCCAAGTGGAGCCAAGGGCACTGCATTTGTGTCTGTCTTTACTTCAACTCAGCAGTCCGGGTGACAGTGGGTGAGGCTCGCAAAGCATGACGCCTCCTGATGGTTTTACTGGGTTGGGTGGCAGCTCCATTTCCTTATCTGCAACAGGCAGATTTCTACAAAACACACTTAGTGTTTGGATTGAAACAATTATACTTCACTTCAGCGGTCTGCTTTCTAGAACTGTTTACAAAAGTGGGTCTTCATGCTAAACTGTTTGTCTAAACCCTTATACTTTGCAAACATTTAAGAATGATGCCGCAAGCGTGGCTTATGGCAGCCCATGAAACACATTGCTGTAACTGGGAGCATCAGTAATGACCCACCTTTTCACCACCCTTAAGGACCTGAGTATTTTGATAGCCCTCCTCTCACTATTGGAAATCGATTGCCATAGACAAAATGAATATACCTCGTAACGTTTTACAAATTAGGTACTGTAATTAAGGTTGGAACGTTTGAGATGGAACAGGATGACCACAGTGCACTACTCACTGCTACAAGTAGCAGCTAAAGGGCCACAATTCTTGGGGGGTGGGGGGGAAGAGAGAGAAAAAAAAACACCTCATCTTATTCCTGAGTAAACTCTTAATTCCAGAACAACCCCCTGGTATCATGACACTTTTACTGTTAGTTACTGGTGATCCCCCATAAAACATTAAATATAAGGGCAATGAATAACTGCATGCATGGGAATAAAACTGACTGGTGCATCTGGAGATCAAAGAAGAAGGCAACAGCAATGCAACGTTGAAGCATTTTCTAACTGCTCCAGCTTTTTCAAGGACATTTCCTTTCTTTGCTAAGCCCTGATTAAGTATGTGTCAAATCACCCAGCAGAAACTCCCCCAAACATTGAAAAATCATTTGATGCAGGTCTCTATACACAAGTGAGTGTGCAGACACTTCTGAGAAACTTTTTGGTTTTATCTTCTCCCAGAAGCCAGCAGGCCAGTCCCAAATGAGACAAACTTGCAGATCAAAATGCAGCATTTCTGTTCTAAAACCCTCCTCCAGACGTGGTTTAAACTAGGCTCCAAGTATGGGGCCAGCTTCAGTATGGCTTAGAGGTGGCTGCCATGGCTGCAGAAGAAGCGTGCTGCCCTGCAAAGGAGGTTCAACTGCCTCCATCTTCACTTCCTTCCTTTTAAACGGGTAAAGGCAGATCTCAGAAACAATACCTTCCTATTGAGATTTTTTTCTAAGAAATCCTCACGTATGGGATGCTGATAAGTTATCATCCCTAAAGTTATCATCCTAAATAAAACAGAAGTACTGGTAATCTACTGGTATTGAGAAATGCAAAAATATTAACAGATCAAAAGCATCTAGGCACTTACTGATCTTGCTAAGATCTTTCTCCTTCTCCACAGCAGAGCTAGCTTCCACCTTCAGTGCTCAAATCTTGACAAAGTCCAATGTATTATTTCTTTCCTTCATTTTCTCCAGAACATGGCAGGCTTGTGCAGCTGTGTACACCCCACATTCACTCTATAAGCCTATACACACGAGGACAAATGCCAATCCCTTTGCTGAGTCTGGTTTTTCACTGCCAACCCAAGCATGGTCCCAGAGGAACCAGCCCTTCCTAGAGCCAGCAACCAGCTCCTGCAGCCCAGGCTGTGCAGGGGGAAGCCCCTTCAGCTCCTCAGCGTGGCAATGTGTTAAGCAACAAGCAAATGCTTGTTTCATCTCTGGGAAGAGCCAACAAACCTTCCACTGCTAAACCAGCGGTGGGTGAACTCCGTTTATTGCAACGCTGCCATTTTTCAGCCCACAATAAGAGGCCTTTCGATCTGCGGAAATCCCTGCTTTCTTGGCTCTGAGCCATATCTCAGAAAAGCAGAATAACACTTCCTATTATCATCTGGAATTTCAATTTTTAAAGTTTCATCTACAGACAACTGTAATAACGTGTATTTGTTTTATTATATTCTTCATTTAAGGAAGTTCTACTTCTAATATTGTATGTGTTTTGTGTGTGTGTTTCTTTTAATTGGGTCTGATAGAATCTGCAATGATGTGAATTCAATATATATATAGCATCACATTCTTCATGTGAAATGTAAACACGTGCTTTATTGACTATTAAACCTAAAGAATCGAATGAATCCATCCACTACAATTTACACTGATTAGTGAAGTGGCACAAGGTATTATTTGACTAGTACCCCAGCATTATTGTAACTAGATTTCATTTCTAAGGAGCTAAATTTGCAACTGAAAGGGAAAAATAAGGAGACCTAACCTTATATTCACAAACACACTGCCAAAATTTTGACAGCTCTCTTTCACAAACACCTAGAGATTAAAACCTAGCAGATGGTGAATCAGCCAGAGGAATAACAAGGCCCTTACTTGATGAGTGGATAAGGTCTGAATGCTGTAGTCTTCTCTACTACTTGATACTGCTGAAAGTTTTATCTAGCCATAATTGGAAGAAAAATAAGCATTTAGTTTAATTGCCTCTCCTTGTTAAATTATTAAGCAGAAGCTTAATTTTAAACAATCACTTTCTGCCACCTCTCAGTATACTCCTTCCCTCCACAAAGATTAATATAAAACTAGTGGAAATAAAGCATGAATGTGACTCCCACTCACACAGACACACACAGACACACTGTATATCAGAAAAACATAAAAGCATCACCCATGGACACGGCGCTTATCTAATTTCTCTGAAGGGGGAGACCCTTAAAATGAGGCATAATATTCAGACTTCACTTGAAAGTAATCCAGAGGCTAGAAAGTAGAGTTGTACAAGTAGGAAGGCAAAAACCACTCTCAGCTATAGTATAAGATACTGTGCTGTTACTTTGTCAAGACAAAGATTGGGTGAATGTGATTATAGTTCGAGCCTGCTGTTCTCCAGCTGCAAGACACTGACTGGACTGATACCAGGACACACTGCTACAGCAGTGCAGAACAAAACACTGCCCCAGCCTCATTTCCAAGGCAATGCATCTGAAGTAGAAAGAGAAACCAACTGTGCAGTGCCCCGGCTATCCTCAGCTCTCTCTTGGATACCCGGGAACCCTGCTGGAAATCTAAGCTTTAGCAGTATGGGAGCATTAACTATCCAGTATACCATATGCTAAAAACAGCCTTACAAATTGGGTTGAATTTGAACTTTCAACCTAGAGATAAAAGGCCCACTTCTGAGCCACATTGTCCCACGGGTTTTCCACTTGTAAATAATTCAGTCATGCTTATCCTAGGCAGATCATGAAAAAGACTAAGTATGAATGCCACTTAACAGAGAATTTAAACCGTAAGAACACACAGTTATGGCTATTTTTATACCTTTCCAAGTAAACCCAAACAATTACCTACCTGTTGCCACCTGTGCATGACCCAGCAAAATGGAAGAAAGCTATCAGCTACATTAGCTGCTTTCAGAAAATCTGTGAGGGATATGAGAATGGTGTTTCACTCCAATTCACACTATCACATTAACATTTGAATAGCAATGCTATGAAAAGAATGAGTAGCTGACAACTCTTATTTTTCAAGGGCATATGATCAAACTTACCAGTACAGTTTATCCACATTTACCTCTAAATAGCTTCTACCTCAACGTTCAGATGATGCTCTGGCAGAAAAGTTATCTAAAATGAAGTATCTGAATCCAGACGTCAGTGGAGATAGGAGAGGGAGCAAAGAGAAAACAAGCCAATACCCTAACTCAGTTAAAGCCCTATGTATGGCTGGGACTTCTGGTCCTGCAGTAACTGTTGCTCTGCAGTGTTTTCAAAGATCATTAGCACCAGCATGAAGGATAAGCATAGGGTTTGCCTTTCATTGCAATTCCACAGTAAATTTCCTATCATCACATTCCTTACCTTGCTAGAGGAACAGTCCCCAGTGCTCTGAAAAAAAAACAAAAACAAAAACAAACAAAAAATATTCCCAGCTGTAATACTTCAGCAACCAAAAGGAGTTATAAATTCAGAAGCTAAAATGGGACTCTATTTGTAGAATACCCCTCCAGGCATTCCCAACCTACTAGAAATGTCCTGGGATAGCTGGGATAACTAGAAGGATCTTTCACATGGAGCTACCTGCAGCTGTTACCTCTCTTGTATATTCTCACAAGATCAAGTTATTTTAGTTGGGACTTTCCAAAAAAATAAAAATAATCTTTTGTTAAAGATCTTGGGACTCAGGTATGAGCCCACCAAGAAAAAAAATGGAGGATCAGAGGGGTTAAAGTCTAGAAAAACTCCATACAAATTAAGCATAACCTGAAAGTAGCAAATCTTCAGGCAAAATTACCTGCTGGTAGAGCCAGCTTTGTCTGCCCTGTACAGTGCACAGATTGCTCACATGAAAACAATTATTTTCAACCACTGTATCTATAACAACAGGAGCAACTGCTCCCTGCACTAGTAGTACATTAGATGATAAGGCAGCAAAGGCAGTTTTCAGTATCTGTGTGCAGTTGAAATGACCCTGGTTCATCAGCCAGCTGTGTCTTGATCCATTTTGATAAACTGGCCCCTCTCTGAAACAACCATGCTCTCTGAAACCTCATTTAAAGAGCTGTTAGAACACCAAAAAGCTTTCAAAATGTGAGCCAAAAGCTTACTGCTGCAGAGAACTGGGCTCCTGCCCCACATCACTCTGTGTCCTCCTCTGTCCCACCAGAGTACAGAGCTCCAGGGACTGCGTTACCTCCTGCTCATCCAAAGCTCCTCGCTGTGAGAGCACAGCTCAGCTGCAGGGATGCACACAGCAAATGCCTTCCTCTCCACTGCCAATACACCTGCTTACCTCAGGTACCTGCTCTGGCTTTTCTCTTTTGCTTCAAGCTCCATGCACTAAAGACAACTCTCTACTATATATAGATACCTAGTTCCAAGTGGTGTGGAGGCTTCTGGGCTACGATTAAAATGTCAAAT
Source organism: Anas acuta (assembly GCF_963932015.1). NCBI lineage: Eukaryota > Metazoa > Chordata > Aves > Anseriformes > Anatidae > Anas > Anas acuta. The sequence goes on along the minus strand of NC_088984.1, from coordinate 38,222,875 downwards.
TAAAAACCTTACCAAGGAACGCTGCAGGACCTTTGGGGGGCATTTTGGTTGGTTGGGTTGGTTTGGTTTTTGTTGGGGAGGGAGAGGTGCTTTTCTGTTTAAAAAAAAAAATAATAATCTATATGCCTTAAAATGGACGCATAGCTTTCAAGCAGACAAGTAAAAAACAGCTCAAGCAGTCTTAAACTCTACTAATCTAAAACCTGGTTAAAAACCCTACATAAACATAAGTCTGTTTTTTGTTAGAGACCTCTCATCTGTACAAGTTTCCTGCCAAGATCTGCCTATGATATTGCATATCAACAACTTGATCTACTTTCTCTCTTCCTGCTGTCAAAAAAATTAATTCATTTTATTATTTTACAAAGATCAGAATCATCTCCATGACAACAAACCTATGACCTGCAGAATGCCATAAAATAACATGGCAAGTAAAAGCAACAAAAGGAAGCAGAACAATTCTGGAAGCCTTCTTCCTCTCTTGTAATATTCCTTTTTCAGGAAACTCAGTTCAGGAAATCCTTAGACTCCCTAACAGGGGAACAAGATGAATTGCTGACTTCATTAGAATTTACAGAGATTCTAAATGCAAACCAAAATTTCATCCTAAACCAGGTCTGAGAACTTCTCAACAGGACAAACAAAACCCCTTAAGGAGAACCTCTGACTCAGCTGGAATACTGAAATCTTTTCAGGGTGGAAGCTACGTACACAGATATGTCAGCAAGTACAGTCCTCATACAAACAGACGGCCTCAGTAAATACAGTATATCCAAGGGATCTGCCCAACGTAGCTTCTCTTGAAAAGAGAATCAAAGAAAGGAAAATCTAATTCATCAATAGGGGAGGCATGCGATGAGACTAGCAATAAGAGGGCAGCTGAGGCTCCTAATAAAAGAGCAACACCAGGAAAAAGAGAAAACAACATCTTGTTTGCCTTTCAGTTCCCACCTGTTCTTCTGTCAGGGTGGGCAATGCAGCACGGCACCTGCCAATTTCTGTATGGGAACTGTAAGGCTAGCACCATCCTCACCCTCCACCCACGGCCAGCAGCAGGCTCCTCGGCACATCAGCCGCAGAGGACCTGGGGAAGTGCCATGAGGGCTCAGCATCGCCCTCTCTGCCTGCTCTCAGAGTTGAGATGTTGCCATAAGGGAAAGGCTTAACCAGGCCAGCAGATGAATGGAGCTTCTCCAGACATCCATCCTTTCTAGAGCTTAGGGATATGGTTTAGTGGGGACTGTTCGTGTTAGGTTAGAGGTTGGACTCGATGATCTTGAGGTCTCTTCCAACCTAGAAATTCTGTGATTCTGTGATTCTGTGATTCTAGCAGGAAAGGATGTGCAACCTACATTTATTTGTGATGAAGTGTCTTTGTTTTGCTGCTCAGAACAAGGGAATGATCAGGGAGAACAGAACAGATGAGTCTCCTTCCTTTCAAACAGGCAGAACATCACTTACATCTATCCCCTGTAAGCTTATGAGGATCAGGATTTCTGGAACACTCTGAGTATTGGAAATATAATAAGATTGTTAAACGCTATTATTCTGTCTTTGATGTTCTTCCTTGTTTTTATCTTTTCCCATGGCCTAAGATGTTTACGCTTGCACAGCTCACTTACTGGGACTACTTTGCGCACAAGAACAATTAAAGACACAAAAGTGCCTCAGCTTAAGGTTGCTTAAATACTCTCAAGTCTTCTTTCAGCAGCCCAGTAGTGCTAGCAACCATCCGATGCACCCTCCAGGAGGCAGTAAAATAGAATCACTTATTATGTAGCCTACCCTGCAACAGGAACAACACAAATAACCACCAGCTTTGACTCTGTACTGCAGCATCCAGAATAATGCAAAAGCAACAGGCTAGAAAATAACTTGCAAAAATAACTTGCTCTTAAAGCAGGCAACGAATGGAAAGATCACCTCTGAGTCGCTCCAGTCCCCCAGTTAAGACATTTTGTGTGTGTGCTACAGAAAACAAAGCCTGTACTTGGCACACAGATATTTACTAAGTCGGGGCAACAATGCCTTCAGATATTTCACAGATTTACACAGAATTGAGGTTGCACTCTCTTTCGTTTCGACTGGGCTTTGAATTCGTTTATTTAAGTGTAGAGAAGATTTAGATTCTATTTTATACACTCTAAATCTGAATTAAACTCCTGTTCAACCCTCTCACTCTTTACAATTTAAAACCTTTTTGTATCTCCCCCTAACAATCTTTATTAAAAAAAAAAAAAAAAAGTGACAGATACTTCCCAAGTACTCCCCAAGGCCTTCTGGATGTAATCAAGCTTATTTTTTATCATCCTGAGCTACTCCACTTATTAAACGCTAAGCCCATGTCAAATTAACGTCTATGAAAGAAGTGAATTTCCATGAGTATTTTACAGCCAACATCATAAATGTCATGCCCAGACGACATTTCTAACTCTCCAGTTCCAGGTACCGTGTGTGACTGTTGATCAGCTCACTACTGTTAGCGTTCAGTGAGAACTGTGCCATGTTTCCTACAACCATGAAAATGCAATGTAGATTAGAAGTATTTTATACAATTGGAAGGTTTTACACTAACAAATGGTCTTACTATTTGTAGCTCATGTAACCACTGAATTAATTTCTAAAACATGTAGCAGGTAGTGAATACAGCTGGCATTTACCTTTGAGATAAGCACTAGACTTGGTATCTTTCAGCTTTTGTTTTAGACAACTCATTTTGTCAAGATCGGTACTTCACGGTAACCAAAGCAATAGGTATATTCAGGTGAATTTTGCCAAACACTTCAGTTACCACAAGACAGAAGATTTTTTCCAACTGTTGGACTTACTCGGTTCAGGTTCAGCAAAACATTGGGATGAAAAAAAAAAAAAAGTTAAAAAAACACCTCTTAACAGTTTCTTCCAGCAGTTCCAGAACAAGCTATACCAACACCTCTACAAGACAACATTTCAACCTGATAGAGAACACCCGCCCACCCTGAAATTCATGTCAGATCTGCAAACCACTGCTCCCAACAACCCAGGCAGCCCCAGGCCACAGAGAAACAGCGCTGTTCCACGCACGCTGCTGCTGTCTCCCATGGATGAAATCCTGAGGATCCCACTTCCTCACTCTGAGCCAGATGAAGGATTGAACAGATTCTGGTCTCCCATTTAACAGGCTCTTAATATTGCAAATCTGCAGCCACCTAAAGAATTTAAAGCCACCAGTTTCCACCTGCCAGCACTGGGACATGCCCTCCACCAGCTACGCATTGACAGGATGAGTTTTTAGATGCTACCAGAAGCAAGGTAAGTCACAAAAGCATGTGACTTGCCTTGTGCCAGAATCTGTCTGCAAGGCCCCTGTCCAGCTGAGCGGTGCCTGCTGGGAGGCAGGTTGTTTGGGCCCTGAGGGCTGGTTTGCAGCCCCTCCACCAGGAACAAAAGCCCTGCACAGCGCCCTCACATGCAAGCCAGTCCAGCCCTTGTGCAAAGGGGAACGTGGCTCCCGGCCCTGTGTAGAGAATTTGACTTTTCCGAGGGAAACCAACACATTTTGCAAATGCCAACACAATTAGCCTCAGAAGCATTAAAATAAGCTATTCTGACATACCAGAAACACTGCATTTGGCACAGAAAGAATAAATCAGTTTTCCTTCATTTCAGTGAGAAAACATCTCTAAATATTATTCAGGTCAGCCCAACCTGTTGTTTTTTTTTTTTCCTTCTTCTTCCCACATCTCCACAGTTTGGTCAACTGGAAGTACCAGGTGTTCACACAAAACAGATGCTTTCTGATGCAAAACAAACGGAAAAGCCCAATGAGAGAAGGACTAGTAGTTAAAAAAGTAATAAAGAAAAAATGCTAGGCTGCTTCACAATGTTCTGAAAGAAAAAAAAAAGAAAAAGATCCTCTTTATCATTTGTGTTAAGATAATACTTTGATGACCGATCTCCAGATCTCCAACGAGCTTTCCATTGTGCTCAGCAACAGATACCACCCCAACTAAACCAACAATAAGGACAAAGAGCAGGAGAGGAAACAAAAGCATGAAGAAACTAAGCAGTCTACCCAAGGTCACCTGAGATAAATAAACCTGACAGGCTGTTGCTGCCCATGCACCAGCTCATGCTAAGCCTACACACCTCCTAGGAAGCTGTTCCTGAGGAAACATGTGAGATGAGAAGACTACACCTAAGAAATTTTAGAGAAAAATGCCAACTGTCCCCTTCCTCAGGCCCTGCTACAATGCAACATCCAGCTTCCAGCAACAGGGAGTGATGCAGAGGACAACTGCCTGGCTGCCTTACACAGCTGAGGAGAATAATTACAATAATTACCATCAACTAAGGGCATTCTCTGTACCTTCAGAAGCATACTGGGCAGTCTCAAACACAGCACTCACATCCTAAGTCCTTACATCTTGCTTAGGCTGTTAAACCTAAGTAACAACAAGGTGGTCTATCTGTCAGAGTGGCTGGAATACAAACCCCATCCTTCTAAGCTAGGCAGGCTTGTCTGGAGCCACTACTTCTCTCTGGGATAGTGAGTGTGTATTGAAGAGCTGAAGAATGACACAAACACAATATGTCATCACCATGACACCTCCTTCTCTCGCAGAGTAGCATTTCCTAGGTGTTTTCATTTAAACAAAGCCTCTGGATCCCTTGGACAGCAATCCAGTTTTAATTATTAAAATGACAGCTTTGGAAAATTAATTCAAAACATGTATAAATCCCTTTCATTTTGTGTAACACAATCAAGGAGTAATGTTTATGTGAATAAAATAAAGAATCAAACTGCAGCTCTGCTGCTTTCAAAGCTACGTGAAAGAAACCAATATTTTTTGCAGCATTTTGAATAACAAGTACAGGAAATTATGTGCAATCCTATGGGCAGAGAAAGCACAGATGACTGTGTTTGACTTTCTTCACTACAGATCAACACAGCACTTGGGAGTGTTTGACTTAAAATCAACTTTCCTTCTTACGCATCTTCTTAATGCTCTCTTTCATTGAGATGAGAAAACATTAGCACAAAACTAAGTTCACTTGTGGATATTGGGAGAGACAACAATGCAAAAAATTCAGGTTCTCTTTCAGCTCAATATATCCAGTCCGTTTTTGTGGAACGTATTTAGAGCAATTTCTCAAAGTTATGTTGATTTTACAAGTAAACAATGCTGCCTACTTACAATTATATCTCTGACTAAAGCAGCATTAACTTGATACTTACCAGGAAGCAACCAATTTTCTCCTGAGCCAGTAAATTGTTCTACAGCCATTAACTTCTTTTATAAATATACATTGATGTTGCTATTAATCATTAAATACAGCTACTAACACAATCAAACATTAATCACTAATGACATTAATTGCTTGTTGGTCACAGCCTTAGTAGTCTCTTAAGTGAACAAAAGCCTTATTTATTCCTGGATGAAAAACACATCATTTTCTGATTACACTAGTAAGAGAATTACCAAGGCCTTCGCTGGCAGCCGTCTTCTCTGAAGACTGTACACCAAATGCATCTTGCATTTTTCCTCTTAAAAAAAAAATATATTTGTTTAGATAGTGTGATGTGCATTCATTCATGCTCTTCCTCGTAACAATTGGCCGCTGGGTTTCCATCTCACAAGACTTGCAGAACTTAAGAGGGGCATGAGGTACAAGTTAGTGAATCATTACGTTTTTTGTGTTTTGTGTGTGCGTGGTTTTTTTTGGTGGTGCTTCTCTTCTCCCCTTACCTATCAAATCTCCAAGAGTCCTCTCTCCTGCAGGTCTATTTCCCTTGGGAGTTCCATCTCTGCAGACTATCCTTCCTTCCACACATCTTCTCTTACATCCCTTCATTGTCTGAGTCTCTTCTTTTCTAGCTGCAGCTAGAATTATTCTCCAGGATATTTGCCTTTCCCCCTTATTACCGATTCCTCTCCAAAGCTCATCCATCACATTGGCTCCATACCACAAGCAGCCTTCTCCTTCCAGCACCCAGCTGGGTACCTCCTTATTTCAGATGGCAGGACGCCTACAGTGAGGCACTAAGATCTCCACCCTCCCCCCCAAAGGCTGTGTGCCACTTTGATTGTCTGCATCAAAGAAAACACTTGGTTAGTCTGCCTCTATTTCCCTGCTTCTCCAATGCCCTTTTACCTTTTTCCCCTCTTTTCCCTGACCCTTCTTCTGAATAATAAAGAAAAGATGAAAAAAAAAAAGAAACATACAGGTGCTTAAAGCCTGTGAGGACAGTTTTTTGTCCACCAACACAGTATGCCCGGGTGACAGAAGGGGAGCAAAACACCGTATCCTCGCTGCTCTCCCAGACTGGAAAAACTAAACACAGCACAGGACTCTCAGAAACTCCAGGGTTCCGCACCGTGATGTACAATCTTTTGTCACGCAGGTATTTGATTCTAAAATAAAAAAGGAAGCAGTGCAAAAATAGGCAGCAAAGTCATTACAGCCAGCTACTTACATTAATCAACACACAGGCAACTGCACCGCAATCACTAACCTGCATGGAGCATCTTCAAACCTCAGCAGCAACAACTGGTAACAACCAGTGTGGGCACACGCTATTGGCTCACTTGAGTACACAACATTGTAAGGAACTTTGAGGCAAGTTATTTCTTAACAACAGCAAATACTGAACAGAACAGTCTGCAGATCTATACTGCATAAGCAGTGACTCAGGAAGAGAAATTTATCAAAAATGCTTTTATCTTCTTTTCAAAAAACAGGAGAGATGGAAGGAGCAGAGAGCATTTGTACAAGACCAGTTGTTAACCCTCCTAATTGACTCGCCGTTATTTGGGAGGCAGTTAGTACAACAGAACAACATCTGACCCATTTACCCATGGGTGGCACTTCAAGAACGACAACAACAACAACAATTCTGCTGTTCAAATTGAAAGCACAACGGGAATCAAGGGTCTCCACTCAGTTCCCAAGGGACTCTACACAAAATCAGAAATCCAGTGCCAAGAGCTAGTGACTTGAGTGCTACCAGAGCATGGGGGTGGAGAGGAGGCTGGAGACACAGCATCTGCACAGAAGGGCCCAGGAACCCAGTGGGGTCGGGGCCAGGGCATGCGAGGGGCAGCAGAGGGGCCAAGCACCCAGTGCCCTATGCCCAAGTCTGCCCAGTGGGCCCCTTAGCATGCCTGGGCATTTTGGGGGAAATTTTCAGGAAAAAGTCTAAGCACATTCATTGGCATGCGTTCTGTTTTACTGTATTGACCTCCGCTTGTCCTGTACCTCCAAGTACTTCTATCATCATAAGCAACACTACATTAAAACTGGGAAATGGAGAAAAGAGCCTTCTTGTTAAAGGTTACTTTTTCCTCCTTATAGAAAAAAATGCAGCTCTATCAGAGGAGTTCTAAAGAAGTACTTCTTCCCCATACGGTCATCCAATCAGGTTTACATTTAAAAAGCATCCATATTCAGAAAAGAAAAGAACATGCTAAAGTTCAAACAGGGGATTAAGTCCCATTCTCATGCGGTTTAACACCAGGCAAATGTTAAAAGGCCTGTCTTGAATAACAATATCCTTAGGACCAATATTTAAATCCTTTCCTCAACCGGGGCAATGAAGGAACTAGAACCCTGAGGACTCGGGGAAGAAGAAGGGGGGTTAATGAAAAACAACTGTAAATTACTTTTAAGATCAGAGTATTAGTGTATTTCATTCTGTTTGGATACTTATATTTGCAATCTACATATCTTTTGTTATTAGCACCAGGAGCTGTATTTGATTTGTTCAAGCAAACAAGTGGCTTCACTCAGTGAGAAGTTTTAATTCTTCCTGCTAGAGACACACTGTGCAGTGAGCAACCTGAGCAGCACCAAGAAGAAAGGCATCAAAGTGGTCATCCCAAATGCTTCGCAGCAAGATGCCCATCACCACTCTTATAAAGTAAGTTCCATAAAACTGTAGTGATTCACTGAGGGGTCTCCCAGGGCAGAAGAGTGCCTCACCTTCTCAGACAGCTCCTCTCATTTCACCTCTCCCATGAGCATCCTTAGAAAGGCTGGGGAAATGCAAGCCCCTGGCTAAGTGGCAGCTTTCCAGCTTGCAGGTCACCAGGAGACAGAAGCAAACAGACTTAGGGCAGAAGCAATTCAACAGACCTGGTGATTTCCCCCATTTTCCTCAAAAAATAGGTCTCAGTGCTCAAGAACTGCTTTTGCAACCACCTTCAGCTGACCTGCTTCTTTCATAAACTGAGCTGCACAAAACTTAAATGGAATTTTGTAGTGATGGTTCATCAATACTAAACACAGAGCAGCACCCGAGTCTTATGTAGACATCCTTCTAATATCCTTTCCTTTTTGGAGAGGAGGAAAAGGGGAAGGGGAAGGGGAAGGGGAAAAAAGAAAACTTCTTTAAGTCCCACTAGCACTGCACAGCTGACTCATTCATGATCTCATAAAATCCCTGGACTCTGTTACCCAACATACCTGCCAGGCCAGAGAGTCTCTATTCTGTATTCACAAATTTTATTTTTCTTTCCTTGGGCTTCCTTGTCAAAGTCAGAGTGGCTTTTGCAACTCTAAATAAAAATGTTACTTAGCACAAAATGCTTCAAGGGAACAAAAGACAAAGTCATACTTCAACATACTCATATCTCAACTTGTTACAGCTGGGAATTTTGGAAATAAATTCTTGTGTTAACAAAGTAGCATGCAATCGCAGCAAATAGCACATTTTGCTAGCTTAAAAAACTCCAGGCAGTTCACGTCTTCCCTGCTTTTGCCACATAAAATAGGGATTGTGTCTGAATTAAATTAAATTTCCTCTAAACGCCAATTTTAGTAATCCCAAAAAACAACATGCAGAAAAAAGAAAAAAAAAAGCCTGGGGCACGCACACATCAGTGACAGAACCAAATACTGAAAAGATAATTATAGGTAAACAGAATCCTCCTTGTGTGCTGGATAAATCAAGAGTCTTAAAAAAAAACATTATATGTGACCAAACATGACCAGTAAACCATAACATGACTACCTGGGCAATCTTCAGACTGCTGTTTCCTCACTTCTGAGAGCTGATTTCACCACTTTAATGATGGTCCTCTAATACAGGGAGAGCTGCACATTTATGGGAGATGAAGAAAAAGAAAAGCCCGGTGCTGTGTCCCCCCAGCCAGGCCAAGGGGCAGAGCTGCCCTTGGGGTGACGAAGCAGCATCTCTGCTCTCCAGGCTCTTGCAAAGCAGAGAAAAATTAAATGGAAACAGCAAGGTGAGAAATACCCATCATGTTCTTCCAACTCACAAGGGAGGAAGAAGAGCCAGAGAGAGTGCACTGTGTGCACACCTGCAAAGAAAGACGCAAAACAGCTCTGGCACCGGCTTCCAGTGCTGCCAGACAGCACTCCCAGCACAGCTCCAGGGAAGCAGAGAAGTGCCTCAATGCTAAGAAAGGACACGGGGGCACAGCACTAGACAGTTCCACTACACAGCTCAACCTCTGCTTTTCTGCAATTAGTACAACAGGACTGATGGAATATAATCAACAATCCAAACCTGTTCTGCAGGACTTAACAATGCAGAATAGTAATTTTTTAGTGGATTAACCCCTCACCTCTAAAGAGGGGGTTAGACAAAGCTTAGGCAATAAATTGAATTAATTTGAGCATCTGGTAATCCTGATCAGGAAAAAGCACGCCCTGAGCAGCAACATTAACTTTACTTTCAGCTTCCCTGAATCATTGCTTTTAATCCTTCTTTTTAAAAGGTTCATAGAAAGTTATTTTAAATGAGTAAATGCAAAGAAAATGATCCTTGTTTACCTGTTCTTTCCTGAGGATCAAAATTACTTAATCACAGCTTTTTATAGCTTATATTCATTAGTGGTTACAATACCTGAGTGTCTGTTTTCACCTCAACCATTAACAACAAAAAAAAAAATCACTATACAAACGTGTATGAAACACATGAGGAAAAGCGATCCATACCTTGTAATAGAAGTTGAAGGTAAAGCACGCTGGAAGAAGGAATTCATTCAAAATCTGGCCCAAATTAATTACAATAGGATTCTCCCAATTGACTCCAATGGACTATGGATCCAGTATTCATTAGCTGTGCTCTCAACGACCAGTGGTGAAAACTCAATAACAAATGTGTTTTGATTTATAACACTCTCATTTTCAGTGTACCACTCAGCTCCACTGCACTGCTCCCTCACTGGTACTTCCAACCAATTTTACACTTGCACTCGCCAGCAATCAGTGGTTTTCCACCTGGAGGATTTCATACCCAAGTCTTTAAATTAAGTATTTTAAATTCCAGGGAGGGTGGGAGTAGAAGTCATCAGGAAGCACGTCGCATTCCAACACAGGCCCTCCAATTTCAAGAAGCAAGCAAAGGCACGACAAAATAGGATAGGGGGGATGGAAGCTGAAAGGTGCGCTGTTCGCATAAACTCGTGGCTTCGTGACTGGTGTGACCGGCACAACTTTGGGTTTTTTGATCACGGGAAGGTCTATGCTACACCGGGCCTGATGGCACCGGATGGGATGGGCCTCTCTCGGAGAGGGGTAAGGATCTTGGGTCAGGAGTTGGCAGGGCTGATAGATAGGGCTTTAAACTAGGTAAGAAGGGGGATGGGGCTGAAGCAAGGACTGTTGGGGCTGTGCCAGGGGGAACAATGGCAAGGCCGGAGGATAAGGTAAAGGCCCAGCTGAAGTGCATCTACACCAATGCACGCAGCATGGGTAATAAACAGGAGGAGCTGGAAGCCATCGTGCAGCGGGCAGGCTACGACTTGGTTGCCATCACGGAAACGTGGTGGGACCAGTCTCATGACTGGAGTGCTGCGATGCCTGGCTATAGGCTCTTCAGAAGGGACAGGCAGCACAGAAGGGGTGGCGGTGTGGCTCTCTATATTATAGAGTCTTTCGATGTTGTAGAACTCGAGGCTAGGAATGACAAGATCGAGTCCCTTTGGGTTAGGATCGGCAGGGACAACAAGGCTAGTGTCCTGGTCGGGGTCTGCTATAGACCGCCGAACCAGGATGAGGAGACGGATGAGGAGTTCTACAGGCAGCTGACAGAAGTTGCGAAATCGTCAGCGCTTGTACTCGTGGGGGACTTCAACTTCCCTGACATATCCTGGAAGCACAACACAGCCCAGAGAAAGCAGTCTAGGAGGTTTCTGGAGAAAGTGGAAGATAGCTTCCTGACGCAGCTGATTAGTGAACCTACCAGGGGTGGTGCCCTGCTAGACCTTCTCTTCACAAACAGAGAAGGACTGGTGGAGGATGTGATTGTCGGGAACAGTCTTGGGCAGAGTGACCACGAAATGGTGGAGTTCACTATTCTTGGCGGGGCCAGGAAGGGAACCAGTAAAACCACTGTATTGGACTTTCGGAGGGCTGACTTTGGGCTGCTCAGGACACTAGTTGGTGGAGTCCCATGGGAGGCGGTTCTGAAGGGCAGAGGGGTCCAGGAAGGCTGGGCGCTCTTTAAGAGGCAAATCCTAATGGTGCAGGAGCGGTCTATTCCCATGCGCCCAAAGATGAGCCAGCGGGGAAGAAGACCAGCCTGGCTCAACAGAGAATTGTGGCTTGAGCTTAGGAGAAAAAAGAGGGTTTATAATCTTTGGAAAATTGGTCAGGCCACTAAGGAGGACTATAAGGATGTAGCGAGGCTGTGCAGGGACAAGATTAGGAAGGCCAAAGCTCGTCTGGAGCTCAATCTGGCTACTGCCGTTAAAGATAATAAAAAACGCTTTTATAAATACATCAACACAAAAAGGAGGACTAGGGAGAATCTCCATCCTTTACTGGATGCAGGAGGAAACTTAGTTACAAGAGATGAGGAAAAGGCGGAGGTGCTCAATGCCTTCTTTGCCTCAGTCTTTAGCGGCAAAACCGGTTGCTCTCTGGATACCCAGTACCCAGAACTGGTGGAAGGGGACGGGGAGCAGGATGTGGCCCTCACCATCCACGAAGAACTGGTTGGTGACCTGCTACGGCACTTGGATGTCCACAAATCAATGGGGCCGGATGGGATCCACCCAAGGGTACTGAGAGAACTGGCAGAGGAGCTGGCCAAGCCCCTATCCATCATTTATCAGCAGTCCTGGCTATCGGGGGAGGTCCCAGCTGACTGGCGGCTAGCAAATGTGACGCCCATCTACAAGAAGGGCCGGAGGGCAGACCCGGGGAACTACAGGCCGGTCAGTTTGACCTCAGTACCAGGGAAGCTCATGGAGCAGATCCTCTTGGGAGTCATCATGTGGCACTTGAAGGGCAAGCAGGCGATCAGGCCCAGCCAGCATGGGTTTATGGAAGGCAGGTCCTGCTTGACGAACCTGATCTCCTTCTACGACAAAGTGACGCGCTGGGTGGACGAGGGAAAGGCTGTGGATGTGGTCTACCTTGACTTCAGCAAGGCTTTTGACACCGTCTCCCACAGCATTCTCCTCAAGAAACTGGCTGCTCTTGGCTTGGACTGGCGCACGCTTCGTTGGGTTAGAAACTGGCTGGATAGCCGGGCCCAAAGAGTCGTGGTAAATGGAGTCAAGTCCAGTTGGAGGCCAGTCACTAGTGGCGTCCCCCAGGGCTCGGTGCTGGGGCCGGTCCTCTTTAACATCTTCATCAATGATCTGGATGACGGCATTGAGTGCACCCTCAGTAAGTTTGCAGATGACACCAAGCTAGGTGCGTGTGTCGATCTGCTCGAGGGTAGGAAGGCTCTGCAGGAGGATCTGGATAGGCTGCACCGATGGGCTGAGGTCAACTGCATGAAGTTCAACAAGGCCAAGTGCCGGGTCCTGCACCTGGGGCGCAATAACCCCAAGCAGAACTACAGGCTGGGAGAGGAATGGTTGGAGAGCTGCCAGGCAGAGAAGGACCTGGGAGTGATGGTGGACAGTCGGCTGAATATGAGCCAGCAGTGTGCTCTGGCGGCCAAGAAGGCCAACGGCATCCTGGCCTGTATCAGAAACACTGTGACCAGCAGGGCTAGGGAGGTGATCGTCCCCCTGTACTCGGCTCTGGTGAGGCCGCACCTCGAGTACTGTGTTCAGTTTTGGGCCCCTCGCTACAAGAAGGACATCAAGGTGCTTGAGCGGGTCCAAAGAAGGGCGACGAAGCTGGTGAGGGGCCTGGAGAGCAAGTCCTACGAGGAGCGGCTGAAGGAGCTGGGCTTGTTCAGCCTAGAGAAGAGGAGGCTCATTGGTGACCTTATTGCTCTGTATAAGTACATTAAAGGAGGCTGTAGCGAGGTGGGGGTTGGCCTGTTCTCCCATGTGCCTGGTGACAGGACGAGGGGGAATGGGCTAAAGTTACGCCAGGGGAGTTTTAGGTTAGATGTTAGGAAGAATTTCTTTACTGAAAGGGTTGTGAGGCATTGGAACGGGCTGCCCAGGGAGGTGGTGGAGTCACCATCCCTGGAAGTCTTCAAAAGACGTTTAGATGTAGAGCTTAGGGATATGGTTTAGTGGGGACTGTTAGTGTTAGGTCAGAGGTTGGACTCGATGATCTTGAGGTCTCTTCCAACCTAGAAAATTCTGTGATTCTGTGAAAAGGATTCTCAGTTTCCCATTCATCTCGCCACCAAAAACAGCCTCTCATCTCTGTTGACTTCCTCCACAGCAATTTACAGAGCAAGAGAGACCTGACTGCTGTCCTTTCAGCACACAGGATGCAGGGAGACCACAAAGGTGGCAATACAACGCCATTTCTCTCTTATCAGTATCATTCAATAAAACCAGTATGTTAAAGGTTGGGCTAAATGATCTTAGAGAGCTTTTCCAACCCGAACAATACTCTGATTCTCTTCCATTTTCCCAAGATGGGAAGGGAGCAAAAAGCTTTATTTCTCCTTCACTGTTCATGTTAAATTGGAAAAACTGGACGTGATAAGGTGTACAGTGATTACTTCGTGTGCGACAGCTACAGATGCTTCTAAAGAAGACGACATTTTATCTTAAGAGCTCCTTTAAAAGATGTTTTTAGTACACAACTTGACTATAGCCATAAAGGTTTTTCCAGTAGCCATATCAATGCCATACTGTGGGATCTTCATTTGGCAGCACTTCTTCCATCAGCCCAGATAGGCGATTTCCATCCAAAAGTTAATCTTTGTGCTAGAGCCAGTAATTAGCCTTGGGCACACAGTCAGGGAGACAAAACACAAATGAAGCTGGGATTTCATGACTATCCAGCTTCCCATGCTCTAGCGGCTTGATGCTACTTCCACGAATATCAGCTGTTGGGTCAATATGCATTTGCTGCCAAATATGCTATGAAGAGAGCCTGAGAGAAGGACTGCTCATCACTCACCTTGTGCTATGCTTGTTGCCCGCACGGAACAAACAAAACTACACCTGAAAGGGGATAGAACAGATTTAAGAGAGTTGAAAATGCTTCCTATGGATTTTTGACTGGGTTTGGACACACTCTTACTGCAAATATCCTAAACACAGCCATAAAAAAATACATGTAGTATGGAGAGTTATTGCACTCGGTTTTGGAGCCAGTCCTAAACCACCATGTTTTAGTGTATGTGCTCTCTCTGCCAGGCTGCAAAAAAAATGCCAACATTTGAGCCTCCACAGCAGAGAAGAATCCAAAAAAATCAAACCACAGCAGGTGTGCTGCTCTGCCCTGAGGCTCCTACAAGGTCCAGGAACCTGGCTGAGCTGGCACCCAGTAAAGAAGCACATTTTTATGGAGCTCTGGTGGCCTGCCCACAACTCTGCACAGCTGTGAGGAGGAAGCAAAGACGCCTCCCTTTGGCATGAAGAAGTCCCTTTCCACCCTGGAAAGAGAAAACAGAAAGAAAAAGTCAGATAGCCAAGTCAGATAGGAAGAGTTGGACTCTGCTGTTCAGAGGGGAGAACAGCCCCACATCCCCACTAAATTCTCCCAGGCCTTGCTGCATGCTGTAACATCCAGTGTTGGGGCTGGGGAGTTTGGACACAAACACAGCACTGGTAGGAGGCGATGCTGTTTCTGCTTTAAAATTCCTGCCCCTTTCTGGAAAGCTCTCATTGCTGTTATCACAAGCTTTCTTCCAATGTGACCAAAGAACAATTAAGCACATAGAAGTCTTAAATTTTGTTTGTTTACAATGTAAACAGTTTGATCATAGCAAGAACTGCTCCCCTAATGAGTATCCATCAATTTTCTTTGCTGTATATGGATTTTTCCCCACAGATAGCAGGAATAAAAAAAAAAAAAATTAAATGAGATAATGTGACTGCAAGAAAACCCACAAAAATCAGAGTGACTTGAGCATTTTACCACTTTTTTTTGCACCTAGAATAAGAAAAGAAACCCCCTACAATACATTGTTTTTCACCTTTTTTTTTTCTATCCCAGAACTTTTAAAGGATAACAAACTAGCAAGAAAGGCCAAGACTAATAAAAGCAAGTAAGTTTCTTGAATGCTTTTTTCCTCCCATCATAGACGTTCAGAAAGAACTTGACCAAAATAGCTCTCTTGTCCTGTGCATACAATACAAATAACTCAGACAAGTGAATGTCACCAAACCCCAGGCTTTATGCCACATTAGCACTTAATCCACCATAATAAATTTCTATTTACATTCCACCGTGGCTGCAATGCATTTCAGAACAAATTAAACCCTGTAATAGATCACCTGATATCTGCACCAAAGCACCTAGCTACCTTTCCTCCACACAAGGAAATCAAGTTTTCTGCATTGACATTTTTGGGATAGCTTTGCTCACTCCACCACCATGCAGCTCTCTCTCCTCCTTAGTGTCTGCACTCAAGGTGTGTGCAGGAATTCAAAGCTTCCTGTCACTGAAAACACGTTCTTTAGACAAGTGTAGGGGTGTATAAGTATGTGTAAAAATAGTTGATCTAACCTCACCTTGTTGCTTAAATTCAGACCTTGGTGACTGCCCAAGATCCAGATAACAAGGCCCAGACCAGGGAACACCCACCTCTGATTATCCTTGTCCTGCTGGCCTGCAGCAAGACCTAAAGCTCCTGGTATTTTGGTGTTGCTTCTTTGAGACACCGCAGCACAACAGCCATACCCTGCAAAGCACTGAAGTCCCCAAGGTATCCTTAGGTTTGTATGCATGGCTTATCTAAGATCTCCTCAAGCAATTTTACACTCCAGGACAGTTTTGTCTTCTACATTAGCAGTCTACTAACAATTTAATTAGCTGCATTAAGACAAAGAGAGCAAGCAAGTCTATTAATAAACATAGTTTTAAAAACAGAATTTAGCATAAGTCAGGCTCCTTAAAAAAAAAACTACATAAAATAGGAAGGAACAGCTACATCACACTCAAATGAGTAATTATGAAACATGAGCTGTTCAGCAGCCCTCTGGCAAAATTACCTCAGATTTTTGTTAACAGTAATAAGCAAGACTTACTACTTTTTTTTAATACTGGTGATTATTACAAAGTGCACATACTGAAAAATAAAAATAGCTTCTTGCACATCATTTTGCATACATCAAAGCACCATCACAAACATCATTTGGAGACTTTGCTTTATGTCTTTTACTGTACTAGCCTTAGTTCTGCCCATCTTGAAAACCCCTTCTGCCACTACCACAAGCTGTACATGCACCAATAAAGCAGCGTGGGCTGGCAGTTAGGGGCTGGTAGATAGAAGCAGCTAGCGCTGAGCCCCTGCCCATTGCATGGCACCACACGGGCGTGAGGGCACCCCCTTGCTGGCACCCTGATTTCCCCAGCCCCCCAGGCACCCTCCCCAGGCCACCCTGCAGCTGAGGTGAGTAGCAGGGGGCAGCCAGGAGGTGCAGCCCTGCTCCTGCTCTCCGCTGAATCACTGCGAGATGTACCCCGAGGAAGCTGTACGTTGCTTGCTCCAAGGGCAGAGTAAGTGCAGTATTCATCTCCATGAAGAAATATTGACTTTTAAATGTTTTCTCTCTTTTTTTTTTAAAGGGCTTTAAGAAGTGATAATGAAAGCATTTTTCCTTATTTTTTAATCTGATTGCTCAAAATCTGTTTAAAAAGCATCAGTGCAGCAAAGCCACATTGTCCCTATGTTCAAAGTTATCTTTATTCCAGATTCCAAGAATTCTCTAAGAATTTTACGATAACCCTATTTTAACCTAAGTGATGTGCTTCTGAAAACACACTAGCCTTCAGGTACGCTGAGTGGGTACAGTATAGAAGTCTTATTTTTGCTCCCAAACCATTCAAAAGAAACCACGCTAGCCTTAGAAGACAGCTCCTTTTACAGGTTGCAATTCTCTGCTGAACAGAAAACTAAGCTGTGCCTGTGCAACATCTTGAGTCCCTCTACACCACCAGCAGAGCCACCCGATTTATGTCAGTGACAAGCTGTGAGGGCCCATGGTCATTAGACATGGTAAACCAATCCTTGTGGGCAACAGAGATGAGGTTCCCAGACAAAGCCTGCAAGCAAATGACTTCACAAACTCAGCAGCATATTTTCTTTGCATTCTTCACACTGAAGAGTTTTCTCCAGCTTACCGCCTATAAAACAGGAAGCAAACAGGCAAGTCATGTGTGCATATGAGCAAAGTTAGTACCTTGCTTATCCCTAAAACTTCAGCAGAAGACAGAATTCTTCAGAGACAATAGCACTGAGGGGAGCCACAAATGTTCTCCTAATGCTGAGATGATGGAGGGGCCCTTTGCAGTTGATTTAGATGCCTCTTATTCCATACTTTTTTTTTAGTATGTAAAAGCTTTATAATCTCATAGCAAATACATTGCTCATGAAAGCGAGAATACAAGGGTATCAGCCTGACCTGCACAGCCTGGGAGTGAACTGAAACAGAAAACAAACGGATGCTTGAGACCATCATTGAGATTTTTTCAGCAGATTAGTCTGCTGTTAGGTAAATGCTGACTAAATATAGCGTGCTGAGGGAATGTTTTTAGCTCTTTGAACTGTATGTTCAGAAGGCCAAGCTGATAAAACCATCTATTGCTAAGTTTACTCATTAGCAAGAGCTTGCCTTTTTTTTTTCAGTTGCTATACACTTGCCAGATTTCAACTCTTTGAACTGAAATTTTCCATATCAGGTGCCTGCACTTAAAGAAGAAAAAACAGTTAAGACGTATCAGAATAATTCAGCAGTTTGAAGAGCAGAGCTGGGAAAAAGTAAGTTGCTATGCTAACATGTAAGCATTCTCCTGACCTCTCTTCAAAAAACATAATTGCACGTGAGGGCCTACACTTTGAGTGCCTGACTTGGCAGGCCTTGACCTTACCCAAGCACATTTGAGTGTCCAGCATTTTCATCTGGGAAGAGATGTATCACTCAAACTCACCTCAACTCAGTTTAAATGTGAGCAGTGTGACAGCGCTGTTCTTGCGAGTTGCCTTTTCTCAGAGTAGACAGGGGGAGCAGTCAGCTGCAGAAAGCTTCTAAGAACCAGGCCCCAGAACACCTGTCTTTTCTCTCTCAAAATTATTTCTATTGAACAAAAAGTAGTACACATATAGTCACGAGACAAATTCCCTACTGATGTTAAACAGCTGCCCGTGACCAGAAAGCCCAAAGGAGAGAATCTCAGATGCCCTTCCTTCCCTGCAGACTTCAAAGTCCAGAGACATGTAACAATATTCTTGCCAAAGATGAACAGCAACACAAGGGACTAGGAAGGGAAAGATCAGCTCTCCTAATCTTTGTGCTGTAGCAAGCCCAGCAGAAGCTGAGTGTGTCAAGAAACAGAGTGAGTAAGCAGTAAGTGGGTGGTTCAATATGTTCATTTTCCTCCACTATTTCCATTTCAAGTGTCAGCTTCCCAAAATGTATTTAATTTGTACTATAAATTTTGATTCCAAAAGTCTTGCCATGCTGTTCAACAAAACAGTCTGCACATACACATGTAAGAGGAAATATTGCACAAAACCCTAATGACAGCAAGGGCCTTTGTATGAAATCTGTTGCAGCTCCATTTGCTTCCAGATCTGAAATCAAGTGGCAAAGTTTTTGGCTGGGTGGATCTAATGGCAAGTGAGAAGCAATCTCCCTACCCAGTCTGTACCAACCTTCATCCAGCAACAGCAACAGATCGCTTACAATGTTGACAAAGAATTTTCTGTGGGCTCTTAATCACTGATGGAGCCTTTATCATAATAATATCCTTCTGAGTCCTCAGTGCAGCCCAGTGTTATGTTACTCCAACATACCACTGTGTTTATTTTACCATTTGCATATCCAAATACAACTGGGTTGATGGAAATATGGAAATGCATTTCTGGAAATTGCCTTCAGCGTAACTTGCAACACTCAAAGAAGGGCTCCTTGTTGCGAGAGTCTTATGACAGCCACCCCCGTGTCCCCAAAAGAACTGAGACCACCTGTAAAAGCTCTCTCCCTGCTACCAGGGCAGCATCTCACCAGCCCCAGCTATCTCGGCAATGGCCTTGAATGACCGAGGGAAAAGAATTTAAGTGAGGGAAAGGGTCTGCACCCTGCGGAGCAAAAGAAAAGCCCAGAGGAGAGCAGAAGGAAGCATACCACACCCAGTAAAGGAACTCAGTTGGAGGTGCTGCTAAATGGTACCCCACACATGTCATGTCTAACTCAGCACACCTTCCTCGAAGCCAGACAGCAATGCAGACATTTCCCTTTGCAGCCCAGGGCGCCTGCCACAGGCTGGTCCTACATCTGCAAGCCACAGATATCTACTTATGGAAGCAGACAGGCCCAAGTGGGATCTCTGCAGAAGTCCCAGTATGCTAGGCCTTTACTTCAACCAAAGCTTCAAGAGGTTCAGGTTGGCACGCCAGGCACCAAACTCTTCCCTTCAGCTAGCAGGAGATAAAGCTACCACTGCCAACCAGTTCCCAACGAAGCACTGTGAAGACTTCCCACAGCTGTACAACAACCCCCTTTCCAGTAGGGATTTTGTAACACTACAGGAAGGGGCCATGACTTCTGTAATTCACGCCATTGGAAAAAAAAAATAAGAACTAAGAATTGTAACCAAGAGTAAAGCAACATTTAGCAGAAGGCAGGAAACTTACTGGTCCAGGCTCAGAACGTATGCCTACTGTGATAGTAAAGAAAATAAATCCCTAATGATAGAGATTTGCAGGTCCTGCAAAGAGATGGGCCAGGGGAAGAAGTGGCACAGAAACAGAAGGCAGTGCAGGCCAAGACCTCTCTGATTCAGACACGGCTCTCGGATCTGAAGATCTGCTCAACCAACCCTTTTCTTCTGGAGCATTACCGAGCAAGGTGGTGAATGCCAAAGTAAAGCCACCAATTTTCTCACCAGGACACAGGACAGTATGTTCTCCTCCCAGACCAGCAGGGGACAGGGAGGATCTGCTTCCCTGCCAGTGATGCTGGAGTGCTGCCCAAGGAGCAGAGCGCTGTTAGGATGAACTGCTGTCCCATAATAAAGGTTCCATTAGCATCCCCCTTTACCTTTATAACACACAACCTAAGGACACTGAAGATTTCTAAAAGATCTTCGCTGCTAGCACTGCACTAAGTTTTCTACTGAACCTTGAGTCTTTTATATCAACCAGTTTCTGTTTTACAATGCCCACAAATGGAGAAATCTTCAGGGTCTGCATGGTGGCAGCTGCTGTTTAACTGTAGTCAGCAATTATCCCATTACTATACCTTAATCATTAATGTTGGTAAAAGTTTTTTGTCCCAGCGCTTACAAGATCCTTATCAGCAAGGCATCTGTTAAGGTGGTTTACAGTACAGGTTTTGACATCTCTGCTAGTCAGAGACCTCAGCTCTTTGCAGGCCAGCTGTCTGCTGAAGTATACGCTCAGATACAACTTCCTTACATGATGAACCCCTGGCCTGAGGCTGAAAAAGTTCATCTTGGTGAAAATATTACCAGCTGCTCAGAACTCCATTTTCTGATAAGCTGCAAAACAGCTCCTCTTGACACCTCACCCTTTTTATCCTGTTTGCATGAAAATTGGACAAAGACGTATAATGGCAATCGGTACAGAGATGAGCCAAATAATTCAGTTCTCAAAGAGATTTTGCTATAATTCAGATCATTTCCTATTGCTCATTTCCAAAATATATGCCACTTCACAAAATCAAGTTATTGTCTACAGGGCCACAAGTGTCACATTCCTTAACCACGACTGACCCTGAATTTTTCAAATGCACTAAATTGTGAGTTTAGAAGCTGTCTGCAGACCCCAGGGTGTGCACTGAAACAAAGCAGGAAATTTGTTTCTCTTAGAAATAAGAGCTAAGTAACTTTTAGTAAGCCTGAATTTCCTGTTCCATGCCTAAAACCCTCATACTCACTGAAAAATAGCTGAGGTTGATACAAGCATTCTAGTTGTTATATTTTCAGTTAAGTCTCTTGCCCACTGCAAAGGCTCACAAAAAGCTTAGGGATACCCTGCCCTTGTGGTGATGCTACACTAAACTATACCAAATGCCTTCTGCATCTCTTCTTTCCGTTTAGGAGCGGGAGGCCTGAGTACGCCTTGGAAGCTGGGCCAAAGTGCCTTATGCAGTCCATGTACGCAAATTGTCATCATTTGCGTGGTGTCTGCACTCTTCACATTCATTCATGCACAGGCTCCTCCGAAACCACCCGGCTTTGGACATGCAAAGAATTGTGAACAGAACCTGCTGCACATGGGCTCGCAAGGCTCCAAGCCAAGCCCTGACCCAAGTGACGCAAACCACGCTTTCAGATTGTGCAACATTTCACATTTCTATTTTCTGTTAAATCACTTGTTTCTGTTAATATCGGAGAAGGGCTAGGCAAATGCAGCTGCTTGTTTTTAAATCTAAATGCATTCATTTTTAAATGAATGTTTGTGTACAGCAGATCAATTTTGCACCCTTTCTTCATTTACTGCACATCTCAAGTCATCGTACACAGAAAACAGCTTCACTGGCTACATATAGCACACATTCAGCAAATTCACACAGCGTTTTGTTTGTTTTTCCCCCCTGCAAGTATTAACTCACTCAAACCAATTCAGTTTTCACTAGAGCATATAATTTACTTCTTACCCTCAGAATAACCGACTTCTTGCAAATACATGCAAGATCAAGAATATGAAATTGCATATATATATATTCACATATATATTTATAATCTTAATGACAGAAAATTTGTATATCTTCTGTTGTGTCTGTTTACATCCTTAAGGTCACTTTTCTGGCCAATCAAGAAAAATACCAACCCAAAAATGAGTTTCACAAAGACAAATCTAAATGATATATTGGGATTACAATGCAACTACTCACGCTCCTTTTATAAAATTACCTTTCCCCCTATGACAAATACGAAGTGAGTTATCCCATCTCTGCTACTTGCCCTTTCTGGAA
Organism: Anas acuta; assembly: GCF_963932015.1. Lineage (NCBI taxonomy): Eukaryota > Metazoa > Chordata > Aves > Anseriformes > Anatidae > Anas > Anas acuta. The sequence goes on along the minus strand of NC_088984.1, from coordinate 38,200,610 downwards.
GGGACTGCATACAACGGGGGGTTCTTTGTATTTGAAATGTATATACACAAACTCTTTAAGTCACAGGGAGCACTCCGGTGGGTCAGCAACAACACAGCTTTACTGAACACAAGGAGTTTTTGCTGCTGATGGCATACATCAGAGCTGTCTTTACTATTTCCAGCAAAAGTAAATTATACATCACCTTTTACAATCTTTTAACACCCAATTTTTGCTCATATTAACAGAAGATGCAGCACAAAAGGCTAAGATCTGCATTCAGTGTTAAGAGTGTAGATCCTGCGTCAAAGAAATACAGTTTTTATGTTCTTGAAACATTCACCATGGAGCAGAGAAGTCTGTGCTTGTAACATGACGCATCATGACATTAGAGCCACATACTTAACGAAACACTCCAACACGATAGTTGCACAGAATTTGGCTCAGTACATATCTAAAACAAATTTAGATTTAGCAACCCAATGATGATGCATCCATTTGGACAAGCGATGTTTTGCTCCCTGTAATTGAAAAAGCTGCCTTCATTAACATTTTCAAAGCCTCATCCACAAGTTTGCAGCAAATACAGGAAGACATTATCTGGTGCAGTTAATTTTATTTTGCTGTGATTTACAACACAAATTCAGTGGGAGGTCAGCTGGCTGACAGTGAGTGCAAAGAACGGCGCCATGTGTACAAGTGATGCTTTAGAAGTCCATTTCCGTGATTATAATGAATAATCCAAGGGAAAAGCTTCTCATTTCTCAAAGCAATCTAGTCTATGTCGTGTACTCTGTACTAGAATATACTAAGCTTCTGTCTACATTATATGAATTGCTTGGATATTTATAAAAGCACTGAAGTTATTTTTGTATTTACAGATTAGCTCCTTTATGTGTCAAAGAGCGTTTTCTTCTTTGCATATCCCTGACGCACAGCTGCAACAAGCTTTGGATCTGTATGGTACCAGCATATCAAAAGAGAAGTGTTATTTGGGAGATCTGTACTGCTTCCATCTTATAACACAGCCACCTCTCAGAAAAGTTTACCTACTCCAGATTTATCCACTAAATCAACTGTTTATAGAAACTTAAGTAGTAGCAATGGAAGTTAATATTCCAGGTGTAGCTTTCTTTCCAAGGCCCACATAGCAAATTCTCCTTGCTCAGCACTACCAAAACCTCTGCTGTCACAGAGGAGCCAGGCACCCAAAACAGGGGCATGGAGAGACCCAGCATCAGTCCCAAAAACGTGGCACAGTGGGAAGCACTAAGGAAGCCATGTCCAAAGTCTCTGAACTCATTATTCCTTAAAAATAAAGCACATTATTGAGAGTGATGAGGAGACAACATCACTTCAGTGAGTGGATCCAGCAGTTTCTTCCACAGTTAGTTACCCTGAGGTTGCTTCAGCACAGTATCAGTTATCCTTCACTGATGCCAGAAAAAAAATAATCCCTTAAATCCAATGTCTAATTCATCTTGATCAAAATACATGATGTTAAAGCACTCTAACAAAGCCCATCTAATCATTTAAACACCTTCCTTGGATTAACAGTCCCAAAGGCAAACTTTTGCTAAATAAAAGTATTTTAACACTGACAACATCCATAAAAAGCCCGAAGGAGTTCATTTATAAAACAAGCCTGCAATTATCTCTACTTCCCATTTGCACAGGAAAATTGACAAAATGAAGACAGGAAGAAGAAATAGTAATCAATCCACCAGCTTTGAGACCTTTCTAAACTTCAGAAGAATCGTTGAGATGGCATTTAGGGGAAGGTCCCACCCTGCACATGGCCTGGTCAATCCCTCTAAAAAACAGAACTAAAGAAAAGGGAGCAATGGTATTTCACTGGTATTGACAGGAAAAACTGAGAAAAAAAAAAGGAAGTTCTTTGTGTTTTCAATTAATTGGCTTTTTCATAATATTTTACCATGGTTTGATTAGCTAAAACACATCTTAACCCAATTGCAACTGTGTAAGACAACTACTGCCTGCATCTAAACTTACTGTACCCAAATCATTTCCATCTGGTAGGGAAAGAATTATCAGTAAACTAACCCAAGGGAGAGAGCTTGCTCTAAACCATCACATTCTGTTAAATTAAGGGTCATGTTAGTCAGGAAAGCATTACAATGAAAAGCAATATTTAAAGTATTTACAATACTGCTTTATAAATAAACACTGCTTTACAGTAGGAAGTAAATTTTGCCTCCAAAATGTTGTAGATTACAGGGAAAAAAATGAAAGCTTCCTTAATTTGGAACCAGAAGACTGTCCCAAAACATTCTGCAGTAATATGTTGCCTAACAAAGATGTAATAAAAATATTTACAGATGCAGCTAATAATACAAGGCTAGGATCATCAGAAAACAGATATGCTAAAACAAAGCAGCTGGAGGGGCAGTGAACGACAGGACACTTCATCACAAACTCTGCAGAGAGGCCCAACATCGCAACCCTGCAGGGAGAAGAACATGAGGGCAATTGGGATGGTCACTGTAAGACAGCAAAAAATAAATTAACATTAGGAAGATAAGAAATGACACTTCTGCATAAACATCCTCTGAAAATTAGAGGTGGAAGTCACATAAGTAACTCTGTTCAAGGCTTTGAGGAATGAACACATTGTCCCCTACCATTACCTGCAGCTCCACAAAACACCCCCAACCTCCCTGTCCTTCTTAGCTTACAGCCACAAGCCCCCACCCCTGAGATGCAGGAGCTGCTCCTCGAATACCCTCTACTCCTCACCAGGTCCCCTCACACCCAGCCACAGCACAAGGCCACCAGCAGGACCCGAGCACCAGCCACAGACCCCCAGCTCTTCCCCCACCTCCCCACCCAAACGTGGAGCTGCCGGGGCTCCTTGAAGAGTTACCAGCGCTGTAACAGCCATCCCTGTGTGAGCCAACAAGTTTGAAAGGATGGGGACTGTCACAAAGAGCATTCCTAAGTGGGCCTTGCTTCTTCACACACCCTGGTAAAAAAAAAAAAAAAAAAAAAAGCACAGAACATTACGTAATATGCATCCTGCAGAGCTTCTTACACCACCCAAGTATGGTAATTTGGTTCTTACAGGTGATAAAACTGTTTCCAAAAATTAAACACAACTCAGTTTACTCCAAAAATTTGCAACTAGAAATTGCAGATTGGATTTCAGAATTTCTTCTTGGCCTTAAATAATGTGCTGTTCTATTGAAAAAAAATCAGTAATAGGAAGTTACTTATGCATAAATGGACAAAAACAAAATGAGAGCTTGTACATGCAAAAACACTCAGAAATGAATTACAGGAAGAAATTAAATCAGGCTGAATTGCAGGATTTTCAGTTCTCACTGCTATGTTAAACTGCAACCTCCAGAGCTCAGTTTTGATTTTCTTAAAAGAGATGTTGCAAGTGTGCAGGTGTGTGTGGGCTCACGTGTCTCTGCATGCTGACCTACTGTGATCATATAAACCTCATGTGTGACTCTTCACTCCCCCTTTCACACATCCCAGTGACTCCAGGCAGTGTAGCCAGACAGTACACTTCCTAGCCCTGTCCTAGGGCTTTTCACATACCCTTACAACTTTTAATGAGATGATTTTTCAATGAGATGTTGCTTAGATGGGACAACCCGCTAAAATAAAGGTTTTTGAGGAGACCAGATTCTCTTATAAACTAAAGAATCCTTGAAGAATAAAATGTGTTACAATTCATACAGTCAAATCTAGCAACAAACAGGTTTCTGTCCAGGTAGCCAATATATAACATGCAGGAATACCCCCTGTTTGGTGGCTGACACCAAGCACTTCTCTTGGTGGTCCCCTCCTGTGGGAGGAGGAGGTTTGGCTGTGCTGAAAGTCTCCTGAGTTTCACAGGATGGGAAAGGAATACACCTTTTCTCTAGAAACACACACGTAAAAGTATTTTGCAGAAGCGGCAGGAATCACTGTTCCACAGACAGCAGACTTGCTTTCCCATGAATGTAACATTAGAATAACATATATACTATTTGAAAAATTAAAGAGCTACAAAGATTGTGAGTAGAATAATAACTTGCTGAATTTTGGTAACAATAGCCTCAAAGAAATAATATTTTTGTTTGGCTGCAGAAGTGATCATTCCGAAATCCCTTTCAATTTGTATCCAAAGTACACTTATGAAAGTTTATCTCCCCTCATAAAAACTGCAGGTTGAGGTTTTTTATCTCTTGTCAAACATTCAAATAACCCATTACGTTGTTCAATCAGTCCAGGTCTTGCCATTGTTTTACAGAAAACAGCTTAACATAAAACTACTTCCATCTTTCAGTTACTTTCCTCATCTACTTAAGCATGGATAACTGAAATCTCATCTGCAGTCTCACTAAGCAGGCCTTGTATTTTTCTTTACAGTCAGAAATTATTATTTATAGGTCCTATAAAATACAACATTATTTGGAGTATTTTTTTCCCAAAATAAACAAAGTCCAAAAGGAATGTGGAAAGACAACTAAAATCATCTTTCATACAACTCTGCAGGGACAGAGGGAAAAAAAAAAATGAACTGATGGGCAACACTGATTCCCTACACTGCAGCAGGAGGTCTTGATTTCAGGAACCAGTAATCAAGAAAATGTCTGTGAAATGTCTTCTCTCTCTCGTTTCCATCCTTCACTCAAGCAGTTTTCCACATATCTGCAGAAGCTCTCTTCCTCACAGAGGGAAGGATTTTACACTGGCATCGAAGTTTGTTTAAAAAAAGAGGGGGAAAGAAAGGCTTTCTTTAAAAGCAAACTGAGTAATCAAAATTTGAGAAATAGAATTGAAACCAAAGGACAGCGAAACAATTGGTTCTCCAAGTTAAGGATTCTCGAAAGGCCAAGAAATTAAGTTTCCAGTAAGGCCTTTGCCAACAGTTTTTTAGGGCCTGTCTGGATCGTCACACTGCCACACTATATGCTGCAGGTCCAGGAGAAGAGGGGGAAGCCCAGAGGGAAAGTATCCAGCGTGAGGAGAACATACAAATTCCAGCAGAGCTGACCAAATCCCAAAGTGAAATTGTTTCAGCCTTGCCAGAAAAGAAAATAAATTATATATATAGAGAGAGAGAGAGATATAAAAGTTATTTCCAGTAACTCACTCCAGTGAAGTTGTAGAAAACAATGAAACTAGGGGAAAAAAAATCATTATTCCCCTGAAAAGGGAAAAATTTAGGGAACAAATGATTCCACCAGTCTGGAAAAATAAGAAACTTAAATAGCTTTAGGACACAGTCCAGCAAAATGTGAAAAACTGAATACATACCAGGATCAGCATCCAAGGCTTTGCAGCTTTTCATGTTAGTTGAGAAAGTAATGAATACACTCTTCATCCTTACATGCAAATAGGATGGATCATTTGCAGAAAGATAACAGGACATACATTCTAAGATTTTAAACCAGCTGTTGCTATAAGAGTAGCCAGCAATTCGACGCACAAGCAATATTTATTGTATTTATGAGGAGGTGTTAGCATTTACATCAACATAATTGAAGTTACTGTGAAGGGAGCGAAGCTCCCCCCAGTCACACAGGGTGGACAGCCAGGGCCAGCAGAGACACATCCTAGCCAGGCTGGGGCTGTGCCCACAAAGCCTGGCACGACAGACACAGCGTGCTCTCTTACCTCACTGTTAACAGGCCCAACAGAGAAATCTGACATCCTCAAAGTTGGATGGAGTCAAAAAATTCATTTAGTCTCTAACACAGTGGTTTAAAAGTCTCATCCTTCCAGAGAGGGATACTCCATCTCAAATACTCCCTTCTCGTTCAAGGAAGTAATCTTTGCTGTCTTTTTCTGTGTTACCTCATTTCCTTCTCCAACCCTCATTTTTAAAATCAGTGCTGCAGCTATTCTGCTTCTTGGGAAGCAGATCTCTGTCACACACACACACACACCCCACAACTTCTACTGCATGGTGTTCCTGTAGATGTTATGATTAGAGAGTCTCTCTGTCTTCCTATCTGATCATCAAAGTTAAATGCCCACAAACTATTTTATCTTCTTTATCCAGTGCCTTGGTTTTTTCATCCCCAAAAACACAAAGCATAAGGAGAAAAAAAAAAAAAAAAAAAACTCTGAAATTGTTACAAAAGCCAAAAACTCACCACAAAGTTATTGTGGCAACAAAAAAAAAACCACAGCTTTAAACACTATGAAGGTAAACAAAGTAAATCAACTTCTTCATGATCCCAAGTTAGTTTTCATGCAGAAACAGTCACTCCACGTTTTGAAGTCTTGGGACACCAGTAGAGTCTACTAAGGAAACAGAAATCATAGCTCTGTACTTCGTCACATACAACAGCTTAAAGAAATATGAAAATACGATTTAAAAGATGAACATTAATGCTAAAGCCTGTTGACAACAGGCTATTGTCATTCTTACCAGCTCAGTGATGACAAAGTAGAGAAGCCTGCAACAGTCTTTAAGCCAAAGTGAACCACCCCTGTATGCTTTGACAAGCCCTGATCCCCTAACTATGGCACAAGGTGGTCTCAGGCAGAACCCCAAAAGCACCAGAGTACCTGAATTACCACCTAGCTTTGAACTATGCCAGGATAGTGCAGAAATAAGACTTATTAACTAAATGCATTAAACCAAAACGTGTTACCAAGAGCTGAACCATCACCAGCAAGGAGTCAAAATGATTGTGGACTAAAATCACTATTTTTTCCTGAAAGTTTTCAAAAGGGATTTAATCTGGACTTTTACGTGTTGTTTTTACATCTTTAGCTAATTGTCCTCCTATTTGCCAAGAATCCCCCACTGAAGGCAAAGCCAAAAATCAAAAGCACCGGGCAGATTCTGAGTTGCCAGTAACAAGGCTGTGGTAGGTATCGAATCAGGGGGACCAGTGTTGATCCACACAGGGATCAAACAGTGTTGATCAAACAGATATCAGTTGATCAGTGCCGCAGTGCCTTGACCAGCGCAGTCATTTGGAGAGCAGTCAGCGTACTTGCTGTAGTCTCAAAGCAGCGTAGATGGCATTCCAGCATACAAGGTAAAAAAACATTACCACACAGACAAAAGTTTGCTGATGTATGATTTTGTTTGACAACATAATTAATGATCTTCATCATTTACTGATGACCATTTTCCTTCCAATAAAATGAAGTGTCCTATTTTTAGGCAGTAAGATAAGACTAAAAATAGAAAAGAGCAGCAGCATTTGGCTGTAAAAATGAGATAAAGCACATATTTAAAAACAGCTGACAAATTCCAGAAAAGGTCCGAAATATTTAGCCAAGGCCTTATTAAATCACGCTGTCAGCTTTCTCCCACTGCGCTTGGGTTGTCCGCACCCAGCCTGTTTCCCCAGCCCAGCAGATACAGCCAGTGATGCCAACCCCCTCTGCTCTGACTTCACACAACAGAAAGCACGACAAACACAAACTTACACACAGATGATCCTTTCTTATGGCAGGGGGGGTAAGGGGGAGAACCTGCAGGAGAAATACTAATCAAGAAATTGAACAGGATTTGTGACATACTTCCCCCTTCCCTATGCCCCAGCCCAACAGCAGTATTTTATAGGGCTGTCACAACCTTTGTAATCTGAGTTAACAGATACTTCTCTATCAAACGGGCCTCCACCTGCCTCAGAACTGCTAGCAGGCACCTACTGCCCTACCCCCCTCATTTGCCTGTCCTTCAAGGGAAAACACACTTCTCCAGAAGATGACATTACTATTCTGCACCTCTGTGTGTTTCACCAACACCGTGTTCGAAACCTCCTCTCCTTTAGCTCCAAGCAGACACTGTAGAAATAAGCACAAGCTGCATCTGCTCCAGCAGGACATTTACATGGGACCGTGGCAAAGGTCCTTGCAGTTAACAGCTCTCTGCAGGCTCTGATTTCTGGCCAAATAGTCCCTCCCCTAGAAGCCCACTATCGCACTGTGCACAATCTAAAGAGCAGATCAGAATGATGCCCCAGGCTGTTCTCCTCCAGCTCCTTGAATGCTTCCAGATAGGACTATAGGCAGGCCAATTTCTCTTCTTGCTTTTCACACCTCCCAGAACAAAGTACAGCAGTGTCTTCAGGAAGAAGGCACTCAGACACATCTGCAAAACCAGATATGAATCCATCATCATAATGAATCACTTAAGTAGCAGCTAGGCATGGCTGGAAGGGACCTGCTGGGAGAGACAGCAGTAAACTTTTCATGTAGTCCACAAACCCTACAGAGGAAGAAAACAGGAGTACGGAGCAGTCAACAGCAAAGGAAGCATTAATCATTGTTATCACTGGAAACACCAAGAAGCTTATCTTTAGAGTTAAACAACCATTTGAGACGAGTAGCAATACACTCTGCTGTATTGCCTGGATTCTTTTACTGCTATTGATCACTAAATCATCACAGAAAGCGAGAAAAGCTTGGCATCTGTTGGTTGTTAGGGACTCATCTGACATCATTAGAAGCTCATTTAAAAGCTCTGTAATATGTGCAGCCATCTCAGGTCCTTCCAGAAGGATGTTTAATGCATCCCTGATGTGTGGAGTCTTAAATGCTGCTGAAGCTGGCTTCTCCAGCCTTTTCTAGAAGAGATTTAAAATCATAATAGCAGTGGAACTGCCACTATCAATACAGCAATGTGACAAACACCCTGAATACTCTGTCAACGTAGAAAATTCTTTTATACAGCAACCAATACACAGTGGCAAAGCCCTGAAAACAAAACAAAACAAAAAAAACATTTTCATAAACTTGGAAGAGGGAGGAAATCAGTTGCCTACTATCTGGAAGCAGGGTAAAATCTGTTGTAAAGATAAATGAGTAGCCGAGATTCCTAACTGAGAAGTAACTGGTGATATCAAGCCATACAAACACACAGCAAATGTACACCTTTTCTACAATATTTTTCTCTTTCCTACCATTTATCCCCATATTTACATTCATCCATTAATTACTGCATAGGAGCATAATAAGCCGAAAGGGCTATGTAACGTTATACCCAAACATAGCCCACAGATTCAGCTATGAACCTGTAACTGGAAATAAAGCTAGTTCCTGAAGAGAAAATGCGCTATTAACAACCCCTAAAAATACAGAAAGGAATCACAATCAACTCCTAAAAATATGAGTTCTTGTACTGTTGTATTAATTCAACAGTGCACTTAATACTCTTTACACACAGTCAAGAAGATTCAAGAGTAATTTCCACTGTCCAAACCACAAATTAGTGTTATTTTCTATAGGGTCATTCATTGTTCCTATCCTAAAAGACGGCATTCCTTTACAACCACCAATATTCAGCACTCGTGCAGCTCAGCATTTGCTTCTGATGCCGGCAGTTTTGCCAAAAACTTCTGAAGTAGTCTTTTGTATCTAAATGCACTACAGATGAAATCCTCCTCTGATGCAACAGGCCTAAGGAAAAATAAATAAAGTCTCAGGACTACAACACCTCCAGGCAAGCAATTCTGCTGGCATGAGAGTGCTCAGGATTGCAGTTTGTCACAGCAGCACGATCCAGCCAGCATCGCTTCCTACTCAGAGCAATGTGCACAGCAGCTTTCTGCAGAAAGTGCCAGCTCAGACTGGAAGTAAGCACAGCAGTTTTCAAGCAAACCCACTGTGCTATGGGAGCGACATCTGTGCTTCTGCATTCTCTGGCTCTTCTGGCACTCATTTCAGAGGCACTTCTCCACCTTGCAAGAAAATGTCCCTTGGTATTTGTCCACACAAGCTTACTTTCAATAAGGACTAAAGCAAATGGCTGTGTAGATAACCTGGTACCACCTTGAATTTTAGCTAACTCCTGATGAATATCTCATTTTAAAATTGAGAGTGGCCCATACACTTTTTTTTTTTTCCAAAATCCTTCTTGAAAAAACCATTGTGACTTGTATTTACAGTAGGCCAAAAAGTAGCAGATAACTCCTAACAAGCACTTGCAATATGGGAAAGTTATTTGGCAGTGAAAATCACATTTTGCACTCTTACAAATAAAACCTCTGCTGCAATATTCAAATGATGCTCTTTTTTTTTTTTCTCCTTTGAAGAGAACATGCATTTCACAATAACTACAAAGTTTAGCTCCTGGGTTCACTAGAGTAAGCAACATAACCATCTCCCACTGCTATGCCTGTGTAACACTGCAAAATCTAGCCTAAAAATTCAACATAACAATCTGTGAATTACTGTAGGCATGCAAAATATGCACAGTACATAGGTAGATGGACAAAAAGATAATAAACTGAGCAAGTGGAGCTATGTTCTTTTGAATATTCAGCCTATCTAAACCTGTAAATACTTCATTGTTTTCCTTGATATTTGGAGAACTGTGTAATATGTGCTCCTGGCTGCCATACACCGCAATCCAAGTTAAAGGCATGCTGCAGTCCCTGAGTAGGTGTACAGATAGCTAAACAGGGCAAATGACATTGCAAATGAAATAAAGAGTTTGGGGTTACACCGCTGCTAAACCACATAAATGGTCTGTCTTTGCAGGGTCATGTCTTTTGTCTTACAATGACTCAAACAAGAAAGGAAATGCTGCAACCTTTTACTTGAGAAAGCTCATCTTTCCTCTCCTCTCCCTGTGAATGGAACACTGTGCCCACACTGTTCCTTTCAAATCCTCAAATTTCTGAAAGTGATGCCAAATGCACTTGCAGTGGGATAGAGCTCAGTTTATTCAAGCTGAGAGCCGAGTATCTTTGGGGAAGTTAAAAGCTGGTCTGAAGGAAATGTGCAGTTCTCTTTCTACAGAGAAGAGACTTGGAAGACAGCAGCTACGTGTCAATTTTCTAAAGCTAAGAAAATGCATGGTCCTTTCCTATTTGGATGCATTACCAGCTACTGGTACTGGATCAGAACGTAGTCCTAAAGCCGTGCAAGTTACCTCACAGACCTCACATCCTGATTCTCTGAAAAGCTGCAGCAAAATCTCTCCCTTCTTTAGACATCTTCAGCACTGTGCACATCCCTGCCAACAAGGTGCAGCTTTCTGGCACCTCCTTTACTTTGCCTTGCTCTGCCATTTCACTGCCTTTTGTGCTCCTCTTCATTCCTCCCTGAGCTCATCTCTTTCTGAGAAATGTGGCCATCTTCCCAACACCAGTTCCCATCTAAATGGAAGTCGAGGCATTCGCCCTCAAAACAGCAAACTCTTTAGACGAAGGGACAGTCCCCTCAATGCCACTTCAACAGTCACAGAGCTCTGCATTTCACATCGCATGAGACATAGCTATGGTGAAAGATGCTGCATCTGCTGGGAGCCAACAGTTTTTGGACTGGACTATGCTCAGGAGCGGAATATAACATAGTGTAAGTAATATATAATGGCTTGGGAAAGGAAAAAAAAAAAAAAAAAAAAAAAGCAAGTCTTCAAAGTCAGGAGGCATTGCTGCCAAGAACACTCCTACTTCTGGTGACCAAGGACACTGGGAAAACATTCAGCAGTCAGTTAACAGGCTTTAATTTGATCTCAGTGAGATCTGGCTCAGTCCCTTGAAATGAACTACTTGCCCATAAAGATGTTGAAAAAAAACAGTATGGAATGCAAATAGATTTGTTACCAGGCATTCTATGTGCATACCACAACAATACTGCCAAGAAAGTAACTTCAGGCAAGCGCATTTGTTTACTAAGTCGCTTCTACCTTTTTTCCCTCTACTCTAAATTATTTATTGTGTTTCTAATAGAAGCAACCATTATCTGGAAACAATCCCCTAAAATCCATTCTTCATCAGTTTAAACTGACGCAGTTTTGCCAGAAAACTTAGTCCAGCTCCAAGTAGGATCACCATAACAAAAAGTTTAAGTTTTTATGAACTAGAGGAAGAACATTCAAAGCCAAGTAACTGGGTACAGTGATTGGATAGCAATATTGCAAAAGCTCAGCCAATCCCTTCTAGAACTATGACAGTGTGAAAACTGCCTCTGATTTCATAGACTGCAAAATCACGTGTGTACTCAAAATCTGCATCGCTTTAGGGAGCAAATGCCACAGCAAATCATAACACTGGGAAGGGAATCACAAGCTATATATATGGTATGACTTGCATTTTCAGATTATACACAAGCACAACCCATTTCACATGAGATTAGAAGGCTACATCCACATTTCCAGGAGCCCCTTTGCATTTAGCACAGCATCAAGGTTTGGGCGTTACACGCGGAGTGAGGCCAACCCCAGCACAGCTCCCGCTGAAGGCTGCACAGCTTCCAGGCAGGCTCTGGGACAGGGCTCTGTCGACTGCAAAACACAACACGTACAAAAAGTGGGTTTCGTCTGTTTAATTAATTCCAGTGTCTATGTTTTAGCCAGTGCTCACAGGATTTTTTGTTATTTATATCAGGTAGCCTGGAGGTGTGTCATACTCCAATGGAATATAATCCTCTTATTAAGCTAGTACATTTATTAGATTAATTTCATAAAGCTCCTACATAACCTCATTGAGAAAAAGATGAGAGATCTTACAGTAATTCATTCACAGTACTGTCCCCTGATAGCTCTGACTTCCAGAGATCAGCAGTCACTCCAGCCAAACAAAATGCAACTTCTATTCAGATATTTATGAAAATTGTTATAAAATTAAATTATATGAACAAAGCAGATAAATTCATACAGCTCTTCCAAATAAAAGTACAGCTTGTAAAAAAATGTAATGCAAGTACCCAGAAATCACCCACAGTTGAGTTGCCTATACTGCATTTTACAAGCTTCTTACAAGAAAACAACATTAAGTAAAACACAATGCTTTTTATATTTCTGTTCAAATAGCAACAGTAGGATAAGACTGTCAGAATCCAAGAAGAATATTCTCTTCTCACACTTCATTGAATCAACTCCCTTTTTTGGTTGTTTGGGGTTTTTTTGTGTTTTTTTTTTTCCCCAATGCTATCTGAAAGAGCCAAAGAAGATATACCTTTTTTTAATTTATAGTTAAAACAGATCCACAATTCATCAGCACTGCCTAATGAATTAAAAACATGCTACACCTGCAGCTAAAATACACTATTGTTATAAATGGCTAATTGCTGCAGGATCACTGCTCAACATGACTTGACACTTTGGGTCCAAAAACTCATAAACCACGAGCACTGCACTTCATCTGATCCTTGACTTACCTGAAAGGTATGTAACTGAGAAGGCAGGTCCATGCTGAATAGGTATCAGACATTCACAAGTTGTATCCAAGCTACCAAAACAAACTTTCAGTGAACAAAAAGGATTTGGGAAACCTAATTGTCTAACGTCCTAATTATCTACCATCTGTAGTTGTTCACAGGTATGCAAATCAATACACGACAGCTATGCAGTACTCAAACTAATTTCCCCTCTCTATGAATCCTCCAACAAGGTACTGGGCAGAAAAAACTTGCTCCCTCCACCCCTTGAAGAAGTACCAAAGCAGCATGATATAGGTCAATCAGGAGAGATAAGACCTAACAAGACCTAAAGAGAACCTCCTAGGAATAATCAGTATGAATGCAATTAATGCTTGCTCTGAGTTATATAAGCTCAGGATCCTCTCTTTTCCTATCTCCTTAGAGCTGTTTTTGCCAGGATTATCAAAGATGCAACATGAGTGTTACTACACCCCGAAGCATGCAACTCAGAAAGAGAATCAAACCTTCACAGTGTATGTTCACAGCTAGAATTTATTCATGTATTTATTTAAGCCCTCTCAGTGCACTAGCAAGGTAGTGATACACGTACTTTGATGTCAGTTAGCTTCCAGACTTTGATCTACCTTCAGACAGGCATGTCACAATAAAATCATCTGACACATACTGCCCCAAATAATCCCCAAACTAATTTTCTTGGTTTAAGTGGCTCTGGAACAGGAGTAGTGTATCTCACTGTACCTCCAGTAAGTTATTTAAATGAGCCTGTACATACCCTTAATGGTCAGAGATTTCCAGCTTAATAAAAACCTGAGTTAACAATGTGCTGAGACTTAAGGAAGACACTACTGTAATCTCAATTTAAACGTGTTTTGGGGACTCAGTAACTATTACAACAAATTTCTTAAATGAAAATTCCCCCAGAGACAGTATTGTGCATAAGCAGGCTTCAAAACCGAAAGTGTTTACGATGCAGAAAGAACTAAAAGCAATGCTTCAATGGTAAATACTCTCATACACCAACATGTTATACACCAACATGTCTCATACAAATACATGTTTTCAGAACATTTTAATATCCAATTAACATATTTAGCCTTTTGCAGAAGTTAAAATTCATCACAAAAAAAAAAAAAAGTTTCTTAACTTTAATGCATGACAAAACCTCCAGGTCATATTGGCTAAAGGGAAAAAAGTAAAATACAAGTGTATAAATATTTCAATTAATCATCATTCTCCATTCTTTAATAAAATCATCAAGGTATACCAAAAAAACTACACCTACCAGCTGCTTCCTGGAAAGAAAAACAGACTAATTAGGTTTGCAAGCATGATCGGTTCGATGTTTTGCCACAGAGGATGCATTATTGGTTCTACAATAATTACTTGCATTTTCACATTTTCTCTCTCCTTCCCTGCAGCAAATGGACTACTATTAACTCAAATAAAACATTTTCTTACAGGTGTAGTTGATCTCATTGGAACTACAAAAAAAAAAAAATCAATAAAAGAGTATTATAACTATTATAGGATTTGCATCTCAGCATATATATGACAACTTGGTTCTGTTAACTAAGCTGCTCAACATATTTGCAAAACCGTAGAAAACATTCCTCTGCTGCTGCCCTACCACCAGTGCCATCACTCTAAGAGAACATTATTCCTAAACTATTACATAATTCTACATAATAGTCTTTGTGCACACAACATACTTCAAAGGCAAACCAAACCTTATCACCATCCTCATCTCTCCTTCCTGACAATAACAGCTGCTATCTCTTCCCCAGGAAATCCAGCAAATAACTTCCCCAAAAGACCTGCCAGAACTTGCGTGTGCAGCTCACTGGGCCAGCTGAGTTGCAGTTGCTGGCATCCTTCTGAAAGGACATTGTCCCACCAATCTGACAAATGTCACCTTTAGAGACTTTTAGTGGAAGGCATTTAAATAATCTTGACTATTATGATCCTGTATGGAAAGGCACAACAAACACTGTGCTACTATTCATTTCTCTCCATGTTTAATGAGACTGTGCATTACATTAGGTACCACATCAAACTAACTGGCAAGCAAATCACTGGACAGTTTACAGACAACTTCAGAGAAATTCACTACAAGTTTTCATACAAGCAGTTTGCCCTGGATGCTTGTGTTGTTTGTTTATTTTAAAAGCACTAACTAAAGTTAGTTAGTATCCACGAGTGCGTGGATAACTAAAGGCTCTCATGGATTTTTAAGGGACTTTTAGCCAGGCCTCAGGCTCTCCTCCAGTGGAAATTTACTTAGAAAGCAAAGAAACCTTCACCTACTAATCATAGACCGACTGGGGTACAAGGTTCTTACGAAAATGCTCAGCAGCAAGTATAAGCAACTCTGGGCATGCGCAACAGAAATACATCTGTACAAATCTCTTCTGATAAAACGTAAATCCTGAAAAGCCAGCGGCGCATAAGAAGGTAGCAGAACCCCCAAGACAGCTTCATGGAGTTCCTGCACCAAAAGTCCTGCCTGAATCCCATTTTATACACTTAAATCTTTGTTAAATTCTTTGTATACATTGTTACAGAAAGTCATTGCTAATTTGACTCTAAGAACTCCACAGGACCTAAATCCTGCTCACTACAATGTTGTTATCTTAGTCACAGTGATACTTGACCTACCAAGATTGTTTGGCTTTGAAGGAAGGGGCAGGGGTCAAGCCCAGTCTGAAATGCCCATGGGCCTCCACCAGAAAGCATCACAGCAAGAAATGCAACAGTCCCATGGCATCGCTAGAGATGGAGTAGCTTTTTCTAACTTCTAGATGTAATTCATTTGGCAAAAGCAGGTCTACAACCAGCATAATTTCTGATTTAAGTGCATGCTTATGAAAAAGCAGCGGTGCACGGAATCCAGGTGCAGTGTTATGAAAATATTACAAGGATTACAGCCAGCTATGTCTTTGCAATCCAAAAAATTCTAAACTACTAATTAACAAAAGATTCTTTTTAATAAATTATTCCACTAGCAATAGCAGAAAACATTCTTTTGTGTGTCTTAGCAGTGCATCTAAATTTCTCCTTACCAGGTTAGGTAAAGGTCAATCCCTACGGGTATCCCAGCTACAGGAGTATATGCACGCATAGGCACACAAGAAACGAAGTACAAAGCAATCAATCCTCTGCTGCAGCTTCCCAAAGCTCAACAGCTTGTAGTTTAGGGACTTTGTAAGCCAGATGCTTTTGGTGCTTTGTGAAGCTCTCCTTCATCAATTTATCATTTTGAATCTGCTTGAACCCGTTTACATTTCTGACTGCCACAGCTTTCTGTGGCTGTTAAGTGCACGATTTAATTACATGCTGTGTCAGAAAATACTTTCATTTACTTCAAACCTACTGCTATGTAGCTATTGCTAGCTTTTCCCTACTTCATTTTCTGCGAAGAAGGAATAACAGCTCCATGTTACTCTTTCCACAATGTTTGGGAATTTGTACAGATCTTAAACACCACCCACCAGGTGCCTTTTTCCAGACTGATTTAACGTATCTCTTGTTCAGTAGCAGTCTTTCCACAAGTAGGCTAGGCATATCATTCTTCCATCTAGTTGCAAGCTTACACAGCAAAACACTACCTAAGTTACTGCAGAATCATCACAGTCCTGAACAACTCCACTGTCTTCCAAAAAAACAACGTTATATAGCCATGGTGCACAGACAGATGTATCATGTATTTTAAACATTTAAATTTTGTCAGCATGCTTTCAAGCACAAGCTGGAAGAAATTAAGCCTTGCATTCTTTTTGATAAGAATGATATGCAAAGTTTTTTTAAAGCTAAAAAATGTCATTAGGATAAATAAAACTTCTTCAAAGAAAAGAGCTAGTTGTCTTGACACTCTTCCACTGATCAATTTAATTGCAAAATCCCAGTCCTTGCAGCTCTTAGACTAGCAGCATATGACGCACAAGGGTAACTCAAACGGCCTTTAAAATAAAGTACCTGCACATGAAAAAGAAGCACGTAGCCTTTGGAAGAACTTAATTAAAAGTACGAGGTCTCATAGGTCTGCTGTGACTACAGTTCAAGTCTGATTCCACAGACTTGATTCCTACTTGTAGTTCACCTTATGGACACAGTCTAGCATTACTGACAAAGCACAGAGCTATGTTATCTGCTATATTATATATAGCATATATATAGCATATAAAGATGCAGGAAGAAAAAACACATGGTCACAGAAGAAGGTATTACATGCATACAAAGCAGAGAGAGAAGTCTGATAAGCACTGATCAGAAATATCTTGGTGAAAGTTATAAAATATTTCAGTAGGCATTACATAATGAATTACACGGCCTTCCTACCTGCTTATTAAAATGCCTGTACGTGGCGATGTCCAAAGGAACATGCTAGAAGGAAAACATCATTCAACACTGTTTAGAAGTTGAAGCAGAAAAGGTTGCAAAACATTCCGTGTAAAGAAAGGAGTATTTTGACCTCTGTTTTCCATTCTCCTGCCCTCAAAGTGGTCATAATTAACATTTTATTTGCAAACAATTGGCCCTGGATTATTCACAAGAAAAAAATACAGAAATACTTGGAAAGTAGCTTAGCCAATGCATGTGCTCCATGTTTAGGCTTATTTGAAAACATGCAAGTTCTAAGCTATATTGCCTGTCCTCTATTTCTGTCTTCCTAGCATTATACACTGCTTATTTCAAGCTCCTCATGAAAAACAAAATAAAAATCTTTTCTTGCTCCAGTTCTGTGGTAAGACTACTTACCTCTTCCTTGCATTTAAGACAAAAATAATAATAATAATGCATGTGTATTATGAATATTTCTGAAGTACATGAACAGCTACAATCATTTCTCATAGACGTTGTTTCAAATTTACCTCAATCTGGAAAGCTGTGAAGATCAGCAAAACAAAATGGGAACAAAAATATTCTAGCTACGTTTTGTTCTTTTTGTATAAATGAGTTCTCTTGTTTCTGAGGCCAAATATAGAGCACTTGAATGCACTGAAGATTATCTAGAAGGGCTCATATTTTACTTGCTTTAAAAAACTTCCCTGCAGCAAATTATGTTTGGCATATACTGTAAGTCTCTGTTCAGTCCTTTACACTTAATTATCCCATGGACACCAAAGCCCTCCAATGTAAGCAACTCTGGTTTCCACTGAAACTGTGGCCTCCGACACTAACCTTGAAACTTGCAGAGTTCTAGAAGACTGCTGGAAAAAAAGGGTGTTAGAAGTACATTTTGATCACCTTCATCTACAGAATTTAGGCTTTACGTTTACTTCAGTGAGACTGCTAGTGCTTAAAGTATACTTTCAAAGAACTGGGAAATAAATTGGAGAATAGGGCAAGTGTTCAACTCCTGCGGAATTAAAACTCACCGTTACCGTACAGCTTGCACTGCTTTCTTAAACTCTCTTTTCCACCTGATGAGTATAAAGAAAGTGACGGAATGCTACTTTGCCTATGGACTTACCTGAACATAAAGAAATTTTAGATTAAGATGAATACACTGTAAGATTCCTTCCACTACAAAACGTGCAATGCTTAACCAGAACTCCTGCATATCAAAGTCCTTCAGCCGAAAACTGAAAAAACGAAATACGCTTTACTTTCTAAACGTTAATTCCATTTGCACTCTGCACCTGATGAATATTTTCTAGGGCACCTGAAATTCCCCAAAGATGCGGACAAATAAATCATTCGATTCTTCTGAAATAAGAGTATTTTCCAAGTTAGTTACTGGTATAATGACAAAGGAAAACTGTGCTTCAAAACATATACCACTGAGACAACCTTGTGGAAAAACAAACCATGCTTTATGTGGAGTCCCAACAGCATAATGCCTTAGAGACACACAGCCTGCAAATGCTCAGGTTCAGATGCCTGCTTTCAAACTCAACCACGCCATCTTATTTAATTCATCACCTTAACAATTACTGTTTAGATGAAATATGCTCACTTTTGTTCTTAGTATTTCTAATATGAGACCACTCAGTGATGGTCTCATGACCATTCAGACCGTACAGCGATGGTCTGCAATAGTTTTCTAGTTTCCAGACCAGGTTTACATACAGGCATCTTTTGTTCTAACGCTTCCTATAAACTGCATTCTAACATAACACTCAAGATCAGCCGCATCCCCCTTTGCTATTATTTCACCAGGCTAAGCAAGCCATGCTCACATAGCATTCAATCCCTTGACCTTAGAAACCCATGCTAGTTATCCCTCTTACCACCTGTTTCAGTCTGAATGCATCATTTCTAAACACATGAAACAGATTTTACCCAGTATTTCACATGCAGCCTTACCAGTTCCTTACTTAACATTAATACTTTCTCATCTGTCAGAAATATCTCTGTCAATTAACACCATCCCAGGATGCATCTCAAGAAATTTTCTCCAGCTGGAAGATACATCTCTATCCTCAATAATATTTCTAAATGTCAACCTATAGTGAAAATGCCACACATTTAACAACCATTAAAGTGTATCTGCCATTCCTGACAGTTCGTAGAGCCAGTGCAGTCTGCAGAAGCAACGCGTGCTGGCATTTGCATCCAAGACTGCGCACTTCCAACTCCCAAAACCTTCACACAGTTCCAGGAGGGAACTGGGTTTCTGCCCCACAACACTTCCAGAACTTTGGTCCTGATTTAGCAAAGCATCTGTGCGTTTGGGGAACTTCAGGCTGGAAGCGTTCCCATCGCCTTCACTGGGTGCTTCTAGAGACCAAAAGCCACTCTTCGACGCTTTGTGGGGCTCGATGCTTAATGCTGCGAGGTGGAGCTTCCCGAGGACCCTCACACTTAACTACCCGGCTCTCCTCTAATTGTCAACGCGTTAAAATGAAGAAGAAAAACAAAGAAAAAAAGCGAAAAGCAGGCGTTTTGTTCATCCACCCCTCGGCACGGCTGTTCCAAGTTCGCAGCGCTCAGCCCGCGCTCTTTGCCTCAGGCACGGAGCCGGGGCTGAGCCCGGGGCTCCCCCCCGGCCCCTCTGCCGAGCAGCCCCGCAGCGAGGCGGCCCCGCCACCTGCCCGGCACCGCCCGGCAAAGCGAGCCCCGCACGGCCCCGGCAGCGCTCGGCCGGGGGCCGCCTCCCCACAGCCCGTCAGGGAGACAAAGGCGCCCGGAGCCCTCCCGCCTGCGCTGAGGCGGCCGCGGCCGGGCCGGGCACCCCCGTGGCCGCCGTCGGGGCCCGCGTCCCGCCCTTACCTTGATGATGCTGCTGCGGCGCGGGGCGGCCCGGGCCGCCTCCAGGAGGCCGGCGTCGGGCTCCGGGGCTGCCGCCGGCCCCGGGCTGCCGCCGGGGAAGCGCTCGGCGGCCCCGACGGCCGGCACCCCGCTGCGGCGCTCCCGCCTCCTGCCCGCCGCCGCCTCGTGAGGGGCCGCCTCGGGCTCCTCGTCGGCGCGGGGAGCGGCGTCGGGGGGCGCCGGCTGCTCCCGGCCGCCCGCGGCTTCTGCCATCGCTCCGCCGGGGCACGGCACGGGGCGGGACGGGGCTGGACGGGACGGGGCTGGGCTGGGGGACTCGGGCTGCGCGGCCGGCGGCGCTGCCCTCAGCGAGCGGCTCCTGCCCGCTGCGGGGCCATCCCCGAGGGCGGCCCCGGGGCCGGCGGCGGGAGCGGGGCTGCAGGGAGCGCGGCGGCGGCGGCGGCCCCGCGCCGCTCTGACAGGAGCCCGGGCGTGTTGTGACAGGCGGCGATGACGGACGGCGCGCCCGGCCACTCAGCGCCGCGCAACCCGCCCCGGGGGCGCCGCCGCGGCCAATGGGCGTGGCGAGGGGGCGTGCCCGCGGGACGGGCGCGCGGGGGAGAGCGGCCGCGGGGCAGGTGAGCGCTGCGCCGGCCGTGCCCGCGGGGCGGTTGCAGGGCGCTCACTGCAGCGCGCGGCGCGGGCAGCGCGCGCTGAGGGGCCGGGCGGGAGGGGGGCGCCACGGGGGAGCCCCCTCAGCAGCCGCCGAGCCTCCGCCGCGTAGCGCCCGCCTCACGCCGAGCCCGCAGCGGCCCCTGGCGGCCGGCCGGGCCCCGAGCGCCGCCGGGAGGGCGGGGGGGGGGGCTTCACCTGCCACGGGGCTGCCCCAGGGGGTCGGGCAGGGGGGCGTGAGGCAGCTCCTGAGCTCTGGTGGCTCTTACACAGGCTCTGGGTCATGCTGGTAACTCCGCGGTGAAAAAGAAGAGAGTTTCTGACAAGGCTGCTGCGGCATTTGCCACACTCAAGGCGAGGAAATGCTGAGGGAGGGGCAGGTGAAAACCCCACCTGACTTTTTTTTTTCTCTCATGCCCTTCAGCTTTGTTTTGTTTTCCATCGGGAAAGGCCACAGAGTGCGTAACCCTGGAAGAAAATAAAAAAATACGCTGAAGAAATGCTGATCGTTAAATACAGGAGAGAACAAAGTAGTACGGGAGTGGGAGACTCGGTTGCGGTGCACTCAGTTTGTTACCCAAGCGCCTTACGGGGGGGGAAAAGCATTAACAAAAGCTTGTGGCTGTGTAGCTCCGTACCGTCACACAAACTAACCTAAGGAAACTAATTTAAAGATGACGGAAAAGGTAATTACAATGCAGGATGCTATCAGGAAGAATTATTAACACAGCTTTTTCATGCATTTTGTGCAAGCATTTGAAGTTTAATCACCAGATTAATTATTTGGAAACAGCCAAGTGCTGTCATAGCTGCAGCCAACTTCATCCTTTCGAGGGTATTTCTTAACATTTCAAATTAGAGATTTATGTCTTCTCCAGATATGTCTGCAGAAAGAATGAAAAAATGCGCTCGTCTTCTGAGATCAGAAGTTCAAAGTCATGTCATTGTCACCTTAAACGATAACCTTTGATATCTGACATCTCTAATGGAAAAGGGTCTGCAAGCATCCTGAAGTTTGTAAGTTCCATAAACATCAAACCTATGGGGAACACATGACAAATTGTATCTGTTTTGTCCCCAGGATGCAGAGGTTGTGTAGTACAGCTAACAGAGGGTTCAGTAAAACTTCTCTCCAGAAGATAATAAACCATTAACTATTTTTAGTGCTCTATTTCTGACTGCACAGCTCTGGATGCCTTTAACATGTCTGTATCTATTGCTGTTCCCAAATACGAAGAACCAGGATTTTGAGAGGAAAGAGCAACTGGTTTTGATACTTTTCAATATCTTGTTTAAAAAATAAAATAAAAAGTTAATAAAAGGAAGCTTTACCCTAAAAGCCTGTGTATAGGAAGTAAATAACAATAAAGAGATGGCTTGGTGCTGAGTGTATTTATCAGATATCTGTAGTAGGCTGATCTGATGCAGTCCAGTGTTCCGCAATTGCTTGTTTGTGATTTGCCATTTGTATATGCTTTGCAAACAACAACACTGGCTGAAATCATGCTTCATTTTTAGAGCAGAAACCCGTAAATTGTAACAGATTGACTTCATCCACACTCTTTTATATTAAAAGGCAGTAAGCATGCTGTTGGCTTGTACGTGTCAGCATGCTGCAGGGGCTGGGGTCTGCACTGGAGCAGGCAGGGCAGGGACTCACAGCACCCCTGCCAGGGAGCACAAGACATCAGGCATCTCCATGGGGACGGGCTGAGGACAGACCAGGACAGCAAGTGGGATTAGAATCAGGCCTGGCAAGGTGAGCCAGGGCCAGACACAGCCCTGGACAGCCCAGCAGGGCCGTGCCCTCACAGCAGTATGGTGTGGAGGTTCAGACTTTACCCAAAAGGAAAGATCGAGAACATAATTGCAAGAATGCTTTATGCAACTTTGAAGTGATTAAATTCTTGTTTATTATATTATAGTTCACAATTTCTGTATTGAATCTTACAGGACATGGGGCTACATATTCAGGACAACACTCAAAAGGATCGTTTTTTTTGCGGAGCAATGGAAATGACAAGACAGAGGCATTCTCTCTTTGGCATTATGTTGGACATCCTGGAATGCTTTCTTATGCAGGTATGTGGTTTAGATGGTGTAGGCAGAGAAGATCTTCTGTAGGTTCTTACATAGTGTTTCCTGTTGTCTGTGTGTAACTGCTGCTCAGACTTTCTGCTTCATATTGAAGCAACTCATCTAAAACAACTCTCTGTATCTCAATACTGCATGAAATCTGCAGCACAGACATATACTAAAATGGGTAGAAAGGAAGAGGTAGGGGCAGTTTTTCAAAAACAGTCAAGGAATTCACTCAGACTAAGCAAGGCAAGATGATAGATAAAAAAATCTATTTGTGTTCATCTGAGCGCGTGAGTCAGCAAGTGTCTGCAGAGTCTCTTTTAATGTTTTTTGGTATACTCAACTTACTCTGTCCTCGAAGCATGCAATTATTCCTCAGTGGGTGTATTTTGTACCATAAGAGAGCTGAAAATACAGTCTCTTCAGAGCTGTGCTGGAATACAGCTTACATAAGCCACTAGTGCCCTTAGATAGTGCATTTTGGGAAGCTCTTAAAATTAAGTGTTCTGCTGGGAGCATAAAAGTGGTGCTCCTGCAGCAATTGACCATGACTGATGAAGTGTGAAAACTGACACCTTTTCCTATGTCAGGAACATTTCATTTGCAAGACTGGAAAAGAGCAATAGAGAACAAGCTGTAATTTCTCCAAGTATGCATCCTCAATGATAGTAAGTCATAATTCATTTTGGAATTGATGAGACTCTCGCAAATCTATTGATGAGAAAATGTACTGCTAGATAATTCTTAAAGTAGTGATTTCTTTAGTCTTAGTGTTTGTTGTGCGTGTTTTGCTATGTTGTTATATCTTGAATACGCAATTATAGAACAAAAAAGCACAGTAATATTCTGATTCTTTTATACAAAGATGTACTTGTTGCTAAGCTTCACTCAGGTTTTTGCAAAACACCTCCAACTCCTATTTTGCCTATATAACTATTGCTACAAAGTTGAAGCAACTGTTAATTATAACTATTACTATGTTTCTAAGCTAGATTAAAAAAAAGCAAATTTGCAAATTTGAGTCAGTATTCAGCAAATACAGTCAAAAGGTCATAATCTTTAACTTAAAACATACTATGTATGTTTTCAAAAAAAAAATTTAAAACATATTTATATTACTTCATTCAGTGCCTCCCTTTGGATGGCTCTTAACTTGCCTACTACTTTGTGTAAAAAAAAAAAAGTCTCACTGTGCTTATATATATTTTTACTTTATTTTCTAGGTAGTATAAATGTTGTGTCTTCTCTGAGTTAGCAAGAAGTAGCTTTTTGATGCGTCTCTATCTTAATGATTTTCTTGTTCCAGTCACTGGTGAATTATTTTCACTGTCTGGCAGCACTGTCAGGCTCATCCAATGTTTTTAATAATTAGAATACTCCAGTTTTGGAAGAGGCCACTAATTCTTAACTCATGATCAAATACTCAGGTCCTGATCTTACCCTAGTTTGCAACCACTGTTTACTATATAGACAAAGGGTCAAGCTTGTAGTGGAATTTACTGATTTCTGTGTGGAAGTACATATGAGTGCATATGAGAAGACCATGAGCACTGCAAAGAGCCACCCAAAAGTTACCCAGCAGCAGAATTAAGGTTAATTTCATGCAGTGTAATATCTTTTGATGTGCACACTGCAATCACTTACAATGCTATACGACTCTGGCTCCTCTGGATACTGGATAATCCCTGGGAATGAGACTGTTCTCTCTGCTTTCCTCACCATGAGATCTGGCCCAGTTCTCACCTTTGTCCAGGTGCCACATTTCACTGTCACCCAGCTCCTTCTCCAATGAGCTTTAACAAGGCATTCTAGTACTCATTACCTCTTGTTCTTCCTTTCCCTTACCTGGATCCTCCTAGTAACTGCTACCATCTTTTGCTTTCCACCTGCCATGGACCACTCAGCACAGGGACAACAACTGGACGCCCGTGACAGAACAGTTGTGGCATGTTTTTTACCACCACTGGGGGTACTTCTTTTGTTTCTCATGCTATAGGCTCGCCTTACCCATTTGCTCCCTCCTGCAGACTCAGCTCTTGCCACTGTACATTCAACCTTCAGCCCCAGCCTGGGCATAGTGATGGGTCATTGTGGGCAGACAGAGAACATTGCTGCTGGTTGGCTTTGGGCGTGATATGGCACAGTTGCTCCACAGCTGCAGAGAAGAAAGATTGGAGCCTGGTTTAGGTAATGTCTGGTGTGAACAGGGGAATAAGATCTGTGATACAGAGATTCCTTAAACAAATTCTTCAGAGGCATAGCAGGCAGCAACATATGAACTCTTTTTTGTACTGACAGGAAAGAGAACATCCCTGCTTCCTCTACCAAATCTGACATCAGCAATGTTTGAACTCTTCAAAGGTAGGATGGAAAAATGTCATATGCTGGTTTGGTTTTGTAAACAATTTATGAACATTTTTTCCCATTCCGATTTTCAAAGATAGATGTTTCACAAGAGTTCCTTTCCCTTTACGTAAACGACAAATCACGACATGAGGCATGCACCCATCTTCAAATTTTGTCTGAAGTGATTGAAGCTCAGGTAGTTAACAAGTAATTGACATCAAGGTCTTCAAAAGGACAACATCAAATAATCCCATAAGCAGTGCTACAACTTTGGCAAAACCTTTCTATATGCATTGATAGACTTTATTCTTTGGTGTAACTTGTGAAGCTTTGTCAATTTCCCTATGTTTAGTTGCTAGTTGCTTAAGTTTGTGCAAGGAAAAAAAAGGCAGGTTGTATATGTTATAACAGAAATTGTCTGAAGGATTTGGAGGAGTTGCAAACATCAATTCATTTTCAAGTCTAATGATACTTAATAATAATGGCTCTTCTTTAAAGTAGGTGGTAATTCCATTTAATGAGAACGGTTACCAATGACTGTCTTTTTCACTGAGCTCCTGAGATCAGTGCTTTTATTATGTCTTTGGCTGTGACGCATGCATAGAAACCTAACTGTAGTTGTTGCTACCTTTCAGGCTATGTGAACTTGGTTGTTAACTGCTATGAACGATATCATCCCTTATCATTCCCTTTCCGTGGTAATTCACCTACCAACAGATCCAATTTCATGCCAACGTACTATGTCGCAGCCCTTGGCACTCTTTATATCCAACCCAATGGATATATTCAGTGTTAGGAATATATGTGGCACCGTGGTTCCCGTGCACTTATGCCATTTTCTGGGAACATTTGGATTATCATGAACTGTGCAGCTGCTGGGGAAGCAGCATTAGTGTTAAATGATATTTTTAGTCAGGAATTTTTACTGAGGATAAAATGCTTTCTGATAATCCCAATTAAAAAGCTACTCTCAGCATCCATAATTTTGCCACCTCCGAGGAAAATTGCTAGCAATGTCAACAGTAGCCACATTGATAGTTGTTTTGCAGTTAAAGAGTTTGGAGGCAAGTTGTGAGTATCACAGGCATGGAATCTAGGCTGTTCTTCTGCCTGCTAATCACACACACAACTTTCTTCTTCATGTGATTTCTCTGAAAGATTTTGTATTACTTAACTAGGTATGGTCGTAAGCAAGTTAAGTTTGGTCGTAAACAAGGGGGTGTGCAGTAGCCCAGACCTCAGAAGAAAAGACCACTCATCATTAGGGATTCTGTTGGGGGGCTCCTGACAATGATCTCATGAAAAGTATCAAATAATATAACAGGACTGGATGATCTGACATCCATACCACAGGCATTTTGGGTGAGGGTTACCTGGGAAAATCCCAAATGCAGTCCCATGTATAGAATAGCTGTACAGGAGTGTGTGGTAGCTGAGCTCTTGGGGCCCAAATTCTACTTTAGTTTCAACGAGAATAAGGTGGTTTGCACACTCAGAAACTGCTCTGTGATGTGAACCAAGCAGGTAAGTTAGGATGATCAGGAGACTTGCTTCAAAATTGCACCTTTCATCCAAACAAAAACACTAAACCAGATGCAGCCAAAGCATGTCAGTGCTGGAAGAACATTGGTACTTTTAGATCTCCCATGCATGACTGGCTACCCAGGGAAAAGTGTAAAGAACCATACCTCATCTGCCTCATTTCAAAAAAAGCTGATTTCTTAACATTTGAAAAACATCAAGACAGTTCTTCCCAGTGTTTTTAACAGTTCCTACACTGGCTTAAGATGGCAGTAGATGTGATGGGAAAAAGAGGTAGGAACCTTGTAAAGTCCGCATTCTTATGCTGGAGCTGAAGTTAGGCAATCTTTGGCCCAGTCCTTGATACCACTTCCAAATACAAGCTTCCATGTATCTGGATAGATGGATCTAAAGACTTGCTAAAAGTATGCATGTCTTGTTTCTCATGCATGCAAATTTGGCCTCACTTAATTCATTAGAGAAAGTCATCCCCAAGAAAATATGAAAGATTTGTTGATGAAAATGTAATCACCAAATAACTTACACTCCCCGATGTTAACTGAACAGGATTTTAAGAAGATTAAAAATACATTCCGTCAGAGATGAAGTATACTTAATCTTTTATTGCAAAATCTCTTGTTGCTAAATGGCAGGTTAGAAGCTATTCTAGGGACATGGAATAGAAAGGGTAATGACTAATCTATGTAAGCTTATTTTCCTGAAATTTGCCACCGTGGGAGTGCTAATGTGCTTAAGTTGAAAGTGTTGTTAACCACTGTTTATCTTTTCTGAGTCGGGTTAAATAAGCTGGTAGTTAAAATCTGTACAGTCTATACTAACTCCCACAGTTGCTTATAGCAGCATTAGCAAAAGTGAAGCATTTTGCACATAAAAGGCTATAGAGTTTTACTCCCAAATGCAGCAATTTACATTCAAATCCCCAGGAAAAGTGAAAATTATACCTGTGCTGAGCAAATTTAGAAGACACCTATTCAGGCTGTGGCTTGGAAGAATCCTTAAACTACCCCATTCTAGTCTAATTTTACTTTCTCTTCATCTTATCTCAGGTGTGCTGTCAGACTCAGTGGCAAGATTTAGGGAGAATAAAAACTAAAGTGTATTAACTTTTCAGGCTATGCTGCTGCCAGAAGACAGCAGGACTTGGCCTGTAAATGCCCTGCAAGTGAGATGTCCAAGGATTCCAATAAATGTTCTTATCTGTAGGTATTATACATGGTGAGGCTCAGTTAGCTATACCTGAACAGACCATTTCTCAAGGGTTTGTGATTTGGGGCAAGATAAGGAAAAGGAATGAAAGAGTCATAGAATCATTAAGATTGGAAAAGATCTCCAAGATTATCTGGTCCACCTGAATGGTAGCACTTGTTTTGTAAATCCCTACGTCCATAACATAGGCCCAAATTTACACTGAATTATTTCCCATGAGCCACTACCAATAAATCAAATAGAATTTAAATTACATATCAGGCCAGATACTTTGAAAGCCTTAATTTGAGTGAAAGTCAAAAGGTAAAACTGTTACAAAGCTCACACATCAGAGAAAGTAATTGCATTCTGCAAAATGCAGAATTACAAATTTAGCAAAATTAAAAATAAAGAAAAAAATCCCCTAGTCACTCACACAGACAACAAAAGTGATATGGAAAAATTCCTTCACATTACTTAAAAATAACTCAAGTTCAGTGTTGAGTAGGGGAAGATAAGGAATCCATTTTAAAAATCAATGCTTTGAGTTCTTGTTCTTCCTATTTAACTAAAAATAAGTAAAGCCATAGTAGAAAATTTCAGAGGAAGGGACCTTTTTCATAGAGTTATTTGAGATCTCCAGGTAAAGTACTTTGTCACTACACAAGTAGATTATGATTAAGTGTTTCCCATTAAAGTTTGCTAAGCTTATTTGTCTAAAATTGAATAATAAATGTCAGAAACCAAGTATTTAAAAGAGGTCATCAGTCTTGCATTGTAAAATGTATTGCTTTCATCTCTGCAATTGCTACTTTACAGTTGCAATTCTGCTTTTCAGCATTAAATTCCCTACTCGTTTCAGTCAATTGCCATGGAAAGTAATTTAAACCATAATGTACAGAATGAAACCAAGCACAAACTTTTCTTCCTGTACTCAGCAGCCTTCATCCCATTGCAATTCTCTTTTGACTCCTTCTACATACTTAACTCACGTAAAGATGGAAGGAAAACACTGGAAAAGACATTACTTCTTGATATGTTTCATATCTTTACCACCATGTTGAATTGAAGCTGAATTCAGGGCTGCAGCTACAGAAATTCTTCATTCACAAGAGAAAAGTGTATGGTAGGTTGACAAGTGCTCCATTATGTGGAGTGTGTACCATATACACTTGATTCACAGCTCTATCTAGTACTTTTTTGTGGGAAAGACAAGACAAAATCAAGGGTGACTACTTTACTTCTATGTTCAGCTATTCAGAATAGTGATTCTAAGTAATAGCAATTATGTTCTGTTATACTTTTCTTCCACTTTTTCATGTATAAGTTTTGAGAAGTAGAATAAAACCAACAGAAACGTGCAGGAATATATGCAAATTTTCCCCCCTAAATGTGGTACCTGCTAAAACAGAAGCAGCTTTTTTATCAGAATCTGAAAAACTGCATGTAAGAGGTAAATTACCACATGCACATAAAATAAAATAAAATAAAATAAAATAAAATAAAATAAAATAAAATAAAATAAAATAAAATAAAATAAAATAAAATAAAATAAAATATGTAATGGACAACAATAACATAGCTTGGCTCTTATTTATGTAATTTATGTACAGCATCTTAAATCACTAAGTCAG
The DNA here is from genome assembly GCF_963932015.1 of Anas acuta. Lineage (NCBI taxonomy): Eukaryota > Metazoa > Chordata > Aves > Anseriformes > Anatidae > Anas > Anas acuta. The sequence continues at coordinate 38,170,884 of NC_088984.1, read as the reverse complement.
TAGAGAGAAAAGCTCCTGGCTTTTCTGGTAGTTGGAGTACTGGTTCCAAAACAAGATAAAGAAAATTAAGACTCTTTAAAATTTTGTGTATGAAACACATTAGCAACATCCTGTTTTTACAGTGAAATTCTTCTTTCTTTTTTCTTTTTTTTTTTTTTTAATTTGGCTTCACATAAGTTCCTAGAAATGTAATGAAAGTCAAAGAATCAAGTTGTAAAAAGTGGGATTAGAACATAGAGTCATTTGCCTGATGGTGATCAAATGAACACATTTACCTTATAAGAAAACCTCTTTAACATTATGATGGTGTATAGGTGCTATTAGATTACACTTACATTCATGAAGCTTTACACTCCCAGAGCAAGCAAAGCCTGATACTTTCTCTTTCTTGCGAGTATTTGTCCCATTTGTTTAATAATATACATCAATTCTTTATAATCTTTTCTACTTAGGTATTTTTGTCTGCAGAATTGTACTTTTAGTTCAGTGAAACATGTAAAATATTATGACAATGGTAAAAAAATAGTCAAAAACCTGAAATTTATCAAAGTCAGGATGAACATTAAATTTTTATTTGACTAATGGAAGCACGGTAGGGAAAAAATGAGAGGAAAAGCCAATCAAGGCTGTCAGGCTAAGTTAAAGTAAATGAGGAGGAGTTTGATAATTTTCTCTTCACCCACCTAATTGGAGATCTATTAATATTCAATGTAACATATATTCATGTGACATTTCCGTATGACACAGCAAATCAGATCTGAGCAGCTCAGCTGGAGAGAGTCATAGCAAACAGGGTGGGGACCCCACTCAGCCACCCCTGTGTCCTGCCCTCGGATCTCCAGCAGAGATGTCCAGCAGAGCCCCCAGGTACCATGCAGCATTCTCGAAAGCCCCCCTCCAAACTACTCAATACCTCTCCTGTAATCTCAGTGTCCCCAGAGCTACCAAAAGCCCTCCCAGTGCCCCTCAATACTTCTCAGAGCCCCTCCAGTATTATCCTGGAGTCCTGCAGTATTCCCAGAGCCCCCAGTACCCACCCTATGATGACTGCAGGGGCTAAAGATGTAGAACATAGCAGTTCAGCCATTATGATAAGAAACGGGGACAGAGGTGAGAGGGAGCGAGCAAAAATACAGTTAGAGCAATCAGAAACAAAGTAGGAGGTAGAGACACAGGGCAGAGAGAAGGGTAGAAGTTGAGATGGGCTGAGGAATCATGGCTCATCCACAAGAGAAATGTGTACAACTAACCTAAGCAAGGGGAACAGTGGGGGAAAAGAGCCTGAGATGGAAACGTAGCAGAGAAATACACATACACATTTGAATAAATTGAAAAGTTCCCAGAAACAAGTCATTTCCTTCTGCATTTTTCAGATGGCACTCCGTAGGTGACCACCATAATATGCTGATAAGCACTGTAACTCTTGCAGAAGTCTTCCTCACATTCCTTGAATACGTAAGAGCTCTTGTTTTTTTGATTACTCTGGTTCAGATTCAAGGTGTGATGAATCCATTCACAAGCTTGTAAGAGAAATCACCATGTACATCTTCATAAATTACTTTTATTTTAAATACAAATGCATTCTATGCAATAGAGACAGAAGTCAGTCTTCTAGTTCCATCCTGTGTGACATTTTTATGAAACTGAGAGCAGGAAGTAAGTAATCTTTTATCAGGTCAAGTTAACAACTGCAATATATTAATGCTTGGATTTCCACTGAAGGATCTTAAGGTAGGTAATCTGCCATTATTATCTGCAGATAAGTAATACTAGCAAAAGAGGTACTGTGTCTTTTGAAGGTCATGCAGTCAATCATTCAAAGAGTAGTCCGTTGCCAGGCCCAGGTATTACTCATAAAATTACACTTGCCTTTTTGAGCCTGGAAAATCATTTTCCTCCTTTATCCTCCCAAATCATTTTTTCTCCCTCTTTTTCTCTCTCTCTTTTTTCATTTTATCTTTTCTTACTTAGCCTCTGTCTTTCTCTGATCCTATAAAAAGGAGAAAAGGCAAGAGTCGACAGGAACCAGCACAGTCAGACTCGTCTTTGTCCAGCGCTGCCTTTTAATTTGTGGGAGAGAACCATAGGAGAGGTCACTTCATGCTGTGTATATTACTGACATGCAGAGATGGGAAAAACAGACATACTCCTGATTTCCTGTGAGAATGACTTGCTAGAGCAGGATGCTATTCCATTAATGAAGCAGCCACACGGTTCTAGGGCAGCCCAGCAACTTTTGGTGTAATATTTAAATCCTGCGTGCGTGGCAACATTTTTTGTCAGCTCTGCTAGTAATCTTGTTAAATTTATAGATGTGTTGGATCTTCAGGTTTTCAGTTTTTAAGTTACCAAAATAAAAAATAGATCAATCGTTCTCACTTACTTGTGAACGTCCTATTTTTGTCACAATTGCCTTATTTTAAATGTAAATGTCCTAGATTTTGTTTTCTAACCTGAGAAAGAGGTGTAACACAGAATATCCAACAATTAAAACTGTGCAAAATACACTTTAATGTTTCTGTACTCCTTCAGCTGTTGCAACTTTGAATTCCCCAAATCAACATATGAAGCACATGAAAGGTTTGGTCTATTCTGCTTTACAGATCATTAAAATGCACTGCTGTTCCTAGGATAAGCTGTATTGCTGCTTGATAAATATTCATAAAAGTATGTGAATAAATGCAGTTCAACAGGGTTCTGTCATGAAATACCAACTATTTCTAAAAATCTCATCAGCTCTGCTAAAATTGCCTTTATTTTTATGGTTTACTCAAAGAGCTTAAAAAAATCACTACTAATGGTTAAGCATTAGACACAGAATTCATAGAAGGTCTTATTTATTATTATATTTTAATTCCCTGTGGTAACAATAACGTTGCAGAAACTGGTAAATGCTGAAGCAAGAACAGAAAGGTCAAAAGCAGCATAGGGTATCCGCAAGGAGTGCGGCTCTGTGCCCTGCCTATGCTCATTGAGAAGTCAATGATGCAATACTTGGAAAACACTGTTGGTTTTAGATTGGGTTCATATTGTTTGCATAAAACAAATTTAAGCAAGATGGAAGGATTAAAATATATTTTTTTATATCCTAAGGACTAAAATATAATTTGTTGTAGATAAGATAATCTTCATTGAAGATTTTATTTCAAAGCACCCAAAACAGGTACAGCAGGAGAGTAGCCAATGATAAATTGACCCTGCAGTAATCCTGACGTTGTATTTCGGTATTGAGCTGCTGTGATTTAGCCTGTGAATGTTGGTTGTTTAATCAGTCTGAAAAGCAGTTTTGTACTGGGATGGTTCTCCCAGAATACATTTGTAGCGATTTTAGCTCTTGATGTCATCAAATCAAGCATTTCTGCAAGCCTGTACCTGGCAACTCCGCTGGTTATGATCTAGACGCTTGAATTTTTTTATTTTTTTATTTATTTTTTTATTTTCCCCAGACCTGTTTAAGCAGCACAGCTACTTTCAGGGCAATTTGCGTCCGCAACCAGCATGAAATGATGTAAGTGCAAACAGGTTGCGGTTCTGTTCATTAAACACCACATACACCTAACAGAAGGGTTGCTATCAACCCGTCTCCTCTGGTTCTGTAAGAAATGAAAAAAGCTGCAACTTTTTGAGAATTGGTCATGAAAATGATTGGTGTTCTCCAGTCCTCTCTGCTAGAGGCCCCTATATTGCATCTCTAAGGTTATTCCTGGCCTTGTGTTGCACAGTGGTCAGGGCAGCCTGCCTCTGAGTCTCTCTGGGAACAGTAGCGGTCTCAGAGTTGTGTTAAGCACTTCGGCTTCTCCAGTTATAAAATCTGATGTGTAGAAAGCCTGAACTATGTTTCTGCCTCCCTCAGACACGGCCCGAGAGCCACCCGTAGGGAACAACTTCGCTTTGGGGGAGGGGGCTGGGTTCTTTCTGCCGTTGGGGCCGGAGAACAGGCGAGGCGCACGACACAGGACAGGACAGGAGGGCAGCGGCCGCCTTTCTCCTGCCCAGGGCGGTGAGGACGGCCGGGCTGCGCTCCCCTGGCCGCAGCTCCCGGGGTGCGGGTGCCCGCCTGGGGTCCCCTTCCCGCAGCCCTCCCCGCCCAGGGCCGGCCGGTCCCTGAGGGGCGGGCGGTGAGTGACGGCGCCAGCGGGCGGGGAGCGACGAGGGAGCCGCGGGGCTGTCGAACGGGAGCACCAGGAAGGAGGGCGGCGGGGCCCGGGGTGAGGAAAGGCTGTGGTGTGCCTGCCCTGCGCCCCCAGCCTTGCCCCCGCTTCTCTTCTCCCCGGAGCTCGTCGGCGGGGCCGAGGACGCGACGCGTGCCGGGAACGTGCCGGAGCTGAGGCGGCGGCGGCTGACAGATGGAGCCCGACGGCGCGGTGAGGAGCGAGGCGGGCTCGGGCGGCCGCCCAGGCTGGGGGAGCCGCTCCGCCGAGGAGCAGGCAGCGGGGCCGGGCGCCGAGGGCCCGGCTCTGCACCCCGGGGCCTCGCCCGCAGGGATGGGGCTGCCCCCGCCCGGCTGCCGGCAGCCCCTTCCCGCCACAGCGCCGGTTGCGGCCTGCCGCCATTTTGCGCGCTGAGGTGGCTGCGGGCTGGTGGGGCAGCCCCCTGCCATCGCGTCTACACATAAACACTTGGAAAACCCGGCCCGCCCCGGATAGTTCACCTTCTGTGGAGTTCTCTTTTACGCCACAGGACGTGGCGGTCTAGGCAGTTCAGCCTTTCGGCTTTTCTCCTCAGCAGAAGGGTCAGAGCTGCCGGTCATCCCACTCGTTTTCTCTGTTGAACAGCCCCCCGGCGTTGCATTAAAACTCAGCCCCGTCGGGTGTCCCAATGCAGTAAAGGATGACCGTGTTTTGAAGGCCTGTAGAGCCTTGATTACTAATTGCTGATGTTACAGGATAGGTGTGGTAAAAAGGCGAGTCGGAGTTGGAAGGTGGGATTAATCACCAGGCCCATGTAGTATTTGGTTTTCTGACCATGGATGTAGTCAACATAGAAGTGAGAAACTGTTGATACTGGCAAAGGAGCAATTGTCAAACACTGAAGACATAAAAGTACTGACAAATTTACACATGCACACTGTTCTAAACAAATCACATGATAAAAGTAGCTTAGAAACGCAAATAATCATCACATTAAGTTAGCACGCAAATCCTTTTTGATCCTGTTTTCTTACTGCTACAATGGCATTAAAGTGAGAAATTGTTTGACTATCAGAACAAAGATTTTAAGATTTTCAAAGGTTAGGTTTTTCTTTACTCTCTTGGGAGTTCACAAGTGGTGTGTTTTAATGCCTCATTTCTTCCATTTGGGTTCTTTGTATGTTTTTTTTTTCTTTGTATAAGACTTAAAACTCTTGAAATTTGTGTCGGAAAGTAAAATTTAGGAAGAAAAGGTAAGACTTCTGGATGTGGAGTCAAATGTTACGTCTTATTTTGTATTTAAATAGTTAAATTCTGATATTGGATTTGTGCAGATGATGGACTTGATGATCCTTAAGGGTCCCTTCCAACTCAGGATATTCTATGATTCTATGATTCTATGATATTTTGGTTCTGCACCTAATTATGAAACAGAATGTTGTATTTGATGTAAGAGGTGAAAAAATAAACCTGTTCATACTTCAGAAGTTGTTCTTGACAGAAAATCTTCCATCTAAAAGCTTTTGGGTGTATGGGAATTATAATTGTTTCTGACATGTGAGTATTATGACCAGTACAGCTAAAACAAGATACAGAAAGAGTTTAGGGGAGCTTGCTCTGAGTCTTTGTACTAAAAACAGTTTGTGAAGAGAGAGAGTTGTTGACAGGCAGAAAGTGGTGTTATCCATACTACTACTGTTTACCAGAGACAGATGAGTTTAGTATGTAATAGATGACTAATTTTCAGTACATTATTAATTTTGTTTTAATGTCCCATCAGGGAAGACTAGTCTCAAATCATACCATGTGAGGCAGACTGTGCTCCATAACAAAGGGCTAAGAGTATTAAAGGGGATGTTTGTGTCCATGCAGTACAGGTAGTGATCCAGAGACTCTGAGGAAGAGTCATGTACGTGTGAGAGAAAGAGTGCAGTTTGAAGCTGTTGACTTAAAAGGTTGTTGCTATAAAAAGCATAAATTAAGGGGCTTCTAATTAATATAAATTCATCTCCAAAATAGAATAAATAACTTGGGATTCATACAGCAGAGTGCTCTGCACGTGCACACAAACACAAACAAAAGGATTTGTAGATTAGATCCTAAATGCCAATTTCTGTAAGTTATTTAAGTGTAAATGAAATATCAGATTGTAGTTTATTTAGGATGCTATGGAATTGCTTAAAACTAAGCTTATATTTAAATACTTCATAGGGTTTCAGAATAAAAATAAATACGCTTAATGTTCAGCTGTTCAGCATTTGCTGTGCCTACCAGAAATTCTGTATTTTCTGTTTAGAATTTCTTCTCTTACTAGCTTGTACTATGTAAGCTGTTGTAAATTTTTGATTATTTTTTTTTCACTCAACAGGCTGCAAATCAGACACAAACAGAATCTTCACCTTCAACTCCCAACACTGTGTCACCAGTGCCATTAAACAATTCAACCGGTGCTCCAAGGTTTGGAACAGTTACTCCAAACCGCATCTTTGTAGGTGGAATTGATTTTAAGGTATATTTTTTTCCTAATTTTGTTCCTAAATGATGTTTTATAGCCTATAAAAAGCAATAAGAGAATTATGTGTGTTTATTCAGGTGATAAATGCCTTTCACTATAAAGTTCAAATGAACAGCAGAGAATAAAGTTTTAAACCTTGATGTACCTACCTGTGCTACAAAGTTGCATAAACTTCTGTACCCAGCTGCTAGAAGCTTTTGCCATGCTGGTTCTTCAGATATTTTTTTTCAAAGGTAGCTTTTGTAATAAGCAGATACTATATAGTATGTAAATTTTAAATTAGTGTAATTAGTGTAACATTTAGTGTAATTTATTAAACTGTAAGCTCAGTGTTATAGCTTGCACACAGCAGTCGTCAGTATCTTTAGCTCCTCTAGCACTTTGAGATCATACAAAAGAAGGAGCTATGGCAACAGTATTCTTCATCTATTGCAGTCATTTTCTTAAAAGCAAGTATTTGTTTTAAAATATACATTAAAGCTTCTCTGGGCAATTTCCAGTATTGCTTTGAAGCCTTAAAATCCTTGTGCCTTTGCATACGCCATAAAAAAACTTCAAATATCAGAGAGTATCAGGCCATTCTTCAGCCATTTTGAACATTCACAGCAAGATATGCACCACACCTTTATAACGGCTACTGTCTTATTTCTTTCTTACCACTTTAGACAATGAGTTTGTCATTGACTTATGTGAAGCAGTTTGGATCCACTTAGATGTTGTTTCCACCAACTTAAATGTTGTTTCCACCAACAGTATCTTCTATGCCTCGCTCCTCTTAGGCTGAGGACCTTTTAAGCATTGACTCAGATGAAGAGGAGGAAGAATGACAATGTATTCAGACTATCTTGGATAATAATACAAGAACTTCCAGGATCTCCTGACTCATTTGTCCAAGACAATTCCGATAGAGGTGCTCATAGTTCAGGAGAAGCTGTACAAGGCCTTCGGTATATTTGGGCTTTAGCAAAAAGGCACAGTAACTATTTAGAGGCATTAATAGTAAGCAAATTACTAGGGCTGTAAAAAGATCTCAGTCTGTTCTGTCTTCACTGCAATTTAAAAGGTTAAAACATTTTTCCATATAACTTATCCGTATTCTTGTCAGTTGTCATTTACTGTACATTTTGAAAGGTTATGTGACTTTGGTTCAGTAACTGATTGGTCTGTTATGAATATTATTTAGCCTCAGTGGCAGAGGAATACAATGTGTTTGTATCTGGAAAGCAGAAGAAGATAAATTTTGTTTGGAAAGGAATGGGAGAGAGTGAAACCTCTGTAGACTTCTCAGCTACCTTTCCATTCATTGTGACTCAGATACTAAGTAGAGTCTTAAATTTATTTTGAAATCATAGGATATTTATGTGTTAGTCTCAGATTGCTCTTTGCTATGATTTCAGTAAAAACAACATTTGTTTTTTCAAGTTTGCTGGAAAAAAATATAAAGCTCTTTATTTAGCTATTTTTGTGAAAAATGAATGCTTGTATACACAGATAATTTGCTTTCCAGCAAGCTCTTTTATCATTTTATTGGACACTTCATTTGGTCTGTTGCCATAGCAGTGATTCCTATTTGTAAGAGGAAACATCTGGCTTCTTAAACTTGGACAAACAGTTGAATAATTGAAGTTACAGCTGTGTATCTTTTTGTCCAGTCTGAAGGGGTCTCTCTTCAATGGTGTCATCTTTGACATCCTGTAGGCTTACATTAGCCTTTCGTCAGAATCTGTCAAGTGCCTTGGTCCTGTGAGGAGCATGGAAACATGAGTCCTGAAGGTGTCTCCAGCAAACTTACACATACCATGTTTATCCAGGTACTTGTAAACGGTACTGTGAATCTTAGAACAGGGTTTCTCTTTTGTTCTTTTTCAGTATACTACTCCACAGATAAATCTTTTATCTTAAATCTTTTATCTTTCATTAATCTTTTAGCTTTTGAAGCTTGCAGTGTTGTGTATACATCGTTCACGTCTTTTAGGTATTCAGTATAACTTTCTGCGCTGATCGCAGTCTTAGGACTCTTAAACTGTTTTAATGTATTTTAGCCTTCAGCTACTTTATCATAGGTTCTTTTTCTCAATTTTGTGAAGCAGCTGAGCTGCACATAACGTGGAACTTAAAAGAAACAGTCTGCTAGAAATTGAAATGTTCTCCTGGAGATGTGAAGTTTTATCTGTACAGCTTCAGTTTCTAAGCAGTTAAGTTCTGGTGTTCATTGGAGAAAGTTTTAATGGAAAGGCACATCTTAAAATCGGTCTTTTTTTTTTTCTCTTTGGGTTTTTCATCATTTAAGAATGTGAGAACACTTCAGCTTATATAAAATGGTTCTACAGCATATGCTATCAGTTGTTTGAATGGGTTTATTTTCCGACATGAACAGACTTTCATATTTCTACCTAAGTGCAAAACATGATCATCTATTCAGGAGAATGGCTCTGGATGCCACTCAGTAATTTATTAACCTTTCAGTGCTGCATAGTTGCTCAGGAACTGATGTGTTAATGGCAGAATGCTTGGAATAGTGAGGGAGGTAAGTCTTCCACCATCAATGCTCTCTGGTCTTAAAGTTTGCTGCAAACTACACTATTTCTTTTTGTAAAATACGTCTTCAGGGTAGAGTTATTCAAAAAGTGTTAACTTTCATAACTGGCAAGAATATGAAGCTATTAAATTACAGCTTTTGTTTCTTTGTTTTAAAATCTTTTGCCTTCTCAAACTCAGTTAAGCCTCTGATACATAGGAGGAGATTTTTGCTAAATTGCATGCATACTCTTAAAAGCAACAGAAGTTATTTACTTAGAGGTAAAATAGCACTTCTTGTATACATCCTTAAAAATAATGATAACTATAGATGAATACAGAAATTACCTGAAGTGGATAAAAATCCATGTATATAAGTATGCTTCTTGACAGCATTAGGTATTGTATTAACAAAGGGCTGTGCAGAATAAAACTTTCAGTTCTGAAATGTGGTGTTTAGGGCACCATATTTATTTATGTTAACACTGTTAAGAAAAACTAATTCATAGAAGGGAGACAAGTGTTCACATAGCTTAAGTGTGTGTATTTGCTAGGAATTTGTTTCCCCCATGTGTACTCGGATTAGAAGGTAACAGTACTTAGAGCATTTTTTATCAAAAGTTTCTTGCTTAGTTCATGCTGGGGAATACCCACAGTGTATGTGTATATGTGTGTGTATGTATACACATACATACACACACATATACACATACATACACACACATATATCCATATATATGTTATGAAAGCCAACACAGTCTGCTGTTGATGTTGAGAGCGTGATTTGTTTCATATTGTAAACAGTACTCTAATACATAATGTGTGTGTGTGTGTGTATAATCCCATATTGTTAACTATCTTCAGTGACCACACCTGTAAAGGGATTGTTCTGTAAATCCAATAAAACATTTCAATATTTTAGTGGTTTTCTAGTGTTATTGCTGAATATGAAAAGGCAGTTATTAAATAGGGATGCTGTTCTCTTGCTTTGAGCCACATGTGCCTGCTTATTCTTTTGTCATTTAATCCAGCATTATAATTAGTTGGTGGCAAACTTTGTTCAAAGTATATCCTTTAAAAGTCTTATGGAAATATTCCTTAAATGACTACACAAATCAGCTTTTCTTTCTTTCTTTTTCTCTTTCTTTCTTTCTTCTTTTTTTTCTTCCTCTTAATTTATTTTACTAGACTAATGAAAATGACCTGAGGAAGTTTTTTGCTCAGTATGGCTGTGTGAGAGAGGTGAAGATAGTAAATGACAGAGCTGGAATATCAAAGGGGTTGGTATAGTAGAGTAAGCATGCTCTGTGTATTGAAAATATAACAGAAAGTTGCCTGACTACATTTTTCATACTGACTACAAATTTTCATAGCTCAGAACCTTATTAATACATGTAATTGGTGGCCCCAAATGTTCCATGTGTGCACAAATCTGCTTGTGTTCTCTAATATCAGAATATAAATGGCTTTGTGACTTGCATAACTCTAAAACCCTGTGGTCATTTTATTATAAGATGAAGCTGTGTATAACAAGACAGAAAAATCATGATCCTTTCCGTTGTTTTTTTAGTAATAATTTAATTAAATTACCCTTCTTTGGATTATCTGTTAAAAATACATAATTTCTATTGCTGAGTGCCAGTGTGGAAAGGAACCTGAGGATAGAGGAAGAGGTGAGATGTACCTCATTATGCTGGAGTACAGCACAAGAACGAGGATTATTTTGTGAAGATTTTTCAAACAAGAACACAGGACAAATCTGAGAATGAATTATGACTGCAGAAAAGGGAACTAAGACTAGAAGTCAGTAAAGAGAAAAATGCCAAAGAATAAATACAGAGAACAATTCAGACAGGGCAGTAAAGTACTTGTTTAAACACTTTGGTCTATGGTTTTAAAAATGTTTCCAAATTTGGTTAGAGAAAGCAATCTAGCAAAAGCTCGTGGATTTTACAGTATGGCTGGTCAGAACCTCTATACTCACATAAGCATAGAAATGCTCAGAAAGTTTGGTATTTTGTATTGGAAGTTCTAATATGCTGGCTGGAATAACAGAGGCCTTCTCAGTATTTTCTGAAGTCTGAACTTGGGAAATGTTAGTAGGAGTTCTTTATAGAAAGCCTGTTTCATTTGTTGCAGCAGTTAAGAGATGTGGTGAAAGATATTATGTCGTGAAATGTGAGAATACTTCATCCTCAAGTGCACCACAAAACTTGTTTAATGTTAGTCATGTCAAGACTGACAGAATAATTCACAGGTAAACACCATCTGTGCATTGCTGATTTATCTGAGAACTCTATTTAATGTACTGGGCAGTGACTATGGAAGTGTGGAGCATTCACAGTTGTCACTGCCATTGATGGGAACTATGCTATGAAATACTGTATAATAATAATAAAAAAAAATTCCAAGATGTCTCATCTTGGGTACTCATAACAAGTGAGAGCTTCAAATCAAAATCTCGTTGTTAGAAAAAGAAGGAACTAAAGACATGCACTGTTTTAGGTTTTGCCTGGCTGTTTAGATGAGCTCATTCACTGCACGTAAACAATAACATATGACCATCTACTTAAACATATTAGAAAGACTAGAACAAGGATTATTATATTAACAAATGAAGATTACGGTTGGTACTGCAGTCTCATTTCTACATGGCTGATTTTTTTCTAGTAATTTACTTCCTAATGGTATTTCTACTGGATGTAAATTATTGATGTGGAATGTATGAAAATACGAACTTCAGAGACATAGCTGTCTTTTTGTTTAGGTATGGCTTCATTACTTTTGAAACTCAGGAAGATGCACAGAAGATACTACAAGAGGTAAGTAATACTTCCCATTATGATTCTCTCTTAAATAATTAGTTTCACATTAGTCTTTTCAGTTGGCTACTGTGGATTTGTAGATCTGTTAAGATTGGTCACTATGTCTTTATACCAATATCTTGTGGAACCAGGGAAAGGAGCTGCCACTTCCTAGTAGAACGTTTTACTTTGACATAGTGTTTACTTATTCTACATTTGCTCCATAAGGACTGTTTTTCTAACGCATTCTGATTACTCTTTCTCCTTCACAATTGCTTTCTCTTGCTTTACTGGAAAATCCATTGCTGTCAAAATCTTGTGGAGAGTTAGGAAAGACAACTGCTTTCTTTTATTCTGGCATATTTGTCAGATTGTCAGAGCTGACGTAACTCTTTTCAGAAATAATTAAATTCACTTGAAGTCTTAAATGGTAGGTTTATTTTATGTCACATAATGGTTGCTTCTCTATTTAGCAGCATTACTATTTTGATATTCCCTCTAGAACCTCCCTTGAGACTGGGTTAACTGTTCAGCTGGATATTAGCTCTTCACTTCTTACTTCTTAAACATGTGTTCCATTTTCTGGATGGAATATATTGGATAGGTCAGTTGGTTGGTATCCACACCTGTGAACATACTGAGAGATATGAAGCCTTGGATACTACTTACTTTTCTTCCTCTCCCTGCATAATGTCCTCTACCAAATGCAAAAATTAAAATATTAAAATACTTGGGCTTTGTTGAAAATTAATGTGCTCAAATTCAAAATAAAAGTTGGGACATTTTAAAAGAAATCTTTTGGGGTATTTTCAAAAAACACGGTCATGTGAAGACAAAAGAGTACACAGAGAGGAACACCTTTGGTTTTTTTTCCCCAGTTTTTATTGTTTTCTTTCTCTGAACTAGAACTCCAAGGGTACTTACTACCACCGTGAAAATGGTTTAGGATTTTTGCCTGTAACTGAAAGGCTATCCCAGTGAAGTCTTAGTGGTGTTTCACTGAATGAGACTAATAGCTTTTTGTCTGCAGGAAGAACTTTAATGTAGATATCCTACAATATCCTACAATAACATCACCTTTTTCGCTTCTGCATCCCACTGTTATTAATCTTAAGATCAATTAGGATATCTCTTTTTTTTTTTTTTTTAGACATCTTTAGTGGAGTTTCCAAACTTTAATAATTTATTACGATTTAAATGAACGATCTTTTATTTTATACTATTGGATTTCTTTGCATTTATATGGCGCTCTGATAGTCGTTTGCATTTATTTTTGCATCCTACTTCAGAAATTTCTTTTTCTGTTTTGCAGTCTTTGAGTGTATTAAATTGAATTAGTCTGAAAAACAGACCGTGAGGAGTTTCACTGAAATCCTTTTTCTAGTCATATTTTATGGCATCTAAATACTACCTCTTCCCATCTTTCTGTATTCATTTTTTCGTCATCACATCTTTTCCTGTTAATTAAATTTTCTTTAGCATTGCATGTAACTTTTCATGTATTAAACACTCTGAAGATATTTGCACAGATTAAATATTTCTCTTAACTGAGGAAGTCATACATAAAAAAACAGCCTAAATTGTGACAGATCACATCGATGAAATAAATTGCATTGGGAAGGTTCATCTTCTGTTGTATGTGGTAGATTGCAGTTTGACTGAAACTTGCATCAATTTTCAAGGAGTTGCTCAATGGTTAATAGGCTAGGTAGGTATGTTTGCAATAGGTAATACTTTTTTATGAACACCAAAATTAAGAAAAAAAAAGTTTTGCCTTATTCCTAACTTTTAAGCCTTTATGTGGGACTTTGTATTATGCATAGGTGTTCAGTTATTTCACTAAGTAGGGCTCAAATGAAGACAATATTTTCATTAATTAACTGTTGTCCATCTGTTGGATGTAATTTCTATTTCTGCCTATAATCTTTAAGAAGTAAACTATTACCTCTTTACTGGAAAAATTACAGCTTTGACACTGAAAAATTTGCACTGTCGTGTGGTGGTTTAGGAATTGTATAGCTATTGGGAAAAAAGCAGCTTTATTTGTCTGTACCTAGCACTTTATTTTAGTTCTTCTGCTATACTTTAGCCTTACTAGGATATCAGTTTTGATTTGCTTTTATGTTCTGTTGCCCAGGATATAAGGAAGTTTTCAGACAACCTCATATAAAATAAAAGCATGTTTATGTTCTGGGCTTATTACCTAGGATTAATTACTGCTGTCATCTTTTGTAAAATACATCATGATCACGAAAAAAATGAAATTTAATATCGGTATTTGCATATATATATGCATATATATTGTATGAGGAGAAGGTATCTGTTACTCAAGAGGCTCCGTGAGGAGTAAGTAATATTAGAAATTACTAATAATTGCTTTTGTGTATGTGAAGTATAAGGATAAGATAAAAAAGGATCTAGTGTAGTTCTTGTTTTATAGAGAGGCACTGTAAATAAAAAGCAGTGGAGGGTGAAACCCTAAGTAGCTTGCCTGCCTCTTATTTTTGATTCTTGGGTCCTTAGATTTATGTAGAAAACAAAAATACTGAATGCCTTTTTTTTTTTTTCTTTAATTCTAGGCTAAAAAGCTTAGTTATAAGGATAAGAAGTTGAATATTGGTCCAGCAGTAAGAAAACAACAAATACGGATTCCTCGTATGTATTTTCACTTGCCTTTCTCTGTTATGTGTGTGTCACTAGTCATTTTAGTTTCTAACCAAGATGTGCCTGGTCATGCATTGCATTAATGCTGTGGACAGAACAGACTCAGAGTAGTTAGCACTGGAAGTAAGTAGATGCTAGTGGAAATGTCCAGATTTGGAGTGTCTAGGATTGATAATCTTGAATTATTTTATCTCTTAATGTATTACTGGCTTGGAAAAGATTATCTATGTAGGGACAAGCTGAATGGAAATTTTTATCTCAATTGCCAGACACAACCTCAGGTCTAAACACTTAAAAGAAGGAATCTGTCCTCACAGATTATACAGCACAAAGCAGGTTTTGCTGGCTCACTGATAGGGTTGTCACTAATCATTTATTTATATTAGCAAAATCCATCAGAACCGTTGCACTTTGCTTTCTTCAGCAGACACCATATAGAGTGGGTGGTTTCGGTCTCCATTCAGTTATGGCATTTCTCTGCTGTGAAATAAAGACCTAGATGCTAGAGTTTCCTACTCTGACAAAGAACTATCTAGGCCAAACACTTGCATAAGAGGACTGTTGATGAGCCACCTTTGTCAGATAACTAGTCTTTATCTTGGGCAAGTATGCTGTTAAGATGTTCTTCTGGGGGAGACCTTTCCATTGTACTGACTTCCTTCTAGAGAAGATGCCCTCCCCTTCTGCCAAGGACAGTTTTATTTCCATAATACATCAAAAAGGTTAAATCATAGCATTTAAGATGAGATCTGATTTTTTTTTTGTATAGCCAGACATGCTATTTTGTTATTCCTCAGTAAAAGCTGTGTATCAGAGATGTAAAATACTTTACTTTAGGAATGCAGCAGCAAATTAAGTATACTTTTCTTCCATTTGAGAACAATAGTCAGAAGAATTTCAGTTGAATTCTAAAGTTTTCTTTATTTTTTATTGTCATTTTATTGATGAGAAACAGTTCATAAGTGCATTAGCACTGTTGTTGCATGCATACTTTCACTCAAGACAGGAAATTTCTTCTCCCTCCGTATGCATAGGTATGCCCTTCTCCCTTTTAAACTTGTAGGGTAGCATTTGCCCAGGGGAAATGGAATTCTTTATTCCAACTGCATAGTTTCTTTGCTTCAGAAATTATTCTGCATGGTCTTTGCTCAGCCATTGTTGAGGGTTTACATTTGTTTATATTTTTTTATTGTTGGTGGAGGGGTTTTTGTTTGTTTTTGTTGTGCTTTGTTTTCCTTTTAATCTTTGACTTGGACTTCATCACTTGCATTGCCAGACTTCTGTTGCTTCCTTCTCCTGACTCTTGTGCTCAATGTGTCTAGATTCAAAGTGTGGTACAAGATGATATTGTCATCTGGATATATATCCTGGTATTCTATTTCAGTTTTTCTGCTCTCATGTTCAGCCCACTAACCTTAGTCGTTAGGATAGTTTGCTCATTTGGAGGCTTGTGCAAGTCTAAACTTGCAGTCACTGTAGGGCTGCAGCTGTATTGTATTCAGCAGAATTGAAGACATCATTCCTTTGGTAGTCTCATTTATCATTGTCTTTTCCAGCCCAACTAATCCAGTGTTATGGATCTCTTAAACTACAATTTAAGGCAGTAGGAATAAAAGAAAAGCAATCTTCTTTCTTACGTATATTATCTTAGGTATATATATATTTACTGTCTCTTCCAGAATTGGGTAAAAATCAGGGTTCAAAATTCAAGTACTGCTGTACATCACATTCTAGTTGTGTTGAGTAACTGATACGCATGTATCTGTATTCTGCAGCCCTTCCAAATTACCTCTGGCATCATCCTGTGATTCTCTTAGAGGGAGTTGAGGTGACACTAGGCACACACAGTCCCATGTTCATTCTTTTGCGTGTTTTGATTCTTTGAAGATCAGAAATGATCTTCCTTCCTTTTTTATGACCTTCACACTAAAAAAAAAAAAATAAATAAATTACTGTTAACTCACTTTCAGGTTCTACTGTAATACCAGAATCTGGTACGATGTACTTGACTACTTCAAGTGGATATCCTTATATTTACCATAATGGAGTGGCTTATTTTCACACTCCTGAAGTTGCTTCTGTTCCACAGCCATGGCCAGTAAGTAACAGATTTTTGTATACATGCTTTTCTATGGACAAGGATGAGTGCAGCATTTCTAATTCCCTCCTGCTTCTGGTTTCTCCAGCTATGCCTTATGTTTGATATTTAAATGTTTTTTGTTTGTTTGTTTGTTTGTTTACTAATATTGAGGAGCTCTCAGTGCTTATGACCCCTGATTGGCTTCATTTATTATTCTGCTGTGGGTGAGGTGCTTATGGCTGCAATAGCTGCTATGTTGAGGGTGAAAGGAGAACTTATTGCTAGATGAACAAAGTAATTATATTGTCAGTACTATGGCAGGAGTACTGCTTCTTATAGGAGGAAGAATGTAGCAGATTAATTGTTTGACTTTAGTGGGTTTGGTGCGGTTGGCCCCCTTTATTTTGCTGGTGTTTCCCTGATCCTTGACTGGTCCCCCACAATAAACAGATTTCCAGCTGGTTTAGTTCCTTGAACTGTCTCACTGCCAAATCATACAAGTGCTGGGGCTGGCGCAAGGAAGGGAATTGGAAAAGGGAAGGTAACATCTGGGGCTGTGGAGAGGATAGGAATACATCAGTGAGAACTTAGATTGGCCGTATTGCTTCATTTATTGTGTAGACCCTCAGGAAGCACCGGTCTTGAAGAACCTAAATGAAAGTTAAAACCTGGTAAATGCATTTTCAAAAGGGAGGGGAAATGGTTCAGCATATAGTGTTTAAGATAAATTAAAGGAGGGACAATTTATGAAATTGCCGCATTGACTTGTAACTTTTTTGTCTTTAAGTCACGCTCTGTTTCCAGCTCACCTATGATGGTAGCTCAACCAGTTTATCAGCCTCCTACTTATCATTATCAGGTATCTGTTTGAAAATTACTTTCAGAGCGTTGGTACTCCCTCCAGACATGCAATTTTTGTTTGCAATGCTGTCCCAGTTCTGTTTATTCTTAAAAAATAGAAAGACTGTTCAAAATAGCTGTTTAAAGTGGATTTTAACTTCATCGAAGATTTTTCACTAGTGATTTTTTCATAGTGATTTTTCACAAGTATACGATTTCTACCTACCTGTCTAATTATATGGAAATTGAATAAATTCTTTTTTTTTCTTTGTTGCTAGACAGCTGTCTTAGTACCATTCTTTTTTTTTTTTTTTTTTTTTTTTTAATCATTCTAAGCCAAACTTCTGCTCAGGGCAGTGTTGGTTAGGCCAGGTGTCTCAGGAACTTGTCCAGCTGAATTTTTAAGATCTCCAGTGGAGATTCTACAACCTCTCTGGACGGATTCTTCCAATACTTGATCCTTCTCCTAGTAAAAGATTTTTTTTTCTTTGATTTTGTTTTTATTTATTTTCCTCCTTGTGTCTGAGTAGAATGTTCAAGTTCAGCGTTTGTCCGTTAACTCTTGTGCTCTGAACACCTCTGATGAGTCTGGCTTGGTCATATTAATGCCCTCCCATTAGGTAGTTGCAGCCCGTGATAGCTATACCCTCCCACCTTCATCCTTCTTGAAGCTGAAGAAACCCACTTCTGTCAGTATCCTGGTATGTCTGTTCTTCAGTTCCCTAACTGTCTTGGAGGCCCACTGCTGAACTTCTGCAGCATGCTTCATGTGTATTGGAAAGTTAACTGCATTTTGTACATTTTCTTACTTAGCCACATTTTAGAGATGCTTCGTTATTTTAGAAGCAATGAAATGCCCAGCTCAGAGGCTGAATGGAAGTAGACGAAATTATGTTCTTAAATTATTTGGGGGTTTATGAAAATAACTAGTTCTTAATTAAGATTTGAATGAGGATTTTGGATGGTTTTGAATCTAGTATGTTGGGAAGGTGTATCTCTGTGCGTATGTTCTTGATTATGTAAGTAATATCTTCTGCCTGTTTGAGTTTAGGCACCAACACAGTGTCTTCCAGGTCAGTGGCAGTGGTCTGTTCCACAGGTAAATACAGTTCACAGTTGAAGCATTTTACCATTAGCTTACATCTAGTTTAAAGAAAGGATGTGGTCGTCCATTTTTTTCTGTACTTTTTTTCTTCAAATCAAATGCTAAAATGAAATTTCCCACTATTTAGAATGTTGGTGAAATAAATAGCTATATTTTATTAATGCATCTGCAACATTTCTGGTACAATAGAAGGCATAAAATAGCATTTACTGAAACATGAAGAAAAAACTTCTTGTAAAGAGATCATGTTCTGCTTCCCCTCTTCTTCCAAAGAAGTTTGTGTTAAATTATCAACAAGGTTTTTTTGTATAACATTTTTGCAAATTATAACTGTACAATGTGTGATTTTGGGAGTGTCAGTTTTAGAAAGTTCTGGAATTCTCTAACAATGATCTCTAAAATGTCAATGAAATTTGAAAAATCTTTTAAAGGGATTTAAGGACATCTTTGTTTTATCCTGCTATCTGACTTGCCTAACGGCTTCCCCTGTCAGATTGTTTCTTTAGGTTTCTTAGATTCTTTCTTAGTGAAGATGAATTTGGCACTTTGATTCAAAGCTTTAACTTTGTTTATATGTAGCAAATGTAGCAAAGATGACTGTAAAATAAGCTTTGCTATTTATAGCGTATAAATCATGTCAATTTATGGTAGTAATGTGCTTTATTTCAGTCTCCTGCTTCTTCACCTTCGTTTTTTTATGCGCACCCTTCTGAAGTCATTTATCAGCCAGTAGGGATTGCCCAGGAAGGTGGTTGCGTACCTCCTCCTTTCCTTCTAGTGGAAGCTGCAGTTCCAGAGGTATTTTCATGATCACTTTTATTCTCAATCGAAGCATTCATCTGCAATTGAAAAACACATTTAGTTTAAGCACAGGTAGTTCCATGCACTTACGTCAACAGTTTGATGTACTTTCCCCTAAATCCATACTGTTGCAGAGTTAATTTATTTTTAGTTGTCTTCAGATTAGAATATCTCTTCCAATTTTCTAGGAGGAAATTTTTTTTTTGCTTCTGTATCAGTAGCAATTCTAATTTTTGAGAGATTTTTAACGTACAATAAGGCTATTTCTTTATGATTGGGTATGAAAAATGACAGTAATAGACTAAAAAAAAACTATTAACATTTGAAAAAGTGTTATGATTAATTGGTACTCTTCCTCTTTGTTAATTCATCTTCCTTAACAGAGATGTCAGAATAAATGGTAAATTAGCTCAGTAATAAAGTATTTTTACAAAAGTTGGAGATAATTGTATTGCTACAAGAGATGATTACCAAAACTGATAATCCAAATATCTTTAGTGAAAAATCCTGACACACGTAAATAATACCACTACAGCCGCCTTCTTGAATAATACAAAACATGTGTTGCTTTTTTTTTTTCTCCTTTTATAAAACACATAAATCTCAGTATTTATTGTATAATATTTAAACACTGTTCCAGTTAGAGCTGAGTGAAGCTCTGTACTACAAAAGTGTGCTATTTCAGTAAAAGAAAATGCTTTCTGGCACTAATCTAAATAAGGTAGATTAAAGATATGATAGTGATCTAAACAAACTAAATTAGCCAAACTTTGATACATTAGGAATAACATGTTTAAATAGTGATATTTGTGTTTGTAAAAAGTTTAGTAGATGTTTTTATATATAAATAGTATATATTACTCAACAGTTTGAAGTTACAAGGAATTTAAAATCATGTGAAAGGTTTGTTTGCAATAATAATAATGAAAAAATGAAATAAGCTTTTTTGCTCACTTTTTTTTTTTTAATTTTTATTTTTTTATATTAGCCATATTCTGATCATGGAGTTCAAGCGCCCCATCACCAGCCTTACGCCCAGAGTGCCATAGCCATGCCTGCACCTGTGAGTCAAACTAAGCCAGTTAAAGTAAGCACAGTAGTCTGTACTGTCCCCTCTTCTGAAGGGGGACAGGAAGAGAAGAGGGGCAAAGGTGAAAGTCTTTTAATAATGAATTAATAAATAAGGAAAACAGAGATGTTGCAGACAAAGTGAGGTTTTTCTTCACTTTAGGTTTGGTTACAGAGAGGGCATAGAGATTACTGATTTTAAAACTGTTTTTGGAAAAAAAAATACATAACTCGTTGTTATGAAATTGAGAATCAGAGAAGTGCAAATTAACAATGTGTTTTGAGAGAAAATGATGGTACAAATCCTTGTCTTTGTCTTTGGATCTTGAGAAGTTGAATTCATTGCTTGAAGCCTCAAATAAGCACCCTATGTTGTGTCAAGGTGGAGTTCTGGAACACTGTATGAAAAACCATCTGGGTCAGTTGCTTGCAGGTGTTTTTCTGCACAGTTCTGGTATTGAATGGCCATTCTAAAAACTGTGGTTCTTCCATATCACCTGATGCAAGGTTTTTCTTGAGTCTCAGTTTAAGAACCTTTCGCCTAAATTTCTAAGGATGTTAACACAACTTTTAAACTTAGGTTTTGCTTAGACTTTGCCTGATAACAAAAGACTGAAGGTGTCAGTAGGTTTACTTGATACTACAGCACTTCTTCTGTTAAGATGATTGCTAAACTACGAATAACAGTAAGTAAGAATGACTCAAAGATTTGTTACAGGCTCTCATATATTTCCTTAATTTATTTTAGATTTATTTTGAGAAGAATCCTTTCCAGAGTATTGTGTAACAGTATCTCCTAAAATATCCAGCAGAGGGGGCTGTAACATTAAGTGTTGTCTGGAAATAAAATGCAATTACTCCAATAAAAAAAAAAGAAAATAGAAACTGAATATGAGTTTAAGAATAGTAGTCCTGGGAGATTCATCTCTTAAAAGAGAGCTGGTATGACAGAGTGATCATATTACCCAGTTTACATTCCATTTTCTCACACACATAAGCAAAAAAATACACAATAGTCTTGGAATCAAAAACAAATGCATTCTGTATCAAATACAGAAGCAAGCTTTTTACTTTGAAACTTTTATTATCTATCCTAGGACCAAAGAGAGCAAGATAGTGTGCAGTAAGTTACAAGGTAGATCTAAAGCATGTTAGCTTTTCCTCTTCCACCTTAATGACCACAGTATCATGCATTTTCTTAGAGCAAAGTAGTTTACCACGTGGTAAGTGATAACGTATTAATTTGGTGTAGAATGTGTATGCATGGTAAAGCCATGTTTGAAAAATTATGCGGCATAGGAAATGAGCTGCACATTCATACTCATTTATCTCATGATACAGTATTTAGTATGTAAGCTTTATACCAGCTTAATCTGGTATAACCCAGGAGCTCATTCCTTTTCCATACCAACCATTGCCTGTGCTCATACAGGTTTTTGTGTGGCAATATGGTAAAACAGGTCAGGGGACTGATGTAGGTAAAGGTGAATCCCCGCTCCCAGTACACAGAAAGCACTAAAACTTGCATCAATTCCTCAAACCACTTTGTCAAGCAATAGCACAAACTCTTAAACTAGAAGTTTGGGATATAACAGAGGAGCTAAGACTCGTGTTAGCAGTGCTCATTTAAGCATAGAACTGCTAATCCTATGTATTCCTTCGCTGTATTTTTTTCTCATTCTTACCTATTTTCTCAGAAGTCTTCTTTGAGTCTATAACTAAAACTAAGCTCTGTTCAGGTCTCAAATAGGTTCCCAAATACATTTAGACTCTTACAAAGACTAGAAGAATTCTGATAATTTTATTCATTATAAATTAATGTCAAGTAATTTCTGACAGTTAATTTTATTTATTTATAGTTTTGTTCAGCAGTTAATAGTTCTGGAACATAATTCTCCATTCATCTTACCTTTTTATGTACCCTCTTACAGTTTTAAGTATGTTAAATGTATAATGCCTTTGATCAGCATATATTGTCTATCACTATGGTTGGGCACTCGAGAGTGACTGGAAATAAAAGAGCAAATGTTGAGAGCAGGCTTGTATGTATTAAGGAACTGTTTGTCTCATTACCACCTGCTCCCCAGCTGCAGGAAAATATTACCTGCTGGCTGCTTTCTTGTTAAAATATCCCAACAAACATGTATCTGCTGCTTGAAAATTGTGAGTAATGGCCATGTA
Organism: Anas acuta; assembly: GCF_963932015.1. Classification (NCBI taxonomy): domain Eukaryota; kingdom Metazoa; phylum Chordata; class Aves; order Anseriformes; family Anatidae; genus Anas; species Anas acuta. The sequence continues at coordinate 38,148,179 of NC_088984.1, read as the reverse complement.
AGAGGGAACAGATTTAAAAATGAAGACGTTGTAATGATGGTCATTTGTTGTCCCCAGTGCACTAGGAGTTGGAACAAATGCTTTAATATTATTACTACTAGGAGCTGTTAGTCACGTGATGAGAGCAGGATGGGTGACAGCCAGTATCCAGATATAATACAGATATGCACAAATATAGTAGAAAGTTACAGACTATATAAGTTAAGATTAGAATTCATGTTGTCTGGTTTCAGACCTGGAAGTATTACTTCGGAGTTAAATTTTTGTTTTGATAGATGGCTGTCTTGAATTAGGAAGTACTGGCATGGTCAGTGTTTACTGGATATTGTCTGGGAGGCCTGGGGAGCTGTGCGTTAGAGTCTAAAAAACTGAGCAAAGGTATAAAAGGTTGTGCCAAATGGAGGTGGGCAGGTGAGGGTGGTTTGTTGTTTTGTTTTATGCTTTTTGTTTTTCTTCTCGGTCATCTTTTCCGACTGGGGTGTACCCAAGAGGGGTAACTTTGCTGTTCCCGTGATCTGAATCCAGTGGAATGGTTTGGCCAGTGTGAGAAGTATGAGATGATAACACTGTCTTTTCCTGTGCAAGACTTCTTAGGAGGCATTCTTTTTTATTTGAGCTTGGACATTTAGTCTAAGGGGAAGGAAATCAATCTACTCTACTTACATTCTTTATGCCTGTCCTCACAGTAGAGTAGTTTTAGCTGACAGTCTGATGATCCTCATAATCCAGTTCTTGAAAACTAAAAGTGCTATATAGGAGATTGGATTTATTTTAAGCTTAACCTGTAGAAAATGTTCTAGAAAGTCACAGAAGAGTACAAAGGTAGTAAGGTTGTTTTTTTTTGTTTTGTGTGTATGTCTTGATTGTATTTGTTTTGTTTTGTTTTTGTTTGTTTGTTTTTGTTTTGTTGTTTGTTTGCTTATTTGTTTTTTGTTTGTTTTTCCTGCAAGCCTCACTGGCTGGGCTCTAAAGCAACAACCAATCAATGATAGAAATATAACTCTGCTTTCAGATTTGTTTGCTTGTTTTTTGCCACCACTTTGTTCTCTGTTCTCCACAATCTTTTCAATAGCTTTAAAATGGAATTTTGTACTTCCCATAAGAAAAGGCTTTCAGAAAGGTCAAAGATTCTTCACTTAAATACTTCCAGTGTACAGTCCATTGGCAGTAATTGCATTGCCTCCAACTCAAAAGGCAAAGGAAGATCTGCCCATGTCAAAAGAGAATTTAGAGTATTCATTTGAAATGTAGCATTACTAGTACTCATGTATGCTTACATTCTGGTTATAATGGCATATGGTGATAACACCTTGGTCTTTTTCTAGTGGCCATTCTGTAAATTTAACTGAACTTAAAGTGATCCATTTTTCTCTGCAAATAGGAGCAATAAGGTAAAATTTGTGGTTTATGTGCATTTATAATACGCATAAATACACCTATGTTTATGTCTGTAGATAGGTATATACATACAAATGTATGTATGCCTAAATTGTGTTTTTTAAAGGAAAGTCTTGGTGTAAGCATTTTTGGAAAAGCATAGTAATTTTATACTAGAACTATGTACTTAGAACATGGTATGTGGAACAAAAAAATCAAGTTCAATTTTCAGGATAGGTAAGTATTTTTTTCTTCATTTATACATGTAACGAAATAAGTAAGAATAAAACTTCTGTTTTAAATTACCTAAAATCTTGTCCTCATTTATGATTAACAGGAAGATTGTCACAAGCTGTAGCATGGTCTATTGCTCTTTACAGGGTATTTTAAACTCCACCAAAACCATACTCGTTAATTCTATGTTAACATAGAAAGGAGCAGAATTGCATGCTTTGTCTGGCATTGATTCCTTCTGTGTTCTCTTTACAAGCTCCTCTTTTTATGTCCTGATGGTTCATTCTCATTCCAGTTTGGTGGTTTCTTTTGCTTTCTCTGATCTGTATGTTCTCCCTCTCTTTACTTTACAGACACTATGGAGCATTCACTATTAAGCCATTTCGGCAGCTTTAGCCTACCTGTTCTGATTTTCTTGTCCAGTCATTCCCATGTGGCTGAGATCCATCATCAACATACCAGCTAGCAGCTGCCTGTTGAGAAACTTAGGGTCAGTTTTTTTGTTGCAATGCTTGATAGTTATGAACAGGTAAATAATAAAACCCGCTAATATGGAATTTAGTATAATCTGCAAAATTACTTAGTTGCTTCATGCATGTTTGTAAATTTCCTGTTATTTATAGACAACAAAGTTTATGTAGCTCTTAAAATTCATTCCCAAGACAGTTGTGTATATATTCATTCCATCATTATTTTTCTCTCGTATTTAAGTTTCCAAGTTCTGTGCTGTGTTGGGATTGTTTTTCCTTCAACAACAAGGGAAAATTTTAGCTTTTCAATGTTTGATTTTTGTTTCTGTTATTAGCAACTATCTTCCTCCCCTTCTCACCTGATTTTTGGTGATTTACAGTGATTTGTGTTCATGGAGTTAAACTCTATGGCAAGTGCTTAATCATGCTTTTTATTGTGAAAAAGGTGCTGCTTTTAGTTGCTTATTTTTCTTTTAAAATTTAATATCTTAGTGAGATGAAGTTAGGGAAGAATATCCTTTGCACATGCTATTATTTGTGTCCATTTATTATTTGTTAGCCTTTTAACAGCCCAGCAATGTGTAGCAGGGGCTTGCTGGTTGGTTAGGGTGTGACTTCTTACCTGTGTACACATCTGTACAATAAATCTCTGGATGTGGCTTTAAAAAATATATGCTAGTGTGAAGCTTTAGTTCTTCACTGTCCTGCTGGGACCAGGCATTACAGAGGAGGAAATGTGTTGTGTCTTCCGTATCTGAATGCAAGTCAAAGCTAAAGAAGGAGTTAGAGAAAGAGATTGGAACTCCAAGGCTGATGGTAACAGTGGCTAGAGTAGGTACTGAATGAAGGCTGGTACTAGATCACCCACGAGCCTAGAAGTTTGGGAAGGAAATGTACAAGATTTGGAGCAAGTAGATAATGAAAAGAAACTGAAATCTTAATTAAGATTTCATTGAGTTGGGTTGAATATTCTGATAGGAATGCAAGAACTACAGCTGGTAGTACTGTGAAACTGGCAGAGCTAGAAGGGAGGGGAAAAGACAAATAAGTTTAATAACAGAAGAAAGAGGAGTAGCAGAGAGCTAAGGTTAGAAAACAAATACGGTTTTGAGTCTATCCTGTGGCATAGTAGGAAAGGGGTAAAAAGATTCAGAATGGTTAAGTAAAGAAAACAAAATATCTGGGAGTTCCACAAGTGGAATACAGAGCAGCTGAGATGCAAAGGGAGATTGTAGGAGAAGAACCTGATCTTAGGAAGACCAAACAGAATAATACAAGCATTCTAGAAACAGTTCTTGCTAGCACCTAAAACAGTAGCCCTGTTTTCTGGATCTTGTCATCTTTTTGTCAGCAGCAAGTGTCACACACTGCCAAGTTAATCAGTCAGTTGCATATTTGTTAGTTGACAAACAGGACAGCTGTCAGTTGTTCAACTCACATTTTACATATCTGTGAGCTTTGGTTACTGAAAATTATATAAGCATGATTACAATTTCAAATAGTTATTTCAAAACTGTTATTAAAAATACTGGAAACTACATACAAATCAAAAGAAATTTAAGGCTGACCCATCAGTTTGAGTCAGAATTAAGGCTATTTATACAGTATGGAGCTATATATGGTTTTAAAGCTATCTAAAATATTTTCCCAGCTAAGGTGAAATGCTCAGGTATCAGGTTATATACTTAGGAAACCTGTGAAATAAACTAAAACAGTTATTATGAACATCTAGTGCTAAGCTGAGTTTGAGGTTTTTTAATCTATTGTTCTAATCTGTTGCAGAGAATGCAAAAGGTGTTGTTGTGTTGTTTTTTTTAAAAAAAAAGTAAAGTATATATTGGTTAAATAGCTTCACACAGTATATTATAAAAATGACTGTTCCCTGATCATTTTGAAAGAGGATAGCTATTACTTTACTGACTTGATACACTTCTGTAAAGCTATGTGATAAGTGAACAAGACCTGTTCTTGCTAAATTAAACTTGAACTCATTTGAAGGCTCCATTCTTGCAAACAAAGAAAGTTACTTCTTGCCACTGTCAACTTCACCTATAGTATGTAATAGATACTGACTTTCTTTTTAAATCAAGTCCGTTGAGCAGATGGAATATCAGAATAGATTCTATCTTTTCATTGAAGCATAATTAATGTGATAAATCAGACACACTTGGAATTGGAGGAAACAACATAGCATTTTTCCCTCTCTTTAGGAATCAAGATTGCATTCTGTGAGAAGAAATTTTTTACATCATCCGTCTGTGAGTCTCAAACCTCGATGTACATGAAGTCCCCATTTTCGTCCTAGAAAACAGGACAGAATGGAAGATGAAATATGCCATCTTCTTCTACAGATTCTCTAAAGTGTCTTTTTAGGTATTCAGTTTGCTAACGCACCTCTGACGTGGAGGATACGTAGTTCCTAACTTCTGCCATTTGCGGAGTGTGCCTAAATTTAAATGCCATAGTGTTTTGTAAATAAACAAAATCAAATTTTGTAGTTTTGACAGGTAAATACATGAAATTGTGATTTTATCCTGCATTTCCTTTTCTTAATAAAAACACTTTCACAGGACAAAACTGTAACTTCTGGTATACAGCCTAATGTATAAACATCGGTTACTAACATAGATTGAAAAATGGCATAAAAGTTATTAAACAGAAAATTTCACATTTAGTTTCTGTACTATATAAATTTAAAAGGTCCTTTAATTACAGTGGAAAAGCCATTTTCCCACATATACATTAGCAGCATCTGTGTGTTACAGATTTTTTTTTTAATCTATGTGCATTTTGTTTCAATTCCAAGAACTTTTGTGCATTTCTGGTGTTTTTGTTTTGTTTTGTTTTGTTTTTCAATCGGAATTCTCTGTTCTTAATAAGTTGTCTTTACATGTGTGTCATTTTAGTGCTTGGGTAGAGTAACTTCTTAAAATTTGGACCACTAGTTGAATAATTGCTTATTATTGCTGATGGTGACATTTTTCTTATATGGTAAGCAGTATATTTGGCTTTATGAAAACTTGAAAACATTTGAAAATTTCACTTCTCTGCTTTGAATTTTTCTGTTGTCTGAGCAAGACTTAGGAACTCCTTTACAATGTAATGAGATTGAATACTTATTTCTCCTCAATTGCAAGAAAATATTTTTCTTCTTTTTATCCTTGCTTCTCCTTTCATCACGCTAGGATACCTTTATATATTTTGTAAAACTTGGGTTCCTAAAAGGTTAAAATATAACCTTTGTATTTAATAGGAAAACAAGCTATGGGTTATTGCTTATAGTAGCATTGACATCTTTATATATGTAAAATATGCTGGTTTATTTTTGTTTGGTTGTTTGTTTTTTTTTGTTTTGATTCTTAATCACTTAGGGATCTTACACAGTGGGCATTATTGTCAGTCAATGTAAGTTTAATATGTAAATATCTTAAAAGATGATTCTAGCAGTCACTATTGTGCAGGAAAAGAGGTGGAAACTGGTGCTGTTCTTACAGTTGTTTGAAATTGTTCTGGAAGGAGATGCCATGTACTTAGTTGCATGTTTACTCAAGTTACTTTATACCTTTACTAGGTAGAAAAAAAAATCTACATGATTTAAACATGATTTGTTTTTAAAAAAATGTGTTGTTGTGGAAGCTGTTGAGATCGTTTTGCCCAATGAGTATCAGATATTTGCAAGTTACTGTGTCCACAGGGATATCAGCATATTTCTGAGGGGCTAAATAGCTGCTGCTCTAGTTTGTCATGTCTTTGAGCCAAAAATATCTGTCCAGTTATTCTTCTGTTTTATTTAGATTTTAGAATTCATCGTTATAAATACTACAGAAATTTTGGCACAGCCTCACAATAACTTATTTCCATGAGAGAATTTTTATGTAGTAAATCTTTCTGTAAATGCTATGCTGTCTCTGAAGCTGCCAAAAGAAAGTTGTGTGTTCTGTTAGAGGCTTTTTTTCTTGGATCATGAAGCAAATGCACATTTGAGCCACAATGTGGAAGAGGTAGTCCTAAATCCTTATTTTGGGGATTAGCAGTTTCAGTTTACTAAATATAACTTCCCTGTTCCTAGAGTGGTTTAGGGATAGAAGAGGTAAATTTCCTAACAAATTCTATATTGAAAATGTGCTCACGAGGAAGTCTTTTAAACTAATAGCTTGAAAATGTGTAAATATTCTGCAGTCATTAACACATCTATCAGCTTAAGTTGCATCTAATACAAATACAAAATGTCCTTTATTTCTGTTTATTGGAACAGATGTTAGATTGTTGCTAATGAGTTGATTCCATGACCTTTGCTTCAAAGAACATTTACTTCGTTTTTACTTCCATATGAACTTGATCATTTGGAAGGATATTGAGCATTAAGAACAGAAGTCTACCCACAGTGTTCTGCTGCAAGGTCTATAACTTCAGTCTGGAGGTATCAGTTGTTAGGATTATATCACCAGGTCTTAACAATGCTTCATTTTGTTCTGACACCTAGAAAACACCAAGATGAACCACTGGTAGGTGGTTTTCCTTCAGGAAAATGTTGAAACATTGATGGTTCTCCATTCATCTTGTAGTTTACCTTTCTTTAAGATGTCTGCCAACAATGAAGGCATAACATGAATTACTGGTAGCTAAACCTTTAAGCTCTCAGTAGTTGAAATCCTATTTTAGTAATTCAGGTACCTCAGTTGTGTCTGACTTCTGTAATTTATTACAGGAATACACTCATTTACACTAAGAAGACTACACGATTTTCTCACAGGTGGTGTCTATTATTTTGATACTGTAGCTTCCACGATTTTTAGAATCTCATAGGCTACACAGTATTACCTTCCTACGGCTTAAAATTTTCATAAAAATTTTCATTAAAAAATTTTCAAAATTTTCATAATTCATATACTTCTATACAGAATTCATCTAGTTAAGTGCAGATATTTAGATTCCTCCCTGTGATTTTGGGTTTGGAGAAGGGTTAACGTCTCCTTTGGACCTCTGTAGTTTCCCATTGGTAGCTGTAGGAGGGTTCAGATTAGGAATAGGGTCCCTGGACACTTGGTAGCTGATGGCAAATAATCATCTTTGTCTTTGTGCACTGCTTGTCACATAGTAGCAAACCAAATTAATTTTCTGATTTCCACTTCCTGAGAATTTAGTGACCCTTGCTAGTATTGTTTATTTTCTACTGAGCTAGCTGTTACAGTGTTTTTAGCAACTGTTGTTTGTTTAGTGATATATTTACATGGTCAAGTGCTAATTCTGACATTCTGTTAAGTAATGCTGGCTAACAACCTGTAGATATACAAAATTTATCTCTCCCTTGTGTTTTTATGTATTTGATCAAGTATTGGTTCTTGCATTAAGTAGAATTTTCTGGTTCCCTAAAGTTTCGAGTTCCTGCTACTTCTAATCTTGAGCACCAGAAGTCCATTCATCATCCCTGTAAAACTGTTTACATATTTCATATTAAAGTGATTATTTGTATTCTGAAATGTGTTTTTCAAATAGTTCAGTCAATGAGGAAACTACATTCCAATATTAACTGAGCAAAACCTCGCAGAATACATGGCAGAATACATAGTTTTTAACAGTTTGTAAATGTAAGAAGTTGTAAGGGTGTGAAATAGTGGGTGTTTGGTTGTTGTTTTTTACTGTAAAAATTACAGTAAAATAGATTTCTAGCTTTGTAATGTTGAGCTGTTACAGTAGTTTAAATTCACCTGGTATAAAATTTCCTTTGGTTCTGTTTCCTATTTAAAAGATACACATAGTAAATCAATACACTAAAGGTCTAAAATATAATGTTAGTGTCTCAATACGCATATACAATCCTGTACATGGTAGGCAAATCTTTAAAGCTTTTATTCAGAAAATCCAAATAGAAATACAGAAAGCAAAACAGTAATATGTGGCTCTAATTTTAACAATGTTTAGTAATGAAGCTAATATGTAGTGGGAAAGTACGTGTCTTGTTAGACACATACTTGTCACTGTAGACTTCTTGAGCCACAAATAATTAGAAAATATTGAAATTAAGTTTGAGGGCTTCCTATGGTCATTTTACCCCTCTGTCCATCGGTGGAGCTCTAGTCTACGTAAGTGTGTATATTAAATGTAAGCAAAATGCTGTTCATAAAATTTCTAATTGTTTTTTAATCAGATTAGTAAACGAGGACATCCAGTTTGATTTGAAAATGCATGATTTTATTTAACTGAGTAGTTTCATTCAATACCGTATTGCAGGTTCAGAGGATCTAGTCCATTGTAGCCTTGTTAAATGAGATACTGTGGATGTATATAGATAAATGTGTAATAAATTCTTAGGTCTTTTGTTAGAGAAGTGTTCATGGCTTCGTAAATCCAAAGCTCCTTCTGTTGAAGCTGTTTGTGATGCAGCAGTAAGCAAGAAACAAACAAAGTTTCTGTGGTTTGTAACTTCTAGTAAAGTTCTGCTTTGGTAGCTGAAAGTTTAATGCAAATACATTGGTCCCTGTATACTGTTTGAATTGTAATTTGTTTATTTAATTGTAGCATACATTAATAGTTGAAACAGTTCTAGAAAAATGTGAAAAATTGAATTATCATTAAACTAAGCTTCTGCAGTCATCAAAACAAACTATTGTCATCTAATTCTACTTTTTAGAATATTTAAGTTAAATATTAATACAGAAAACCTGGCATTTCTGCTCGAAGCTAACATGTTTAACAAGACTGTTGTTCCTGTTGCATTCACAAAATTGTTCATTTTAGGGGAAGAAAAAAAAAAGATAAAAAGACCTGTGTGAGACAAGATAAAAGGGGTGGGTCAAAGTGGTTGTAGTGAAATGATTCTACAGAAAATTAACTAAATGACAGTGCTTTGTTTTAGTTTCTCTGAAAAATAATAGTTTTAATAGTTCTTGAAGGTAGAGATGTGAAAATTATTTGGCTATTGAATTGCAGTATTTTTCATATTTTTCTAATGGAAATTTTTCTTTTTTTTTTTTAAGTGTTTTTTTCTCATTGTCCTTTCCCAAGCAAAACCTTTACTTTTTCCTGGAGTCATAAAAATTAAAAAAAGTAACCCTAAAAAGAAATACAGAGAGGGACTATGAAGTGCAAAATTGTTGCGATTTGTGAATAATATTACTTAGTTAATGCACTGTCTCTGATTCCTGTAGTTGCTCAGTTAGCCTCAGGTTTTGGAGCTATTTGACTAATTTAGCTCTGGTTTCTAATTCATCCTCCTGAGTCTTAGTATTTCTGTCCTCTGCTAAAAACATTGTGTCAGGGATGACTACACTGTAGCAGATGATCATGCTTATTTTTCTCAGTATTGCTCAAATACACCTTTGGAAGCTGCAATCACAGCTGCTAAGAAAAGCTGCTACTGGGAAATTTTCTTGGTCCAAATGTTATTTTACATTTTGGCTTTGGCAGGGGAGCTAAGAGTAAACTGTTTTGTTTCTTGCTAGTTGAGTCACTTTGGGGCCTAGTGAAATCTTTATAAACAGAAGTGCTTTATTCTGTAGGTAATTGGTACATTTTTAAGGTATTTGTATTTCCGATGATCGCACCTCTTTAACCTACACAATAGAAATGGTTCTATTTTTCTATAGAGAAGGCTGTGCAGCTTGTAATACCTGAATTTATTCCAGGTAAGCTCATCAGCTCAAGTGTTAGAGTGAATAATCTCACAGAAGTGCTCTTGGTGATGGAGACTCCAGCTGGTTCTAAATCACTTGGCTGAGGAGTTACTTCCCACGACTGTGATACCACTTCCAGATTTCATAGGCCTTCTTAGGAGTCCAGCTTCAGTTTCCCATTTCATCAGAATGAAAACTGTTACGGGATCCTGGAAGCTTTTCACAGAGGCAGAGTCACTTTGGGGTTAATTGCCCCACGGTTTGGTCAGGCCGTGGCCTATCTCTGTTTGCCTTTTCAGAAGTCTAAAACCGATGCCGAGGTTGGATGAGTGAGTCTCATGTGCTCTTCCCATGGGAGCTGCTGTGAGTGACACGCCTCAGTGAATCCCAGCATAGGGTGGGGACCTCTTCCTTCCCTGGTACCACTTCCCAGAACCTTTGCATTTTGAGTCACCGCAGCGGGCAGTTTTGCTGCAGAACCTTGTTGCAAAATGGATCTAAAAACAAAACCCTTCTTGAAGCACCTCTTGAAGCCAGGAATGTTACAAACTTGTTTCTCTCCGAACAGGTCCAGGTGTCTTGGTGCAGATTTGAACTCCTGTGAGGAATACTGCTCATTTTGGTTGTGTTTTGTTTCCTTTGTTCTGCTGTGTGCTCAATCATTGCATTGGTTCAGTCCAGTGACTTCTGAGTCAAGTCTTTAATAGTAGCTATTGACGGATTTCCAGTTTGGAAGCTTGTAACTACTTGACTAATCTGGGGTTACCTAAAATAAGGATCATCATTTTTATCCGTAAGTGTTTCTGCATTGGTGTCAAAAAGGGTTTGTTTATACTGTGAAAAATGCTGTCTCGGAGAGAGGTTTGGAATCTGATTTAGGCCTTGCTACAAAGAGTTCAAATTACAGCATTCTGGCCTCATTTAAAAACAAAGCTATCTTCAGTTAAATAAAAAACAAAAAAAAAGCAAACAGCTGGCAACTAGACTAGTGTTGCAAAAAGGTTTCTTCACTTGCTGCTATTTCCACTTCTGCCATGACTTTATACAAGATCTTAAGTCCCTTGTGGAATCAGACAGCAGGATTCTCCAGGTCGACCGGACCATTACGTGGATGTTTGGGATAGCAGCAGTTCATGGATGACCTTTTCTGGAGAAAAAAAAAAAAAGTATTTGGAAACAATTTTTGTGTAAGCAGATATTCAGGAAGCTGGAGAACTTAATTGTTTAATTGATATGTTCTCCTTGTTTTAATCAAGAAGACAACACAGGAATTTCCTCTTTGTTTCAGTACCTGGGATTTATTTTTTTTTTAAAGACCGTAAGATTGAATTGGTGATGTTGCATAGGCTCTGCACTCAGTGATTATTCAATTATTCCAAAATTAAGTAACTTTAAACTATAATGTGGATTTCAAAGGTGAATCATTCCTGGTAAGCTGCTTAAAGTTACATCACTTTGCTTATAGGAGAACAGGAAGAAAACCCCAAGTGGTTAATGTCTAAATCACATTGACTGATTATAGAAAATGTGGGCAATTCTGATAAGACTAATAGCATACAGTGAATAAAAATATATAAAGCTTTTAAAATCCAAATACATGGATTATCCAAAATGGATTAATTTGAATCTCTGGTTTCCTCTAGATGATTCTGAATTTCTCTAGATGCAGTCTAAAAGCAAAAAACTTGTATTATCAAACTGCCCATCCCTGCAGTAACAGTACCTCATAAAATCACTCACTGTTCCTTTTTTCCCCGTGTGTTGTTGTGGTCTGCATCAGGGCTCATACAGTTGCAAGTTATTTGCAGTAGTTAATGTGGGAGTACTAAGTGCTTATGTTAGGTAGTGGTAAGCTTTCTTTATTATTATTTTTTAATTAATTAAAGGAATATATACCGGGCCCTTAAAATTACGCTAAATTTTCAGGACTTGAAGAAAAAGATACATAGGGAGCAGAGCTGAACATCTGCTGTTGCAGCTGAGGTCAGCCTGATGGAGGAGAGGACTTCAGTTGTTCCATACCCGTGAAAAACGGGGCAGAAGGTCTTGTAACTATGTTCATATTAGCTTGAAAAGGACTTTCTGATTTGAACGTCAGTGTTAGTTGTTAGTGTTGATCAAAACCAATTACATAAGCTGATTTTAGTGATGTAGATGCATATTGTAATCACATGATTTTCTTGAGAAGAAGCTCCTTTACTACATGGTTTTACATTATTACAGTATATTACATTATGTTCATGTTTTTCTTTGGAAGAAAGTTCCTGCGGAAAGGAAATGGGAACTAAACTTTGAAATCTAAAATAAGGACTAAACTGCTTTTCATTTACTTTTCTGCCCTTTGAGATGCCAGAAGTAATTTCCTCTTGAAGCTGACTTCCTTTCTGGAAATGATTTTCGTCTCCAACCATGTTGAGGCTCTTTTCTCATTCTTTCATACTGACTAACTTGCTTTTTTTTCCTCTGACTTGCTGCTGCATTTGAGTAGTACTTCTGGAGGTAAGTAATTACTTACAAACAGGTTTCTCTATAACTTTCTTTTTCAGTTCTTGTCTTCCCCCCACCCACCCACCCACCGCCCCTCCTTCCTGCCCAGTCAGTCTAGAAGGACAAACAAAGCACTATTGGTGTCCTCTGCAAGGGAGCACTGATAGGGGGCTGGCTGTAAATTGACGTGGCATGGAAAATCTCTGCTAGTTTCTAGCAGCTCTAACATCGCTGCAAAATCAAGCCTACTCATACTGAGTTTGTAGCTTGAAAACATTACAGGCTTACTGTTTATATATACGTACAAGAAAATGAATGGAAAGTACCCTCATCTTTTGATTTGGGAAGCAGACTTTTTCTGTATTTGGATTTACAGCTAATAGAAAACAAAATCAAAGGGAATTGATTACTTTTTTTTTTCTTTTTTTTTTTTGTGAGCAGCAGATCTCGTTGCTTCCCCCTCCTTTTCCTGCGATTTAATCATTTGCAGATCTTGCCATGGGGTGCGGACTGAGAAAGCTGGAAGACCCAGATGATAGCAGCCCTGGAAAAATTTTTTCTACATTGAAGAGACCACAAGTTGAAACAAAGACAGAATCTGCTTATGAATATGTATTGCTGGATTTTACATTAGAAGGTAATTTCTGTTATATCTGTTGTTATTCTGAAAACGTAAGGAATAGGATTTAACTTTGTTCTGTTTTGTCTGAGTTGTAGTAAAACTTACATACTTTTATCCAAGCTAGCCCAAATGTAAGACTTTTATTTTGAAACACAAATCATGACGAAGGTCTTCACTTAGATAAAATTACAATGGAAACTACTGAAGTATTTTTAACAACGAAACCGTCCAAATTACACAACTGTCCTTGTTAAGGAAGCTGGCTAAAAACTGTTAGAGATTTTCCTAGTTTCCTATGAGTCAGATACTGCTATCCTTACTCACTTCGAATAGCGATTGTCTGAATTTAGTGTGAGTGTTCAGAAAATACACTGTGCCTGAGCAAGGGTAACAGAATGCTGAATAACTGAATAGCAGTTTCTTAAAATGCGTTCAACTTCGGAAAACAGGCTGTCATTGTCCTCGTGACTTTGTGCAGAAGCAAGTCTATTTCTTAGCTGTGTAAGTAATAGTCTTCTCTCTTATGCCCACCCCAGCCTTTTGGTGGATGTTTTAGTAAGAGTATTATAGTTGTTTTTTTCTTTTTTTTTCTTTTCTTTTTTTTTTTTTTGCAAATGCTCTATTTATAGTTGCTGAATAGGCTTTTGAAATTGTGACCGAAGTGAGACAAAATTTGTATGCGTAGCTGGAGGCAGACAGTGCTCTGTGGGATACTTCCTTCCCGAGGGTGTCCCGTCTCTAACAGAGCAACTCCCTGTTCCAGAAAGTTGAAAACATAAACAAGCCCAGATGGCTGCCCTCGGAGAACAGACAGCTCAGTTTTGCAGTCACTTCATGGTAACTTGGCATTTTACAAGAACTGAATCTACTGGAAAGTCTTGATAGCAAGGATTTAAAGTACATGTAATAGCTAGAGGCATTTGATAAAGGGAGAAAGTGTAAATGCATGTCTTGTTATGTGTTCAGGAACTTCCTTACAAACAAAACCTGGCCTCTGTTTAGTTTTCTTTTCAAATTAAAGGAATGCAGTCATATCAGTTATATTTTTATTTAAAATGTATGAGGCTGTTCACTGAAGAACTGTAAGAACGAACAGAAACAGCATTTTACAGAGTTACACTACTTGACAGCAAGTATGGCTCTTTATTTACACATTGTGACATGAGTTTCTCATTGGTTTATTCTTTTTGGAGAGACAAAACTTTGGGCAGGTAGTAGTGGTAACATACAGGAAATAAAGCTGGACCCCCTAATGTATATGGGAATTACCTATTAATCTACTAATAATAGAAAAAATAATAAAACTTACTTTTTGTGACTAAAGTATGTTTGGTGTTCTTAAATAGTCTGTGTTCTAGAGAGTTTTGCTCTATTTTAAAGTAACAAGCTTCTGGAAATACTTCGTAAGGGGTCTGTTTTAAAGAAGGTTGTGGCTTTAAGAAAAATCATATTAAACAGTGTCAATAAAGGTCCATTTTTGCAGTATGTTAATAACCTATTGTTACAGCAGTGAAGATTCATTTCAAAAGTGCTTAGCTTCAGTGACGTACTGTGGAGTTATGAATGCTAAATAACATTGGCAGAGAGAAATTTTGAATGATTGCCTGACTGTTTTTAGGCACTAACTGTAAGCAATTAGATTTAGTACATATCATTCTGTTGGATGGTTTTAGCTGCATGCACATAATTAACTTTTTTTTCATTTGAGGTCTCTGAAGAGGTAAGATCATGAATGAATACAGGCAAAAATGCTGTACACTGTCTTTCTTGGAGGCATTTCTGAATGTTGTTTGCTTGTGAAACATGGGGATTGGCTGAGATACTGTAGAAAATCTGTTGAACTACTTTTTTTTTTTCTAACCCATTCAACTCATTCACATAGTTGCTTCTATTCAAGTATTCTTGGGCTAAATGAAGCTTAAGGAAGAGCCTATTATCATGTCAGACCAGTTAGTTTTCAGTATGCTGTGAAGTTGTATGTTGTATCTTCATGGCACTGTGTTGACTTCCAGAGCAAGATCTTCCCCAGCATCTGAGATTGTTGTTCTGTTGAGTGACATACTGAATCTGGAACCAAGTAAAACAGAAAATCTTATCTGAATATATTTAAGATCCTAGAGTAAGCTATAGCCTGCATTCAGATAAAAGTACAGCAAGCATAAATGCATTATATTTCGGTTTAATAATCTGTATTCTCTGCCTCATCAGATTTATGATATATGGAGTTGAAATGGTCCTGCTAGGGAGACTTTCAGGAGTTCCTCATCTTTTTTCAAGTTGTGGTGCAGATAAGGTCAACCGTGCTCTTGTCTAAATCTGCTTGTTGGAGTCCACAAGCATCTTAACTAGTTATTAGCAGTATGTTTTACCTTGATTTGTTTCTTCTTGTTTACCCAAATATTCCCATCCCTACTACGTAAATGAGTTCTGAGTTCCATGGAGGTTCTTGTGCGAAAGAAGAATCACAGCCAAGAAGAATACAGCCAGGCTTGTATTTGCAGGGGTTCAGTGGACTCTGAAATGTAATTTTAAATGCTTGTCAAAGATAGGAAATACAATGGTTTCAGTCACGAGGCATATCTCACTTACAAAAACTTATTTTTGGAGATCAGTTTAAACATAAAGTAGGGATAGCATAAATATTCCTACTTAAGGAAAAAGCTTACAGCTTTTCCAGAACTCTCCTACTAGGGAGAGAAGGAATATTGATGCAAGCACATTGCATTTCAGCCCACTAAAATGACACGCTGTGAAGTTTTTGTCACTCTGAATAACAGTATGAATATGTATGGAGTAGCTGTTTTGTCATCATCTCCAAAGCTTACTATACAATTAGCCAGTTAGCTATAGTGGGAATTTTCAGTTAAGGCGATTGGAAAATCTCTGAAGTGATGATCGTGTTGCATCCATACCTGATTTTTTGGCTTGTGTGTGCTGTAGAGCAGTTATTTCTTCAATAAATATTTAATGTCTCTGGGATTTATTCTGGGTAGAATTATGGGATAGAGGTGTTGTAGGGCAAAATATCATCCATCTGTTGAAGAGAGGTCTGTAATGTAGTGTGCTTAAAAAACAAGTGTAAATATTCCTATTGTAGTGAAGTTCCAACCATGAGTTGTAAGGTAGCTCCAGAAAGTAAAACAACCCAGTGCTATGACTGAGAGTGGTAGAGTTTACGTTAATAGGTTGTTGGATAGCTATCAGCAATAAACTATCAATATATATGCTAATGTTGCTTTTTGATGGTGTGCAGTTCACTCTGTACACGATATTTTGGTTCTTGATAGCTTTTTTTGAGCTGCTAAAGGCTTTACAGTAAGAGTCAAAGTAGCAGTTTTATTTTTTTCTATTCCTTTTTCACTTTAATAAAAGTTTTTATGCAAAAGCATTACATTTGAATACTATAAATATTTTGTTGTGGTTTTTTTGATGTTTTTGTTTTTTTTTGTTGATGTTTTGTGTTGTGTTTTTTTTAATGTTGATTTTTGTTTTTTAAAGAATGCAAAGTTCTCTGTAATGAGTATATATATCAGTACTATCCCCACTTTATACTTGGAAAACAGTACAGTGATTTAAGCTTTACAGAAAACATATCACTCAACCAGCAAAAATCTAATTAGAATAAAAGTGTTGGCAAAATAAATATTCATATATAGTAGGTTTATGATACTTTAAGCCAGTAGGGTAAGAAGATTTTGTGACCTGCTGTGTCTTTGGTAAACTCCTTACATTTCTTGCTATTGTGCATGTATAGGATTGGCATGTAGATAAAGGAGGAGGTAAGAACATTAAGGAATACATTTACGAAGTGGTGAGTTTTGCAGAGAGAGGGACCTGTCAGAATATGAAAAGGGTGTGCATCACTTGCAGCAGAGGTAACTGACAGAGACCATCACATTCCAGATCCAGCTGCCTTGTTGTAAGAGGCCACATCTGTGAAGGATGAAATTGTTGATGTTGGCAAATACATGTATATGCTAGCAAAATTACTCTTAAGTTACTGTCTGTAACTTAATATTATTATTAATGTAAATTAATATGAACTAGTTGCTTAGTGGAGGCTCTGAGAGCATCTATAATTACAGTTGGAGTTGAGAGGAACAGGAAATGCTGATAGTCAGGCTCACTGTGGCAAAGCACGTAAACTACTACCAGTGCACAGTCTTCCCTTTTCTCTGTGCAAAAACTGTGGACCAGACCACAGACCACCCCCTAGTTTTTGCCAACTACTGTGTGGTACCTGGCTGTTACCTGTTGGTCAGAAATGCTTGCATACACCCAGAGGTATCCAGCTTAGAATTTAGTGATACCATTTAGCTTACTGTGATCTGGATTTAAGTCTACTTGAGGACATAATTGTGTATATTTTAAAATTTCAACCTACAATCCACAAATGACTTCTAAGGGATCCAAAAAATGTGTTTGAGGAAAACAAACCTGTTTTTCTAGAATTAAATTAATTTTGTGGAAGTTTACCTCTCAGGTAGGGTTAAAGTATACTGCTGCAGTATGCTTAAGTCTTTGACTAGACAAAATAGTTGCTTAATATCCAGACCAATTGCGTGTTTAGATGTTGATGCAGTTCTTAAATTAGCTTGACAAAGCTAGGTCCAACGAAGTATTGCCAAATAGATTACAAATAGATCATATTGTCTCCTAAAAACCACGTTTCACCCAGTTGTATACTTCATAATCACAGTGAGTCTCTTTTTTCTTGTGCAAAGAGGACTTTACCTTGTTAATAAATGCCTTGGGATAGGTTTTGTGTGGTTTACATCAAAGGAACTCACTTCAAAGTGTCTGTACATACACAGTATAATGTGCTTCTCTTCTGTTTTTTCAATGCTTTTAGCTTCCTCAAGTCCTGAAGTTATCAAAATCAGTTCTGTGTTGGATATAACATCTAAGGTGGAAGAATATTACAACAAAGGATATGTTGTAGGAGCTATTCATCCTATTCTACTGCCAATTGGACATAGAAGGAATTTCCCTGCAAGTCATATGTATCGGGTGGTACTTTCAAGATTAAAATTAAGGTAACAGTGAAATAATTTAATTATATGGGCCCATTACTTAAGTTATTTTTAAGAGGGTTGCTCATCATGCATAGTTTATTAACTTCCATAAATATCTCCAAGAATCAAGTAACTGTTCCTTATCTAGAAAGGTCACCAACTTAATAATGTTCTTTTAATTAACCCCAAGTACAAGATGAAACAAAACGCTAGGAGGCTAATAAGCTGCATTTAATTCCCTCACATCTATCTTGTCTTGTTTTCAACATTTTTCTTTTCACTTTTTCCATAGAGCACTACTCAGTTAAAGGTACCTGTAAAGTGTGAAATGCTCACAGTTCCTCAGAGAGAATCATTTAACCTCGTTATGAAGGAAGTACTCTGTGACTGGGGAGGCTGTACAAAAGCTTGTTTTTTTTCAGTGAGGAGAGAGTCAAGAGTTTGTTTTCATTCCAACTTCCATAATCTTGCTTGTTACTTCTGGTTTTGCTGCATTGTAATCACCATGTGATCATAAGGAAAATGTACAAAGAAATATTACAGTTAGCTCCTTTAACTGCAACGAAAACAACCTTTTTGTTCTTGAGTAACTAGAAAAGTGGATTTCATGTTGTACTGAGAGGTGTGATGGTTCCCCTTCCACCTCAAGTCCTGGTGTGATGCACAGAGGTTTGTTCAGCTTCTCTGGGAAATCTCCAAGGATGTACTCCCTGCCACTCCTGCAGTTCTATCAAATGTAGTTCATTTGAGGGAGATTCTCCATCAAATGTTTTGACTAAACAAGCATTGCCCATGGTATGGCATTTGCTTCTCATACATCTTACCTTCATAAATTCACGTGAAGGCAAGGTGAATGTTGTCCATATGGACAGATGCTTAAAGAAAAAGGCAGAATACTTGCTTTCTGGAGCTGAGCTTTCTGAGAGCTGACACTGCCAGGGCTCAGCTCCCTCAACACACCTAATCTCTGTAGATGTGGGATCCTTATGAAGTTGTCAGTTTAACTGGTAGGCCCTTCAACAGGTGAAGGACAAGAACCAGCAGCCTCCTTCTGAAACCGCTGGCTGTAAGTACCTGACTGCATTTGCAGATGCCATATGTACATACCTCTGTTGGGTTTCCTGCAGGTGGATGCACCTTCTCCAGCAACTATCTTGAAAGTAACCTTTTTATATTCGAACATACTTAATTGATGTTTCACTCCAAAGCTTGAGTGAAAGAAACAGCAAAAAAATCCATACTACATTGATGATGTACAACAAATGTTATACGATCAACAACAGAACTTACTTTCAATAAAACATGATGAATGTTATTCTTTAAAATAGAAATTAAAGCTTGTAGGATTCTGAAATATAGGAGTGAAATAAACACTGTGTAACCCAAAGGGATT
Source organism: Anas acuta (assembly GCF_963932015.1). Taxonomy (NCBI): domain Eukaryota; kingdom Metazoa; phylum Chordata; class Aves; order Anseriformes; family Anatidae; genus Anas; species Anas acuta. Next base: position 38,128,968 of record NC_088984.1, on the reverse strand, counting down.
TGTAGTGCACTGTGTTTCTGGCATGTGCCTGCACTGTTTTTACATACAGTAGCTGTAACTCCACTTTAATTGCTAAAAATAAGCAGCAGTATATTAACAGTGTAAAAGTACCATTTCGTTTCATAGCATAGTGCTTTTCTTGCAAAACTGATACTTTGTTTTGTGCTTGCTTATCCGTACTTTTTGCATTTGGAAGTACGTTTTGGACACATTTGCTAGGAAGACAGTGTTGTTTTTTCAGTAAAGCTGAGTTTCAGAAGATGTTTGTAAACCATCTTGAAATGACATTTCTGTTAAATACTAACATTCTTATCCTGACATTTTAATACACAGCACACTCTACTTTACATAAAACATAATGAAGCACCAAAAAATGTTGAGTTTTAAATGGGGAAAAGCATTGCCAGGATTTAATTCATAACCTTTACACCAAAAGAAAAGAACTATATATGCCAGCATTTGCCCAAGTTAGCAGCAAACTACTGACAAAGACTGCTTTCTTTCTGTGTTCTAGCCAGAAGCATGCAGCACCCAGAGGACAAAGGCACCCCAGGCTGGTGATTGAGGAATGTCCCTTAACGCATGAAACACTGACAAATGAGGTAGTGAAAGAACTTTTAGAAAAGGTAATGGAATTTTGTGGTTGTTTGTTGTTGTTTGTTTGTTTTGATTTGGTTTCTTTTTAAACTTCTCTTCAGATATTTCTTTCTGCCATACATGTAGGTAGTTGTCAATGATTGGAGGCTTATGGTTCTGTTTAGATTTTTAATTTTGCTTTTGTTTTATAGAAGCTACCAAGTGCTTTCTGTGTGCAAAAAGAGTTCATTTTCTTCACTAATTGCTTTTTGGAATTTAGAATTTATTACTGAACCATGGAAGGTTTCGGGAGACTGATCACTTACAGCACTGGAAACAGAAGCAGGCCCAAATTTTCACTCAGTCTTCATAAAATGTTTGCTTGATAGTTTCTTCTGGAATTAGTGTTACAAAAAAAAAAAAAAAATTATGATGTTCTGTGTTATGTTCAGTAGGAATAACATACATTAACATATTGATTTTCTAAGGACATTTTTTTTCTTCTTCAAATTTAGTATATACAGTAATCGGTAATGGTATTAAAATATTTCCTTGGCACAACTTCTGAAAATATTGTAAAGTTAAAGAAAAGTAAACTTCCACTGAAATACAAGCCCTAGTTCCAGTTTTTTTGTTTCACTTCCTCTACAAAATTGAAGACTTGCTGAAACAGGAAATTATTGTTATTGTAAGAGTTTGAGTGTTATCTTTTACATGAGTTGCGAAAGAAAAAAGCAGACAAAAAAGCATACTGGCAATTCTTAATGATCACTGAAATTGCCAGAGTTGTTTAAAGTTTCTAAAGATTTTTTTGAATTTTTCAGGTGTTCAAAACTGAAACTTGTGTTCCATTTATACCATGTGTGTATTGCCATGTTTGTTGCATAGTATACAAAACACTTAAAAGTATAAAACAAAGCAACAGCAAAAAAAAACAACACAAATTAAGCAATTAAGCAGTGATTCTGTCTTGCCAGAAAATCTGGAAAAGAAAAGCTACATGAAATGGATCTGATTAAAAATATTCCTATTAAAATGTAAATTTACATTTTTATTAAGAAAATACATGTATATTTTCTTGAACCCTTAAGAATTTGTGACATTGGGGGGATCGTCAGTTATAGGACGTCTTTTTGCAGCTTCATACAATCATAATGATGGCTGAATTTTGATACATGGTAAAGTTACTGTTGTGCATGTGTAATGGTGATAAACAGTATCACTTCAGTCTGATGTGATGCTAAAAAAGCATTGTAGCACCACCAGTTACTTGAGTTAATCACTCTAAATAGTTTACATGGGTTAACTAGGTAGATAGAGATCCTTCCTTCTCTGCCCTTGCTAATTGAGTATTTCCCGGGTGATTTCTGTGCTCTGGGCTGGGCTTTTTGTGTGTTTCTGGAAAGGCTTTGTTGCAGTGGGATCACCTTCATAGGTGGAAGTGCTTCTTATCCCAAGCAAAAACTTCCTTCCAAGAACAGATACATTCCACCGATTGCATATTCTCTGCAGTTGTATTTTAAGATTCCAGAAGAGGGGAAAAAGAAACACCACTGGCTAAATCTAAGAGTTAGTAATCATAGTGGAACTGGAATCACACTTTTAGAGGAATGATATTCCTCTAACCATCCTCTAACCAATCTACCGTGAAATTTCTGGAAACATTCCTCCACCAGTATACTGTCTGTCACTGTGATGTAGTAAGTGAAATACTTTGGGTTTGTCCTAGTTGAAGGAATTTATGTACACTGAAGTCATTAACAGTGTTGGCCACCATTCTTGGCCTGAGCCCAAAGACATGCTAGAAGGCTTCTGTTTACTTTAAAAACACAGCCATACAGCCAACATATATAGACAAGCTACACTTCCATAGTACTCTGTCCTTGGGTGTCCTTGAAAACCAGCGAATTAGTAAACAGAACATGCATTTTAGATGTTTTGGGGAAAAAAAAAAAGTTGCACACTATCTTAAAACCACTTTACAGATAAATTTGTGTTTTATATGCAGGTTAATGAAGCAGCTAAACGAGGAAAGAAGTTTGTGGGCTTTGTAACACAACATTTTCCTCAACCTAAAGCCTGTAATGGAACAAGCACAGATGGAAATGCAGAGCTGGAATCAACACTGGGCAGACGACACAGGGAACCCAGAAGAAGAATTTCTGATGAAGACTACAAAAACTGGAATGAAAGGTCACTGTGTGGTCACTCATCTGAGAGTGGGAATGAAGAGGAAATGCAAGCAGAGAGTGGACTGTTACAGGATGCAGATTTCCAGTTTGGAAAAGAAGTCAGTTCTGTTAAGCCACAAGAAGGAGACGGTAATGAATTCTGTTTGTTTATTGCAGAAATAAGATACGTTCTTGAGTTGTTTTAAGAAGCAGTAGGAAAAAAATAACAGAACAGCATATTCTGTCATCAAGTACCGGTTTTGGAAGATGCATCTTCCTTAAGTGCATGTGTACTTCCAAAAAAGTCACCACTGAGGAACCAGAAGAATTATGTACCTTCTGCTTTATATATCTGAACTATGATGATAATAATCATAATCATAATCATAATCATAATGGTGTTATTCTGGTTTTAAATGTGGTGCAAACAGGTAACTTTTTGCTTGATATGTGTTGTAAGCATATAGCAAGAAAAATGTGATACAGAAACCAAAGACATTGGTTTTTACCCACTCCTAATATTGAACCATAAATTTGTAAGGGATATCCAAGCATATGCTGTAATGAAACCAGTTGTCCTGTGTGTTTTAAAGCTGACAACAAAGGGATCCCCTTCTGTTTAGAAACAATTTTGTGTGCTTCTAGCCAACTCACATCACATACAGCAAACAAATCCATTAATAATGGATTCTTTCTGGTTAACATGCCTTCAAGAAGTATTCTGAAAGAGATCACTAAACTAATGCATTGACCATGTAATCAAAAGAGGATAATTGTTCCAAAATGAATTTACACTAGAGAAAATGAAGCATTGGAAAGCGGCTTACTTAGGAAGGGAAAGTATAATTGAAAGATGTTGGTGCTGTGGTAGAAGACTTAGTTGTACAAGAATCTGTAAGGTAAATCGTGTGGTCTTCACAAGTTACTGCCTGAAACAATGATTCCTGATACTGAAGCATTAAGCCCTTCATATTTACTAGGAAGAAAAGGTGAAAAGGAAGAAGTAACCTAACGCATGAGAACTAATGCATTATAGGAACTAAAGCATTACAGTATAGAAAGCAAGGCAGCATGAAATTTTCATTTAAGATTGAATTTTGATACAATAGGGTCTTCTGTGATGTTCCAGACATGTTTTAATTGCTCTCAAAAGCAACCTCTTCACTTTCTTGTCAAAGAGTTAAGCACCTCTCTAGTTGGTAGACTGTCAGGATAATGACTCTATGCACTGAGATAATCAATGTCCCTGTTATTTATAACACTTGAATTAAAGCAGTTCTTTTACAACATGCTGGGCTGTTAGAGCATGATCTGTTAAACCTTAACTCTTTCCTTGCAGCTTGAGGCTTGCTATACATAGTAGAACATAGATCCTGTAAGGAAAAAGGAGAAAACTCACAGTTGAGTTTTGGTTCGTGCATGCAAGTGTAACCAGGTGGATTACCAACCAGTGCAGCCCCTAGATGCAGAGTTCTCAGGAAATTCTAAACTTCTAAAAGTTTTGGCAGGAATATACCTGTCCTCTCTACTACTAGTCAATAAAGTTATTGGAAGTTTTAAGACAAATTTTCTGAAAATGTAAACACCTTTCTTTGTAAATGTTGTGTTTAACCATCCTTTTAAAAAATACTGATAGGAATTTTCAAAAATTTTTATTAATAGGAAAATCAAGCTTTACCAAGATAAACACATTAATGGTAGCACCTCCACCTGTAGAGGTGACAAAATACAACTGTATAGGAAGAAAAGTCATCTCATAGTGATGGAGTTCAGTAATTTGTCCTGAATTTACTCTCTTATTTCAGATGCCTTATGTGTTATTACCCACTCCAAAATGTTTCTCGTAGAAATTGATTAAAACTACTTAAAGTCCAAATAATGCTTTGAAAATCTTTCTCTATTTCTGGAGCTTAGAGAGACTAGTGTCTTAACTGGGATCATCTAAACCAAGTTCGTCTGTTTTGGCAATGTGAATACTTCTGCTTTCTAGAGGTTTGTGTCGATTTAGGCTGCTCAGAAGTTGTAGTAGTAGACATAATCACAGGGAATTTTTTTGCAATTGCTTTGTTATTTCCCTGCAACAGTGACCCAGACATGACTGTACTTATATCATGTGCTTCCTTTTTAAAATACATTTATTTAGCTAAGACTTCCTAACTCATCACCAGTGAATACCTAACATACTATGTATTTCTGAATTTACTTTTTTTGAATATTTGACTTTTTGTAACATCACTGTATTAATGGCTGGATGTGAGAAGCATCTGTGAATATGCAGATCTTGTTTGTTTTGCATACACTCATACTCTCGTCAGTTACTGTGTGGTAAACCCCAGTATGGAGCTGATTATACTGGTACTTAAATCATCTGCAAAAAAAAATGAGTAAAAAGGCTATACAAGGCATTCATCATATTTAAAAATTTAGAAAAATGTTTTTAATCTTCAGTTAGTCATTTTGAATATTTGTAGTCAAAACTTTAATGAGTGACAGAAATATAGCCTATTTCCACTGGGTTTTCTCTTGAATCTACTATATTTTCCCCTATGCAAAACCCACCTACCTAGAAGGTGGTCCAGCAACAACCCAACTACAGTATGTTCAGAGTTCTGTTGTGTACTATAGCTTACCCTCCTCACAGCTCATCCTGTTGTTTGTTTGTTTGTTTGTTTAATTTTTATTTTTATTTTTGTTGTTGTTTTGTTCTTTTGTTTTGTTTTGTTTTGTTTTTTTCTGGTGTTGAGGGCTCTAGGTGCGTACAGTTGCATAAGGAAGCTGATACTTAACTGATACTTAAAAATACAAAAGCAGGCTGAAATAAGAAGATAATATTTTTGAGAGCTCTGTCTTCCAGAGGCTCATTTTTCTTCTTTTTTTTTTTCTTTTCTTTTCTTTTCTCAGACAAGCTGTATACAGTCTTCAATGTTTTTGATGATGACTCTACCTGCTGGACCTATCATGAGGGCATCTTGTCCGTGAAAGTAACGAGAAAGGGACCAGTTATTAGTACACTGGAAGCAGACTGGCTAGAACTAACTACATTTTATTATAAACAAGGATTGTCCTTAACAGATTCTTTTGTACACTGGGAAACTTCTAAAGGTGAGCACTATCCCGCAATATCTGGAAGCTTTTACTTATTCATGTGGATCTATTTGTTTTGCATGTTGGTGTGAAGGGCAATTTGTAAATGTGTTCAGATAGTCTTTGTAAATTTGTAGAATTTCCTTCCCTGAAAAGGAAATACTGTTGTTTTTTGTGCAGTTGCAGCTCTGAATAATTGCAATTTCTGCCTTTTTAATCAAATCTGGGATTTTCAAAGCATGAAAGGAGTGTAGCATTATAATGAAATAAACCTTTTGCGTTAGTTCTGTTTTCTTTTTCTCTTTTTAAAGGGAAAAGATAATGGAAAATTATTAGATGCATTTCAGTAGTGTTCTGCTGCTTCTCACTCTAGACACTGTGCTGTGCTTGGAATATTTCTAATGAGATAAAAAAGCGCCTTCTGTTCTTCTTGTGCTTACTGCACCATTAAGATTTAAGCAAAGTAAGACTTTCCACACTTCCTCCTTTCTTCAGTTCTCTGCTAGGCTTAAAATTCTTACCAAAACCCTGAGTTGAATTAATTTGATTGTTTATCCTGAAGTTTCAGATCCATCATCTTTCTATAGGTGGTTCTGGTTGGATTTGGAGACATACACTAAGTAGAGAAATCTGCTTTTGCTCTTACCCTTAACTGTAGGCAGATTCTCCAGCATTTTTTCATGAAGGTGGGAGAGGGAAGTCTTCCCTGGTCCCTCCTGCTTCTTGCTCTCTTCTGCAGGAGCCTACAAGCTCAGTTAGCACGCTAAAATTGTTAGAACCATAGAGCTTCAGGCTACAGGATTTCTCCTCAGATTCCTAAATTGTCTTGTTCCTTCTGCCAGTTTCAATTTGATCACAGTTTTTCCCTGAAGGGAACCTCCTAGCTCTTTCAGAACTCCTATGTGATCAAGAGATTCGTGCTTCCTTTTTCTGATGTTCTGATTAAAAATAATAATGCAATCAGCATTCACTTTGCAAGGCTTGGGTTAGTGAAGGGCTGAATTAAAAAAAAAAAAAAGTTTAGCTTCTAAAGATTTTATGTTTAAATATGTGTTCTTCAAAAATCGAACCCTGACAAAATAAGAGCTTGATTTTATATATATATGTGTGTATGTGTGTGTATTTTTTTTTTTTTTTCGGTAACTTAGCCTTGAATGTTAATTATATTTCTGTAGCTCAGCAACAAAGTAAATTTAGTAATTTGCCAGAATCTGCGAAGGAGCACAAGTGCATCGACATCATTATATTTCTATCAAGTTGAATTTGTCAGCTATTCTCTCTCAAATTGCATATTTTTTTGCACGTAAACCGTTGAATGGCACAGTTTGTATTGGCCATCTATTTTTCTTGAACTATAATTCCTATCTATTGAAGTCAGTGGAAGAACAAAGATTCCTTTGGGGGAGGAGAGGTGAGAAATCTGACTGCTGGTTTTCAATAGTTTTTTTTAGATCTGGAAAATAACTCTTTGGAGATACATTACAATTCACCAAGGGGTTTTTCAGCAGCTGTTGAAATGAATCTTTGCAGCTGTTGTCCAAAAACAGTTTTTGCAATCTTTCCGTTCCCCTGTTGCTGTCTGCTTTTTTTCTGTGTGCATAACTGTCCCAGCTTTAATACCCAGGTTATGACTGACTTAGGGATTTCATGCGGCCTCTTTGCAGCAGTTGCTGCTTCTTGAGCCCCACGTGGCTGGGATGTATTTCAGTGACACACATGGGTGTGATGCTGCTGAATTCTGCTGGAAGTATTCAAAGGCACAACCCTCTACATGGATGGCATTCTGTAGCTGATCAAGTGTCTGTAACCACAGTGTAAGATTACTTTAGCTGCTGAGTTCATAAGCTAAAATATTTTTTCATGAGATAACACTGAAGAGTTTTATAACCAGATAAAAACTGGTCTTTTTAGGGGAAAAAAAGTGTTTAAACTTTTGCACTCAATTTACAAGAATTACACTTCTTGTATGTTTGCATGTGCATCCGATTGTCACCTTCATCTTAGTTTTTAAGTTTGCTTTTAGTTTGCAAGGTATCTACAGCAGCAGTTGTCCTTCTATATTGATGTAGTGAAATGAGCAAGTTTTAGATAATGTTTTAATATAACTGAAAACAATGGATGCAGGTAAAGCAGCTGCAGAAATTTTCATTTTGTTTGGATGTTGTATGGAGTAAACAGAATTATGTTGCTAACATGATCAAAACGCAATTCCCAATTTAAGGCAGGTACAAATTCAAAAGAATTAATTCATTTTTAATTCTCAGTGACAACCAAAACAGAAGGGAGTCATACAGGTAATCCAGGTAATTTTTTTTTTAGCTCCATTTGGGTCCAGGTGGTGTTGCTTCTGTTTGTTGCTACCTTGCAGGTTCTCATAATCATAGAAGTACTTAAGATTGATAGGAGTGCTGTGATGACACTTCCGCTTTTTCTATTTAGCTTTATCTGCCAGGCAGTGTCTTTTTTTTTTATTATTATTTAAATAATATTAACAAGGATAAACCAGATGTTATTTTGACATACGTTTCAACTTAACCATTTGTCTCAAAAGCCACTTAGTGGAGGTGCCTTGCTTCAATAATGCATTAAAATTTAGAGTTATATTATCATGATTTAAAAAAAAAAAATCTAGCATGTTAAACGTGTTACTGGTTGATGATTATAAGTACCTGCCTGAACACTGAAGACAGGTTCAAATTCATTAATTAATGAGATTGAGAATTTATGAACTGTTAGGAACTCTGCAGGTGTTCATGTTTGTGCCTGAAGCCATCTATTCAGTATCTGCACTGTATTTGCATATATTCTAGAAATAAAATAACATGTTCTGTAGCTTTACAAAAGCATAGGATATAGATACGTAAGTATCTAAATAATCATAGCTCAATGTAAGTAAGCTTCCTATATGCAATATAGGAAAAATAAAGATAATATGAATAAATGCTCAGTGTCTTACAGTACATTAACAAGCATATTGGTAAAACAACAACAACAAAACAGGACTTCCTGTTTGACTTGGAAAACTTCCATGCTGGTCTGGTCCAGTTTTAAAGCCAGACCAGTTGTATTGCATAGCTTTGCTTTGCTAGACACCTTTTAAGTTTATTTCTGCCACTGAAGCTGTGGCAAATAGTCATCTCTTTACGTATTTGTGCAATATTGGAGAGGATTTAAACCTGATATTTTGAGGAATGCATAATTTTTCGGTTTAAATTTAGTTTAATTGTTTAGGATAGCTAGTTGGCAAGGTAGAACTGCACAAAAGGCTTCCTTATTGCACTTAGGAGAAGAGACAGAAAATGAATTAATACTTCATGCACAGCTTCAGTTTGGGCTAACTGGATACTGTTAGACTTCCACAAGTAAGTCAGGGAGGTATTCTCTGAAATGCCCTTCACATCAGGAATCTTCCTACAATCACTTCTCTTTCAAGCTTTTCCTTTGGCCATTTATGTATTTATTTAAGTAACTGTAGCAAGACTTTACACTTCATGCTTCATTTATCTTTAGAGTCTCTCCCACCACACCAAAAGCCACATTTATTGTTAGGCATACAGTATTGGAGTTGAATAAAGAGGTTTTGTGCCTGTTTGCTGCAGGGGATATGTTGAATATGGGAAACGTGAACTCAGAGTTTCTTTAGAGAAAATGAAACAGTTCATAGCTCAATTTGTATTGAAAAGGGGGTTTTGAATAATAAATTGACTTGCATGCTTCGTGAAATTGTAATTAGATGCAGAAAGAACTTGGAGTTCCATTGCTGTCTTAGTTCCATTTCATTTAAAGGACTCTTCAGTGGGAAAATATAAGCCCACGTGTAAGCCCATATCTCAGTAAGATACTGACCTAAAAACTTATATTTTAGCTTATGTTTGTCTTTGTTTGCAGGTGATTATTTGCCCAAATCTTTAGAAGGAATATTTATCTACGAAGAAGAAGGTGCTGGGGTTCCAGGTTCTAACAGGAAAGGAAATGATGCAATAGTAGTTGAACAATGGACAGTTATTGAGGTAAATTGGTAATTATTTAGCAACACAATTTCCTACTTCTAGCTTGCTTTGTTTGTTTCTGTAGAATGACTGTACCAGTATTTGATAAACATTTCAGGATGATTTCTTTAAGCCACCTGAATAAACTAAACTAGCCTTGAATCATAAAAATGAGGTCAGGCCTGTGCCCATTAGTCATATGCATAAAAGAAATACACTGCAGAAGTACTGGCTTGACGCTCATAAATGTTCATATTCAGACCAAAACAGACCTAATTTCAGCAAGTGCAGCTCCACTGACAATGTACTGAAATATTCTTAAATAAAGGGGAAGTCAAACTTGGAATTAGAACAGAAAACTAATACTGTATGAGTTAAGTAGAGTTTTCAGATGTATGTTCTTAGTAAAAAATTTACTTTTAAATATCAAAAGACTTATTTTTTTTTTAGTAAAGTTACATATGAATTAGTGGCAATCATTAGTGGAGGACGCTATGGACTTACTTTTAAAATTCTCAGCAATAAATACATTTATTTATGTGAACAGACATGGCACAAGACTAAAGCCTAAAAATAAATAAATAAAAGTACAAGTAGGCCTATAGCTAGGTGAGATGCTTGTTACTCAGATTGGACGTAAAAACCTTAATATACCAATTGAGAAATCATTTTTGCTGTTTTAAAAACTTGTGTTTTAGGAGCTGATTTAGCAACATGACAAATTTAACATGATAGATGTGCTTTGAGTGTCATACTGAATCAGGACTAGTATCTAAAGTTAATATTCCTCTGTTTATCTAATCTGTTGTCTTGAACTTTTCCAATTGCTTTCAGTTTGAAATAGGGAATCCCTTTTCACACCAAATACAAATTATCATGTTATAACTAAGAAAGAAGAGGGGTTGTAATTTATGTGTAAAAATGCAAATAAACCCTGTACAGAGTGTCTTTACTACTTTTTATAATTATTAATGTAGGGGTGTGAAATTAAAACAGATTACGGACCTTTATTGCACACACTGGCTGAGTTTGGATGGCTCCTGACCTGTGTCCTGCCTACACCTATTGTACGACATGACAGGTATGCAAACAGCAGGATGCAGCATTTTGCTGTGTCTTCACAGTTGCACATCTTAATGAATTATCAAGTGATTTTGTCACAAGACAGTCATGCACTGTTTATTGCAAATTAAGGAGGAGAATGTGCTAATCCAGCAAGTTACGATCTAATCCAGCTGTTTCTCTTCTTTAATGTAGATATTGTTTCAGTTTACATATAGTAATGAACTACTGGATTTCAGTTCTCATATTTTCTTGCTTTAGTATTTCGTTGGATGTCTTGGGGGAAATACCTGTATATGTAAGAAGAGCTAAATAGTAGACCTAGATCCCATATAATGTTTCAGAATTTCTTTTTAATGGAAAACATACCGTGCTTTTATTCAGAGTACCTGCCATAAAAAATGGCAAATGTATCACTGAATTAAGCTTACACAGTTTGGTTTGGTTTTGTTTTCAATTCTGCTTCCATCAGATTAAGATTGCTGAAGTTCAGGGAAAAAATGTACTGAGGCATAGCTTAGAGCTCATGAAAACAATGGAAAAGCTGGGTGACTTTAGTAATCTTTGGATCTAGACCTCACTGTATTAAATCAAGACAGCATAAAAAGGACATGAATGCAAGTTTCTAAGAGAACTGCTACAAGAAAACGGAATTTTGTTCGAGTGATTTGACATAATTAAATTAACTCACCCATGTAAGAAGGAGGTTTTTCTGGTCAGAAAATAGCTGTCCTCTTTACCTGTGTTTTGTTGTTACTGTTTTTTGGTTTTGTGGGTTTTTTTTTGTTTTGTTTTTAATCAACTGTTTACAAGCTAAGACAGTAGAAATTGAGCTAAAACATCTAGCGTGTTTTCCTATTTTTAATGATTTTTCTGTTTTGTTTTCTTCTGAAACTTACGAAATTCTGAACTTACTGTGCAAAGCTCCTGCTCCATCAAGAAGTATTTCTCAGAACACAAAACAAAACGTCTATCCTTCAATTCTTTTTTTAAATTCTTAATCTACATGTGTTATCTTTGAACTTGGTGACTTCTTAGGGTACGTGAACTGCTGAGCCTGGTTTTCATAAACAGATGAAACTTTTGGCCAGATCTTAAAGATTGAGAAGTAGCCTTTCAGAATCAGATCAACTTTTTGGAAGGGCGTGAGTGAACGGTCGGATAGGAAGGTTCTAGTACTCCTGGTGTGCTGAAGGTCATAGGATGAGAGAGGTTTAAACCCCTAACCTTTGCTATCACACAAGCAGTGTACCTGTACCCATCCCCGAGAGGTTGGACAGACGGGGTAAAACTGTCCTGAGCAGCCATGTTAGCTCAGTCTGGGCTTGCTGCAGGCAGCAGATGCTATTTTACACCTGGTAGGTTGCAGAGCAAAAGCAGGGCTGCTTAGAAGAAGCTAAGTGCTATTAAAAAATAATAATAATAGTAGAAAAAAATGCCGTATGAAGTGATAATGGATTCAATAGACAGGGTCTGTTTCTTGAGTTACTGAGAAGGTGATGTACCAGCAAGACATTGAGGTTATGCTAGGTGTCTGAAATAGCTTTGGTTTCCAGATGTGAGACAACCAGCCCACTGCTAGATGCAAAACGGGATTGTATTCTGGCCAAACATGAAGTTGGATTCACTTCATATTAACACTGGAATGACTGATGAATACAAAGCATTTGTTTTCTGATTTAAATAGTTGTGTAGGTGTGTGCATGAATTGCCTGATAGTTGTTGTCTGGAAGGTATCTCACAGTCCACATTAGAAGAAATATGGTAAATCACGTTTTGAGCGTGCATGTAGTATGTCTAATATACAGTTATTCAGATTTCATTTTAGAAGTAAATAAATAAAAGTTCATTAACAGAATTCCTAGTTGGGAATTAAGAATTCTTAAAAGACTCTAAAGAAGTGTTTCTGTCCTGACAGCCTGCATAGTGATCGATAAATACTATTATTAGACATCAATATTGGCATTTGAAAAAGCGAAAGAAATTCCTACATGGTTACTGCGTGTCTGATAGGAAAGATGCTAGTACTGTGGTGGTAGATGATCTTAGGAATTCAAGTTAAATGCTGGATAAAGATACTTCATGCTGCCCACCAGCAGTCCTTTTCCCAGATGGGGAACTCTGACCTCAGAACTCAGCCTGAATTTAACAGGTTTGAGAAATACTGAACAAATAAACAATTTGGCAAATTCATGTTTTCATGTTTGTTTGTTTTTTAAATGCAAAATATATAATGAAAATTCTATTCAAGAATAAAAAATGTTAGCAAGGCAGCCTGCTCCCCATTTTTATTTCCCTCCATTTTATGTCTTATTCTCTGCCTTAGTCTATTCCTAATTTTTTGTAAAACTTTCCTCATCTCAGATCTTCTACAATTTGTTCCTGGCCATTAAGCCTACTGTTCATCTGTAGACAAAAGGTGTGACCACAAGCTAGTAATGTCTGGAGTGTGACAGGATTGTCACACAGAGTGTTTCTCTATCTCCCTTCTTTTTTTTTTCTTTTTTAAATATAGGTTGGATTTGAAACAGAATGTAAAAATGGCAGGCTGTAAAGCCTGCTCCTGTGTGGTTTTGATGTTGCTGTTATTTGAAGTTTATATTATTTTTACAGATGTTCCTCTCCATAAAATAATGTCGTGTTGCACAGAGTGTCATGCCACATGCTAGCTGAATGTCATGGATGTCCATTTCAGGCACGGGCAGCAGCCTGTAGGCCTGTTTTGTCCTTTAGCTCCTACCTCAAGGGCTAAATCATGCAGGATACAGGAAGCATTTCCTCAAGAAATGTGATCTTTGTTGTTACAAGTAGAGCAATAGTAGAGAGCACGCAGAGTTGCATTTTGTGCAGTGTTGTTTGAAAGATAAGGACCTTTTTGGGGTGTTTTTTTGTTAACAAAGTAGAAAACCCACAGAAGTTCCTAGTCTTCTGTCAGTGATTGTTTTTCCAGGCATACAGGAGAACAGAGCATGAAAAAAATGGATGTGATGCAATGTTTGTATCCATCTCTTGGATATCATCCCTATCTTGGATATTTAAATATGGTTAGCAGTCATTAAAGTATTTTTTGACCAAGAAAGAATGTAAGGAAGAGCCACAATAGTACTAGTGACCTCATTCACTAGAGCCTCCTGCATGATACACAGCTGTAACATACAGTGAAATGTTTTCTTGACAGGAATTTGACAATAATTATGCCAAGTTCAGAAGCTGTGTATCAAGGATAAGATGAATAGCCCTTTTAGAAGTTAAATTTAGTGAGTAGGGGGAAAAAAACATGTTAGAAATTATTTTGTTGGTAATTTAGTGCTACTGGAGTTATCAAAATAATGTTATTGTGAATTTCTGGAATTCCGTACATGTTTGTGGTCTAAAGTTAGAATTCTTTACTGGTTTTGTTTGGGATGGAACAGTTGTGTCAAGTCCTGTGGGAGCCTTCCTGTCCCACATTGGTACATGCCTCAGAACTGAAAGTCTAAATACAATGCGACTGCAAAGGAGTGCGAAACTTCATTTTGGGGAAATGCAAATAAACCAAATAGATTAAAAGAACTTATTATAGCTTTCCTTCATTTGTTCAAGAAACACTATCTAACCTTAGTTGATTCGTACATAGAAAGTGTATGCACGAAAAAAAATAAAAACAGATGTAAAAATCATAGCTATTGGCAGGCCTGAGTAGCTTCCAGTTGGATGATTATTCTTAGAGATTTATTTAATATATGCATACACGAAGAGGACGGACTTATTGCCAATTCAGCATAAGCAGACAAGCAAATAGCTGGTGTTTTAACAAAAGAGTCTCTGTTGCTCCTCATCCCTCTTACAAGAAGAGACAGGAAAAAGGCTCCAGCAGCCGTACTTCGCAGTGACCTTTATTTCCCCTCACTGATTGCTGTAGTCCCTGAAAATCGGCAGGACGGACTGTCTGCAAGCACCGGAAAGCAAGCAGGCAAATACAGTGCAAAAACATGGACTTTGTGGTTATTAGTTTATCATCACAAACAACTTCATCTACGTTTGCAAAATGGCCTGGCTTACAAGGCAAAGTGGAAGTGTGGAAATGAGAGGGAAGCTATGGAGTGGCTTACTCTAAGCGTTTTTTTCTCATTTAAATTCTGTGGAAATCCCACTGTCATTGAGTTCTTTGTGAATTAAGCTCATAGCTGCTTTGTCGTGTGCAGCATTTTAATAAGGTGAGACTTAGAAAATTGTTAATTTACTGATTGTCTACTCACCAGTGTGTCCTTTCTCCATTCTAGTAGAATTTGTACAAGCTGAAGCTTAATGTTTTTTTTTTTTTTTTTTTTTTTTTTTTTTTTTTTTTGCTGCAGGAATGCAGACACAGTTACAAAATAGAGCATAGGCAATTCCCCATGACAGGCGCAACCTTCTCACTTGAAAGAGAGATTTCCCAGTTGATAATACCAAAATAGGCATAAATGAGGCAGGGGAAGATAACTGGCAATGTGGAGTAAGTTTGCAGGATTGCTGATTTCCTTTTCATAATGTAAAAGTGTAACATATGTATTATTTTTTTTTCAATTAATGGAAATAAGGAAGGTAGGGACTCCCAGAGGAGAAAACATGTTAAGTTAAAGAAACTAACCTCCTCATTTCCCTGTCTTCCCCAAAGGCTGCAGTTTAGGATAGTTCTGTTCTCTCATCCAAGGAAGGTATGCAAAGACATGCCTTGACCTTAGTTCAGCAGGGTTGAGAGGAAGGTTGTGATGGGCCAAGCACCATCACAAAGTCATCACAATTGACTATTGATCAGATACAGCTGGGAATAGTGCTGTTCTGTGTATGTTCTCAGAGCTTACTTTGAGGCACTCTACTAGGGTAGGCTGTTAATACATTCTTTCTGATCCCCTAGCAATGGTTTTAGTCACTGATTTTTCTTGGAGTGAGTCCCTAATATAAAAAAAACAAATTCATACTATCAGTCCTAGCCCTGGCATGAAATATGTATCAGTTATATCAACCTTATGTGTGTGGTTGCTGAAATTGTGACTTACCGTACTGAAGTACGATCAGACATTATTTTACTACTTCCTTCCAGAGCGTTAAGCATAAAAATACAGTTTTATTGTTGATAGGGGAATAGGTGGAATCATGACTTCTTGAAGTGGGCTCACTGTGTGGTAATCACTACAAGTCTGTTTTAAGTCATTGAAGTTTTGTGGTGCTATTTATTTATCTTACTCATATATTTGTAGTTGCTTTCATGCTAACGTGTTTCAGTGTATTTCCTTTATGCATGTTAAGAGCTCGTTGAATACTGCACAGAAGTAGAGTAGGGAGAGAAGAAGAAGTTACCAAAACGTAGTTCTGATATGTGGAAGAGCACAGAATTTTTTTTAAACCCTCCCATCCCAGAACTCTGATCTCACAATTCTTGCATGCATTTAGTCCGTACAGAGTCTTGCTTTGTAAGTCACATGCGGTCAATTTGCTGGCCTGTATTTTTGATGGAAAGGTATTGAAAACAAATACCTAAAATCTTAAAGAGGTTGTAAAGGACAATTCTTTTTTTATTAACTAGTAGTAAAAGAATGCAACATTTTTGAGACATGAATACCTGAGTTGTTTTTGATGAACTTTTTCAACAGAAAACCCACAAGTGAAGGTTTTTTTTTTGCTCTCTTACTTCTTTCTTCTCTTGTCCATCCCATGTACAAAACCACCTGTGTCATTTATCTCATTGTGGATGTACTGGTTAAACTGAGCTGAGACCTTTTGTCCAGAGGTAGTGAAAAGGCAAGCTTATCCCACTGTCTTAGTTAGATGTTACGTTAAAACCAGAAAACAATTTTACTGCTAACTAAGAGTCTTACTTCACAAATTTCCTGTCTCAAAGATATTGAGATACTTGTTGAAGCTGTTTATCTTCTGAAATTGAGGCTGTTTGCTGTGGTGTTACTAGATAGTTGCATGTTGTTGTATATCTATCAGTGCAAATAGATGAAAAAAATACTCTTTAATGTTTAATTTCAGATGTTGCGAAGGTGTGGTCTTTCATTAAAAGTAGGAGCTTTGGTACTTAAGCTTTCAAGCACAGTCCTGTCAAGTTACTCCAATCATACTACTAAAAATGTTTTGTTCTGTATTTGTTTACATGTGCAACACCTTAGCCTAGCTGTGTGCTTCTGTTTGTTTTATTATTATTATTATTACAAACCAGTTTATGAATTAAAACACCAGCAAATGCTTGATAATCTATCCTCTTCTGACTCATACACACGCAATTTACAGTTGACTATGAAAGGCGTGAATGTTACAGGAATGTTATTGCCTTGAAATATTCAAAGGATTTTCCTTAAATTTTAGTGAAGGAAACCTGGCCACAAAGCAAGTTGTTTTTCTTCAGAGACCTGTTATTTGGAATTCTGCTGTCCAGACGCCAGAGGTGAGTAATGTGGTGATTTAAAAAAAAAAAAAAAAAATTAGTATTTCACACTATAGTTACATACAGAAACAGATTTCAAAATTAATGGGAAAAGAGTGGCAGAAACAGGTTTTGCTTGAAAAAATCTGTTTAAGTTTGTGTCACATTTTTGCAGATGCATTTGCAAGTTGGATTTATTATTTTTTTTAACTCAGCTATATGGCTCTTAGACTAAGCTGTAGAGAACAGAAGTGTAGGTATGCTAAAAGCCTGTTACTTTAAGAATCCTGTTCTAAGAAACAACTGTTTCTCAGGTGGATGAAGTTGGCTATGCTGCAAACATTTGTTTAGAAGCCTTCAGGAAGTCCTAAGTGAGCTGACTCAACTCCTGCACATGAAAAAGATGACATTTTTTTGACCTCTGAAATGTCTGTTTTCATGCCTGTAGCAGAATACAAGTGTCAAGCTGTGCAAGGGGCTCTGTAATCTGGGGGTTCCCAGGGTGAAGGAGTGTTAGCCATTGCTGTGTGACTGAAAGTATGTGACAGAAATAGAGGACTTAAAATTCCTACAGCTGAACTTCAACAGTTACCTGTCCCCTTTAAGTGAGATTCCAATAACAGTGGTTGTATAAAAGTACTTTGAGGATTAAATCATCAAAGTAGTCATCACATCCTGCTCAGAGCCAAGGTCACAACAGCAGTGGCACCTGTACAGTGCTATAGCAAAGCCTGCTGTGGCCAGGGGAGGATAACCAATGGGTTCTTCTTTATCAAGGTTTCTACACCCTGTGGTGGGTTTTCCCTTTTATTTGTTCTTCAGTGGCTATTCTGTCTTCAGCTAATGAGCTTTCTTCTCCTGTGGTAGCCTTTTTAGGAGCTATGGAAGCTGTAGGCATTTTGACTCAGGCCCAGCACTGGAGTAGTAACTTCAGAAATTCTGTCCATCGTGATACTATTACTTTTATGAAGCAGTGGTATCTATCCTCTTCTTTGTCCACCTGTATAAATGTTTCATGAGACTCTACATAGCTGGAATTCATATTTGATCTTTCCAGCTTATATCCAGACTGCTGTCATCATCTGTATTTTCCTGTGATTAGTGTTTCTAAAATACACTCTTCCTTTTTTGTTCTTCTCCAGACTTCTGCTTGTCTCCAGCCTAACTTCCTTCTCACTGTGTCCCCTGATAATTAATTCTTCCATGCCTGGAAGAATGGCATTCAACATGAAAAATGGAAATTTAATTGCACATCTCCATCACAGTCTCAGACCCTAGCTAGGTGTTGTATGCTGTCTTTAATTTATTTTCCTCGTTTACAAAATTTGGGCTCCTATCTTATTTTCCACATCAGTATTCTGTGCAGTCTCCCTTGCCAATGTTTCAGTCATCCATTCATGTCCTTTTCCAAATTCTGCCAGTTCTTGCAGTTTTCTTTCAGTTTCCTGTGTGTACCACTTACCTTTGGCTTTTTGCTTCCAAAGCTTACAGTCCCTGCTCTCTTGTCATCTCTTCTTTTTTTGGAACATAGTTTTGTTGGTATCAGTGTTGTGAGTGTATAAAGCCATGCTATTTTATGTCAGTCATGATCAGATAAAGTCAAAATTCTCCTGATGTTTCCCAACTTTTTATTGCTATGTATAATAAGTTCATGGACTCCTGATGTGACTACTCTTTCCTTGGACAGAGATACTTTAAAGGACACTGTAACTACGTGACTCAAGGTAGAAGGATTAATACTGGATTCTGCCAGGAGACACTGTAATACAAAACACTTCCGTAAAAACATTCATTGTCAAAAATTGATGAATCTTTGAGATGTGTTTTAAATTAAAATTAGAGGAATCCTTGTGTTTGCTGTTTAAATTCTGTTGCCTAATTGTGAGGTGATTAGTACTGGAATGACCTTTATATTCTTTATTTTTACAAGTATGACAGTACCTGTGTTGTGTGGTCATTGTTTCACTTGATTGTAATGCAAAACCTTTGAGTTAAGCATTAAGACAGTGGAAGTAAACAAACGGCTGATTTGTAGCCATGTACATGAGGATTATTGTATTTAAAATCTGAAGAGACACAGTATCTAAATGTGCCCCTTAAGTACCAGTGAATATCTTACTTCTGCAACAGGAAATCTCAATATGATGAGGTCATGTTAGCATGGGATAAATAGGTAGCTCAGGCTAAAGCTAAAACATGTACTAAAGTAGCATTTACCCTCTGTTTTTCCAATCACGTAGGTTTTCCCCTAAATCTTAATCTCTTCATTTACGTATTTATATATTACCAAAATGTCTGAATTGGCAAAACAGCATATTACCTTTATTCATAGATGAGGTAATCTGTCGATTTGTTACCAGTGCCTAACTGGTATAGCACGTCATGCTAGCTTTGCATGGAATAGCTAGAGTTCAGGTGGGAAACAAGCTGCTGAAACCTGAAAGCGTTCAGTATTAACTTTTAATATTAACTATTAACTTTTGCTCTAGAAATTGTAATAAATATGTTTATTTAAAGTGATACATGGACAGGGGGAACAGAGTTGTGGAATTATATCAAACAAACCTTTGAAAACATTTTAGTAAAAAAGTTTTAACTCCTGTGATTCTACATTGTTGGTCATGACACTTCACTTGCATTTACACTGACTGCATTTCTTGTTGTTTTACAAAATAAAATCATCATGTCCATAATTCAGGATGCTTTTGAAACACAAAGCTACTGCAGATATCTAAAATATTTTAATTTCCAAACTAAACAAAACGCATCAGTTTGTCTATTTATGAGTATCCGTGACGTGTTGGTAACTCGGATATCTTGAGAAGAATACTAACTTTAAGAGAGCCAACCTACAAAACCAACAAGGCTTTTTCATTAACGGAACCTAATTAAGAAAGCAGTTCAGTGTTAGAGGATGCCTACATGAGAGTGTCTCAGACCCTCAGAGCCTGATCACGTTGCAGCTGTGTGGCAGGGTCCGGCCGTGGCACAGCTTTGTCCCCCAGGCATGTCCAGCTCCTGGAGCCCTGTGACTTGCCTTCTGGGGGCTGGCAGTACAGGGTACCAGCTGCTTTGTGTACTCAAGGTCGGTTTTGTTGTAGTGTTTTGGTTTTGTTTTCTTTCCTTGTGAGGTTGAAGTTGCCAGTTCTAAAGGAACTTTTAATTCAGTAAGAATTGAGGGAACTCCTCTGTTACCTGGCCTGATATTCCCACAGGGTCTCTTTTCAGAAGACTGTGTGTTTCAAGTCCTCACAGATCCTATCTCTGCCTTCTTGTGTATTTGTTGGTTAGTGCATTATGATCTGGCTTGCAATTTATGTAATGGTTCAAAGGCCTCTTGGATTTAGAAGGGTTATATTGTCTCAGTGAGTTCTTTATCACACACCATTTGCTTCTCTAAGAAAACAGTTCAGAGGAGACCTGAGACTGAACTGCACACATGAGGGATTTCTCTTTTTTATTTCCTTTAGGCACACTTCTCCATCCTCTTACTGTGGCATCTGGGCAAAGCTTATTTCCTTCTGTTTCTCCTGAGGCAACCCTATTTCCCCTTAGTCTAATTTCCCGATGTCTCCTGTAACAGCTTCCCTTAAATACATTTCCTTTAGCCACAAGGGCCATTGTTTTTACTGTTTCAAAAGAGTTTGGGAAAAATGTTACAGATGTATAGAAGGGGGCAAAGAACTGGCACAAACAGTTGCAGTTTTGGTTTGATCAGAGTCAGACATGTAGGTTAGGTGCAAAAATAAAGCTTTCTTCAAACAGCTGATTTTTAGCATGGGTTAAGACTTGTAAATCATTCTGTGTCTGCCAAGTAAAACATAGGAATTGGGCATTGTCAAAATAATTGCTTTTTCTAAGCATTTGCTTACTCTCTTTTGAATCTTGACTGTGCTGTATCTTTTGCATCTCTCCTTAAATATCTTTATAGAGAACAAAAATGTATCCATTAGGATATTTCTCGAGAGGAGTTCATAGTTTAAGCCAGTGTTAAATGCTGCCTTATGTTAAAATGCAGCTCACATTAAATTCATACATGACTCATTGTGAAGTGTTTGGCTTTTTTTCTATATAAGCTAACATTAAAACACCCCCTTTTATTTCAGAAGAAATCCTTAAGGCAAGTTATTGGGGAGGAAAAAAGCAGAGTTGGTAGCAGAAGTGTTGGATTAGACACAGCTACTTCTCGCCCTGTAGAAACTGGACAAGCACCTGATGAGTTTCATCTGTCTCCTTCTAAACAATGTTGGATCAAAGAGGCCTCCTCCCAGTATGGAGGCTTTCCCAGATTCAGTAGCAGTGATGGAGTATTAAGAGAACTGGATGATGGACAATTTGACCAGGAAGATGGAGTCACTCAGGTCACATGTATGTGATGAAGTAAGTAACTGCAACAGATGGACATGTACATAATTCACACAAATGTAAAACAAACCAAGTCCATGCTACTTTGAATGCATTGATATAATCCTATGACTTTTCCCAGACTCATTTTGTATTTTTGACTGTAGTAAGCCTACTGTAGTAATAATACTACTGCAAAATGCTTTGGCTTCCTGTCTCTCTTTGATAGAATAACTACCTGACTGGGTGCTTTGCTAACTTTTGTTCATCTTTTTTGACAAACAAGGAAGCAAATGCTGCAAAACAATGACAGTTTGTCTTCTGTAAGAAAGAAAGGAATGTGGATGTTTGGTGTTTTCCACAAGCTGAAAGTGTGTTTTGTTGTTGTTGTTTGTGTTTTGTTTTGTTTGTTTTTTTCCACAAGGGTATTGTAAATATTGGGGGGGGGGAGGTGGGAAGGACAAGAAAAATTAAATATCTCCATATTGTTAAGTTTTAATGAGATTTTCACTTTACTTGCTTTGTCCAAGCTCAGAAACCTAGAGAAATACAAGTCATATGCTAGACAGTTAATAATTTAAGCTGCATTCAGACCTGGTATGCACAGAAAACCTCTGGAGGCAGACAGTTGCTCCTGTAATACTATCTCAGCTCTGCGGCATTTACCAGGGTTCCATGTACATGTAAGCCAAAAGCTATCCCAGCATTCAGCTTTGTGTGTATATATACAAAAACTTACTCGTGAGGAAATGAAGAGCCTCTCGCCTTCCAAAAGGTAACTTGCATTCTATGAAAAAGTAGTTTGAGAAACTGTAAGAAGCACCAACAGCCAGGTGCAAAATGATACTAATAATATACAGGGGGGAGAAGTAGATAAAATGTAATATTAGATGAGAGACTTTTTACAAATACGTCGATGTATATGCAAAATAAAATTTCTGCTAATTGTATATCACACTAGATGAATGATATCCAATTGCATCAAATAGCAGAAGCACTGTTCACAGGAAAGACTGAAGCTCTTTGGCTTCTGTCCTCACTGTGGGGAGGAGTTAAGACTGGCTTCTGGGAGAAGAGGCACGTACAGGAATTATTTTTATGGTGCTGTCTTGAAATTACATCTGGCAATAAATAGTACAGCTTCCATCTAAGCTGATCTACTGCAGTAGCTGGGAAACAAAAGCCACAGGAAAAGAAATTCTGCTTTTTTTTCTTTTTTCAGATCATTGTTGGTATTTCACGTAAAATACTGTAACTTAGTTACTGTCTGTAAGAAGCTTTTACTAAGGGAAATTTCAAGTTTTAATTAAAAATGTAAATGAGAAGCTGAAGAAAATTGCATGATAAAGGTGATTGTAAATAAAAATGTATTTTTTAAGAAGTTCTAGAAGCAAAAACTTCTAAGTGCTTGTCACTCTCAAGCTAAGAAAATAACCTGATTCAGGTGAAAAATCAAGACAGAACTGAGCAAATGTATTCCCAGCCTTTCTCTCAAGGTTTGTGGTACAGCATGCCGTCAGACAGGTATCAAAATCACCTGCCTCTGGTGGCAGTGTTCCACCAGATGCCGTAGAAGTCTCTTTGCCCACACTGGGATGATGGCACCAGCACAGTGGGCACAGGAATGCAGTGACAGCAATGCCAGCAACTGACTCAGAGCACCTGCAGGATGAACAGAATGGGGGCAATTCAGCCTGCGAGCTCCAGGGCAGGGAGCCATGCAGAATGGACTCTGGCAGGAGCTGCTTCTTGCAATGAGCAAGAAATAGTTCATGAAAGAAAAAAAGTTGCACGTGCTGTGATAAGCAGAAGTAGCACGAAGCTTTACTACTATTTCAATTTATTTTTACAGGGCCTTATCCACTTGTATGAGGTTTGATTGTTGTACTAGGGGCTTGAAAGGATGATGGCTTTGGAGTTGCTTCCCAGTTTCATGGTAAAAACTGTTGCAGGTTTGTTATTATTTTTTTTCCTTTGGAAGAGCAATTCCTAACAACTGTTTGCAGCAGACTTTATCCCTCTCCTGTTCATCTTCACCAAACCCTGGTTCTGGAGACAACCTTTAAATTTATCTAATTTTCCTGTTGCACCTTGTTGGAAAGTGCAGCTTCTCTCTTCTCACATGAATTTCTTAAGAAAAATACCAGCAGTCTGGCAAAGTGTTCCCTGCTCAGTGGGAGGGTGCTAGCCAGGCGCTCCTCCCAGAGCCTGATCCAACCCCTGTCTTCTCACACAGCCCACTGAGTAGCAGTCATTCGATAGCAGGCATCTCCCCATGGTACTACAGATGGGGAAGAACTGATGAAAAGATACATCTGTCCCTGGCAGAAAGATAAGTAATTTCAGCATATTAAAAAAGGGACAACAGCTGGTCTTGTAAAACTTGGAATATAATGCTGTACTTCTAAAAATATTTGTCAGAAGTAATCAAAAGGAAAAAAAAAACGCTCTCACATGTGCAATTAATGGTGGTTCTGCATACAAGTCAAAGTTGTAGAAAGCAGCAAAAATTGGTCAAAAAACTAGGAACTCTGAATATTCCAAGTTAAAGCTTTTAATGTGTATAAGAGAAATTACCTTTTATAAAGTAGTATCACTGTTTAAGATAGTTAACAGCAGTAAATTGTAAAACAAAACCGAACTGCAAATATTTATATAACACATTATAATGTATAAAGTACTAAACTAAATGCAGTTACTCTTTCTAGAATGCATTTATTGGATAAAAAGGAATCATTTCACTTTTGAAATCTTTTCCAGGTAGCGAATTTTTCCAGGTAGCGAAAATGCAGAAAACTCAAAACTAGCATCCAGACGTTTTTTTAAAAAAGCTCTTCCCATATGATTAATGAAGTATAAACAAAGAAGATTCAATTTTTGCAACAAAGGTAGTCTGGATGTCCACAGGTACATTTTAGAATATTCCCACTTGAAGCTTTAAGAAATTTCTTTAAGAATTTTCTTAAATTGTAGGCCACGGAAAGGAATGTGGCTTTATTTCAGAGTTTCAGCTGTACTTTAGTCCTTGCTCTTGAATCTCAGTAGGTTTTGATTGTGTTGCAAGCTTCTGTAAATTTATTTCTAGTCTTTTTAATTCTGTGTAAATATGCTAAATTGCTTCCTTTAAACCCCTTTAGAAATGCCTGTTTAGGTAAGGATGGCTGGTTATTTTTTTAATGCCATTTGTTTTGCATACAGTACGTAAAGTTGTCCCTGCTGTACAAACACTAATCTAGAGTGTTTTCCTAGTTCTCTGTTGTCTTTCACCTCGCAGGGCTACATTTGGGCTCTGTACTGCACACAAACAAAATTTAATTCTTCACCCTGAAAAAAAAATGACAACCTGGCAGGAGACAAGATAGAAATGTGTAAAGGGAGTGGCACGGAGAAGGTAGCAAAGGAATAAATTCTTCAGTATTCTAATTCAAGGGAATCATGGAAATGGTAAGTAGCAGGTTTGAACCAAGTGAAGGTACTTATTTGGCTGGCTGTTAACTGCTTGCCGCAGGATGTTGTATGTAAAACTACATGGATTTAAAAATCCTGAAAGGGAAAAAAAAAAAATGCTCTCTGAAAGTCACTGAACCAGACTGAAACTGTTGGAGACTATAAGCAGTGGTTTGACTGACTTGCGTGCGCATCCTGTTCCTTCTATTTCTTGTAAGGACCAGTTCTTCATCCTTGAGTTAGCTGGATTCAGCAGGACCATTGTGGGAGTGTAACTGAGAATGGTTTCTTGCTGCACACAAACCATTTGACTTCATGCACTAGTTGAAGAGCACAGATTAAACAACCTGTCTTCCTAGGGCATGGATGCTGAAACAAATAGTTGAAAATGCTTTTAAAAGAAGTGATGCAAAATCTTCTCTTTCTTTGCCGTGAAAAATTCTGAAAACCAACTCATCTTATGTGGGAAAGAAAGAAGGGGAGGGTACATTTTGCGTTGAGGGGATTCTATTTAAAGCTATGTGTTTCAGTATGTTCTTAAACTGAAGCATTAAGTTATGACACTACTAATCGTAAATTACTAGCAGCTCCTGTTAGCAAGCTTTTTTATATGCTCTTATTGCACACACACTCCTCATTTTACTCAAATGTATTTTACATACTTCATTATCTCAAGCCTTTTTATTGAATTGTGGCTCAAACTTTAAGCCTGGATGCATGCTCTGACCCAAAAAAAAAAAAAAGTACACTAATATCATGGCTTTATCTGCGAGTCTGAACTTCAATAGATGAGTCCCTCACCTGTATGTGACAACAAAAATACGACTATTAAAAAACAAAGATGGAAAGACATTAATGCTGTTCCCAAACCTCTCCAAAAGACTGAATACTTCATCTTAAAGTGTTAGGACAGGAAATACTTTTAACAGTGTTTGCAAGCAGGAAGAAATAATCCACTATAAAAAAATCTTTGCCCTGCTCACACTTGTCACAGTTCATTTACATACCTGATCAGCTGTAATAAACTGCTGCTTAACCTCTGGCTTTGATCTATAAAGCACAATTTTCTTTTTGTAAAGCTAAGGTCTATATTTCTGATGGGAAGCTTCTCATCATTAAAAACACTTCTTAAATTGGTTATCAATGTCCTTAATTGTGTTTGTCTCATGCTGGCATTAAATTCTTTAGCTCAATGTATACTTCAATTATATTTTTGCAAGTCTTGTCTGTACATACATACATCACACAAGGCAAAGCTTGTTAGACTTTTAATCATCTATTAAAAGCTGATTAGTTTACTTTTATGTTATATATTAATGTTCTGTAAGTAATAAAAAAACAGGTCACTGTTCTGACAATTGGCTATGGTTTAATTTATAGAATACAAGTGTTAGGATAGAGAATTTTTAAAGCCAATTTCCTGTGTCAAAATTTAGATGAATGGTATGAATTTAAGTGGTGAATATTCTTTGGGTAATCATAACTTGAGACAAAGTGGTTTAGAGAAACGGGGCTGATGACATGCTTGACGTTTTAAGCAGAAGCTTTGACAACATTAAGAGAATAAAAATCTCAGCAGCAAAATCACTGGGGCTGACTTGCAGCAAGATACGCTAAAGCAAGCATCAGGGCAAAAATAATGAGTTTTTTGACAATTAGCCTTTGCTTATGACATGCCATTCTACGTGACACATTGCCCATAACATGCTTGGAGTATTTGAAAGGCCCTCTTGTAGATCTCACCAACTCTCTAATTGTAGAACCAGCATTTTCTTAGTTGAGACATGTATGAATTTGAGGTCTGATCTTAAGGTGCTAGTGAATATTGCATTTCTCTGCTTTTGAAAGAAGAAATAGAACCTTAGCACACCTTGTAGATGGGAGAGCACCGCATTTTGTCTTGGAACCATTCAGCTGCCTGTGTTTTTGGACGATTTGAAAAATGAGAATCACTTACCAAAATATAGCGGTCTGGATAAAGAAACAGTTTAATTTTAATTTTTTTTTCCTTTTTTACAATATATTTCAAAGACAGTCACCTTCCCTATTAAGTAGATTGTAAGTTAAATCTGTTCATGTATTTACTACACAAATCAATGGTTTGCTTAGGCAAAAGGAAGTTTTATGGTACCACTCAGGCACATGTGTGTACTCCGTACTCATGTAAACAACAGCAAGGGAAAATACAAGCAGTGTTTCACTTAGGCCTTATATAAAATCAATAGTAGAGCAAGTCAATTTTACAGTGCAAATCTGAATGAGAATAAACAGGATTAAAACTTCCAGAGTTTTGTTTTGAAGTGAAACTCCTAAAGCGTAAGAAGAAGAAAAGAGGTTTAAAATTTTAATGCAGTCCTGAGCACCACATATTCTTCAATTTCGTAGAGGAGATGTAATTCGCAACACCAGTTACATGTTTTCGCCTGTCTCAGTCACTATGACCAGTATAAGCATGCAGCATGACCGTACTAAAGAACACACCATGAATGGTCCTACAGCAGACTGTAACAGAACTAAATAAATTGACTACTTCCAAAATAGTCTCTCTCCTACCTGCAGTACAAGCTTCAAGATACCTATCAAAATCAAGTAATCTGGTCCATACAAGGCAAGTTATAGCTAACTGTATAGACAATAACTAAAGCTATGCTCACTCAGACATCTCATGCAATTACCCTGCTGACAGTTAAATAACAATGATAAACATGAGACACAAGAGCTGCTGAAGAACACAGCTGCTGAAGTACTTCAGAAGTTTAGTCTCTTTATTTTCTCATTGTTTTAAATTCCCTTTACATCCAGGTGGTACAGTTGCTTGAGGTGTGCTTGATTTGTATAAAGAAAAATAGAATTTAAGGCATGTTTAGTATATTATGAAAAAAGACTTAAAAATAGGTGAACTCCCTTCTGTCCAGGTAAGCATAACTTAACAAAGGGTAGTTTACAGAAACAACCTTGCTTGGCCTGTTCTGACCTGCTTAAAGAAATAGAAGAGGCCCCCGGCAACTTCCAAGAGAAACAACCAGCTACCTTTTTAAACAGATAAGCAAAACTCATTTAACATAAGAACTCTGCTAGTGCTTTTAGACCCTGCATTCATGCACACTTAGCAGTATGTCTCTGCTATATTAACACTAAAACATTTAATTCTATCATTCTAGACATAACAATTAAGCAGCACTCATGGAAATTGTCAGTTATTGCAAATCTGCAAAGAAAACTTGAAATAAACATCTAAAAGGGAGCAGAAGTAGTGTGAATCCAAATCTTTCTGTCAAAGAATATAATGCAGGTGAATTAAGAAAAACAAATTAACTTATGTTGAAAATATGATTAACTCCTGCATGGAGTCAGGTTCAATTTTTCAAGTACTTAATGTTTTTACTAAAAATATAAGCAAATACTATGCTAGCGGGTTATGTAGTGTAATGTGAATATTTATGTGAGGTATAATTTGTAAGCCATTGCCATAAAAATGTACAGGTATAAGCCATTGAGTTTTCTGCCACAGTTAGGCTGTAGAGAAGTTGTGGACTGGAGAACAGCAGAGGTCTGTTGTAGCAGGACAGAAACCACCCTCTGCTGTACACAAGCCTCCACTGGTAACAAAACAAAAAGTCCAGAAAGTATGTTAGACATATATCAAGAATATATACGTTCAACAGCATAGTAAAATTATCCTTTAGGTATTACTAATACTATAGATGCTATTATTGTTTGGATATACACATACAGGAATATGCACATCCAAAAGTAAATCTTCAAAGCTATCTTAAAAAAATAAAAGCTAAATTAGGGATAAGCTACACTGCAAAGAGCTTCCTGCAGAATTATATATTTAAGGTGATAATCTTTGAACTAGCATAGCTACTGCATTAAAAAATGGCTTGCTGTGTAATGTTAATCTTGCTTTTTTTCCCCACCCAATCTGACACATCTTCAGGATTGTGATTCAATGATTGTTTAGCAGCAATTTTAAAGAACTGTAAATTCTTTTATTAACAAGCATTATAAACAGATACTACTACTTTTATTTAAAAACCATGAGTGCCACATTGATGAATATACAGCTCATGAATAACTTAAAGTATTTCCCATATTAAAAGGCAATGCACACAGCATACAAAAAGTATACTAAAAGCTATGAGGATACGTGATTGAAGTGTCTAAAATGATATATACAGTACATAATTAATGTTTTGTTTGTATTCGGTATAGACTTCTGTACTACCATCCCCATCATGCCTCACTCTCCCCTGCCACTGAGTTTTGCACTTCTTCTTCCAAAATGGGTACAATCAGGTTATCCTTGGACATCAGATTATACTTCATCACAAACTTAGTGAACCGATGACACAAGAAAGTTTCATTCTGGAGATGAAAAAAGGGGAGAAAATATATACAGAAGGAATATTTTAAGCAATTGAGGACAACATACCAAGGTAAACTGCTTATATGTAATTGCCCCACTGGATTTAAAAGTCTTAAAAACAGTAGTAATGCTTAAATGATAAATTTGTTACTTCTTTTAAAACTTTTCCTTTACTAATTGATTAACATACAATGAATCAAAACCCAAAGCTTAAGTCACAGCTCAATTTAACAGTACTTACACGAGAATATATTAAAATATCAGTGTTGTCCTGATCTACTCCAGAAGAGAACTTGAAGGTATTGTGAAACACCTTCAGCATATACTATTCCCAACAGAACAGGGCACAACCATTACACAGCTGTTACAGCAACCTGAAGTGGCACTTGACAAGTGTTTACTTTTACATCCAGTTACATCCCTAATCTCCTTTCTAGTTATCAATTTCTGCTTTTCAGTAAAAACAACTAACCTTGGATGTTACTGGAGGTGCACAAAGTACCACCAGTTTATTTGCTTCTTTGCAGTTTTACAATTACAATCCTTTAACTGGCGTGTAACACATACCATCAGGACACACATACATGTAAGCTGTAATACCTGTACAAAGTGCTTGAATACATTCAGGATTTTTTTCTTAACGTGTTGCCTGTATAAAAACAACTAAATTCTATCCCTTCCAAGTAAGAGAAAGGATAATCAACTGAATAAATTCACTATATAAATGAATTTTAATTTATATATATGCATACGCAAATAAGCCTTTAAAGTTAAGACTAAGTTACAGCACGGAATTTCAGTTCTTAAAAGCGTCATCCACTACAATCAATACTTTACTTGGGTGCAGATTTTCAGGTAGCAATAAACAAAGTGTATAATACAATTATATCACAGCTGTAACTTCAGTAAATGCCTTCACTCAAGAAGTAATTGAACTATTAAACTACTTACTTCATATTCATCAAATATCTGCCGATGATGAAAATAAGCATGTGAAAATATTCTGTAAATCCTTCGGCACACTGATCCTAATTTGGCTACAGAAGATTCCTTTATGCTAACCCTGTAAGCACCAGGAAAGAGGTTACCAGGAGAGATCTATTAAAATGACTAACTAAATACACATTGACAGGAATTCTGATTGCTAAACTGTACTGTCAAATTACATATGACATTAAGACTGATGTTTTGCAGGCATCTGTCTGCAACTGCTTGTTTTTGCAAGAATAACACAAATGTTGCTGCATTCTGTACATTTTAAAATTGCCCCAGCTACAATAAAAAAGAAATAGCTTTTCCTGTAATATACAAATATCATCAGTTATTCTGGTGAGGGCTGGATTTCTGGTGCTGATGAGCAAAGGGAAAGAATTCCAGCTGTACCTCCTCACCAATACAGGATTCACCATTTTGACTTCCCTTTTTAGGTTTCTATCATCCCACACGTGGGCTGTGTCTTGAATACACTCAGTCTATTTTCTGTGCTTACTGATGTCCTGCATTAGGGTGATGTTAGTTTCTGGAGATTTTCAGTGGAGCAGTGTTCAAGCCCTTTGAGTCACTGCATCCCTCTAAAGTCCATCCTGTTACTGAGATTGGCACTACTCTAATGGAAGCCCCACAGTAACACTGACAGATAATAGGAAAAGAAACATTTCCCATCTAAAAAGCACCCATCAGCTCCGATAAGTGGCAGACTATTTCAACAGGCAGGAATTCTTCCTTGGCTTACCAGTGACAGTAGCTGCACTAGCACCACTGACACATTCTGTAGGATTTCTGATCGTTTCAGTAGTAGTCCATGAAGAACATGTAACACATTTCTATGTGGTTGCTAAGCAAGACTTTAGGTGCCATCTGCTCCCCCCACCTCTCCTTCCAAAAGAAAGCACTTTTACCTGCTGGGGAAATATTTATTGCTATTCAGAAGACATGCAGCTCCATCAAGTGTGTGTCTGGTGTAATCGATAGCAGGACACTACAAAACACAGAGTGAACAAGCACATGCATGAGTGCGTGCATAATATTATCATGTAACACGTTTAAAGAAAAATTCTGTTTCCTGATCACTAGCCATTTCTACTTCAGAAGTTTCATGTAGCTTCTCTGAAGGTCCAACTACATTTCCTCCTATTGCTTCTCTGTTTTATAACCCACGTCAATTATTTCAAGAGAAAAGTTACTATGGAAATTTGATCGCGTACACGAGTAGTGAATTTTATGCATCTCCTTAAGTAATACCATATAATAAGAATACATATTGGAAGTACACTAGCATTATGTCACAGGTCACTTGCTTTCCACATTGTCAAGTTGCCAGAGTGTTTCTTTTACCGCTTAAATTAATACCCTAAAAAAATAATTTTTTAAAAAAAAATGACCCTAAGTATACCTTGTTAAAAGAAAGTCAAGATGAACTAGGACAGGCAGAAACCGATCAGGAATGTCTGCTAGTTTTGTTGTCCCCTAGTTGCAGGAAAATGACTTCTTGGTTGTACATTTTTGTCAGCAGTCTCTCAGAGTTGCATCACCCACTGTCTGACCACGGGGTGATCGCTATTATCAATGTGGAAAACTGCAGGCGAAGAAGGATGTGTTCAGAGATAAACCAGTATTACCTCCTCACTGACTGGGAACCAGAGCTGGATGAAACGCAGTCTGTGCTGCTGTAAAAAGCAGCTCTTTCCTACCTCATCCCATACTTCTGTAAACACACTAACAAATAGGAAAGAAGGAAACCTCAAGTGATTATTCCTAACGCAGACATAAGCTCTCAGTTTGACTAAAAGGCCAACTCTAATGGCCTCCCCAAAAACACAGGAGCTGCGGAAGAAAATCTTATGCCAGTCGGGGCACTTTTACAAAATACATCCATACCTCTTTGGGAGTTTTATGAGCTGCACAAAGAAAAATCCATTGTTCAGTTGCTGTCATCTGAGTACATGTGTCTGGATGACATTCACTCTGTTAAAACAATTGTTTGGTTATGAAATCACCCAACAGCAACAATCTGATGGTTTTCTGAAATCACTTTCTTGCCCTGTCTACCACCAAAGAGTTATTTGCCAGAAGCCTTTAAAACACTAAAAAACTTACCTGAAACCACTGCCTAAGTTTTTAATAAAAGTAAAGCTCTACAAACTCTGCAGCTTATGTACAAGAAGAGTCTCTTCCCTGACACAATATAAAAATATCAAGAAAATAATTACCTGAAGCTTGACAGCTAGTCCATTGAGCTCAAGGCAGAATTGTCTAAAAAAAGAATTTGAACACAGCAGCATCAAAATCAAGCAATTTGATTTCGCACTGGGAACACTGGATACAAGACAAAATGAAACATTCTGGTCTTCTTCACAGATCTCTAAAGATGTTTTGTAATTATTGCTTTTAAACTGGAAAAAATAACATGAAAAAAAAACATACCTAAAGAATATCATCACATAATTTCAGCTAGTAAGACACCTGAAAAGGCAGATGTGCCTTTTAATTAACACACTATAAAAGGACTACTCATTGAGAGATAGAGAATGCATAGCTTTTACTTAACAAAACAATTATATTTTAATTCTTATCTGATAGTAGAGGCTAAGCTTAACAAACAATTTAGTGGAGGCATTTAAGCTTTGTTAGGTAAGAAATGCTATTTCACAAACAAAAATCAAAAAAAAAAATATTAACACTTCAAGAAAATCAATTTCTTAAGAGTGTGAATTTTAAATTCATATAGATTAATCACTCCATCCTTCTAAGATACACTTCCTCCAAATCAAAGTACCTAAACTCCCACCAAAGAACAGGACTTCCAGATACACTGTTTCCACTAGAATGTACCTGGAAGCACATTTTTTAACTTAGGGAATTCAGTAACACCACCAAACTACAAGAGGTAACTGAATAAACTTTACAGAAGTGCTAAGAATTTAGAGAAATCACTTCTATGAATCTACTGTGATTTTCAATGTACATGAGACAACAAAGGAAATTCTTAAAATGTGTCTTTTGCCATTGTACATGTACGCTTTTTTCCTTTTTTGAGGAAATATCTATTGGAAATATCAGAGAAGACAAAAAAAAAAAAGAAAAAAAAAGAAAATGAGAGGCAGAAGATCATGACCTATACATCTAGGATAAGAACTATTTCTGAAAATACATTTGATAAAGTTAGGAGATAAGCTTAATAAGAAAAATAATCGGTGGAGATGAAGAACTGATGATTCTAGGAGAAAGTCATGTGGAAATTCATGACTCTATTTTCATATTCCAAGTATGCCAGAATAATTTTTGAAGTGAAGTACAATCATTTTATTAAAAAAAATGCTGCATCAGAGAGCATTATACATCTTTAGAAAAAAAAAACAAGGAATTCAGAAAACAATACAACACAAAATTATCAAAATATTTTGTAGTAGAAATATCACATTTCATTTAAGTTACTTTTAACCTGTCATATTCAAAAAAAAAAATCAGTACCACTATCAATATACAAAACGTGGTATCAGAACACTACATTGATGAAGATGGATTCTTACCTTAAATGTTCATACTTCCACACACCTTCATCCTGGCCTTCAGGAGGTTCAAGGATCTTATCAATGTTGGAACAGTCTGCCCTTATGTTTTGCTGAATATACTGGGGGGGGGGGATGGACAATAAGATCTTCTTGTAATTATAGTATGTATTTAGGACTTCACTGCATCTTTAAGAGACTTTTTCCCAGAGATGAAAAAGTCATTTTCCTTTTTATTTAAGAAGTGATTGATAGTCTAAAAAGTTAAGAAGTTCATGGGTGGAGTAAGGCAACTGGTATAAAAAAAAGAATACTAGATCTGAAAAAAATCTTGTTCTGAATTAAAAAAGGTAAAATAATGGGTAAATTGCATAGCTTTTTTTACAAAATCCTTCTCAAACAAAAGAACCCCTTGGGAAATCCCACCATTTCCTTATATCTGATCTGTTTAAATCATACATGAGAATTCTAGCTATTTCTTCATATCCAATTAATAATTACATTTATTTATGTAAGTTGCTTATGAAACTCACTCTTGTGCAGCAACACTAAGCAGACAAATGGCATGCCACATTCCCTGTTGTTTTTAACCAGTAAAATACAAAACTTGGGAACCTGAACTTAAAAAACAAGAGTACCTGCTGAACAGCTAATGTACTATCCATTTCTTCAAAGGATTCATCAGGCCAATTGTAGAAATCCTGTTAAAAGAAGTTTAAACCAAGTTAACAAAAATACAGGGAGAGAAATAAAAGCACAAACTAACAGTACGCTTAAATACGCAGGAAAATAGATGTAGAATTAGTTTATACAATTCCAGGAAGCAGCATCTTAACAGAAGCAGCACACAAACTTGGCAAGAACAGGGTGAAATGGCACTTACGCTCCTCAAGTGCTCGCAATATGAGAACATCTTGAAATCAAATTACAACTTGATCTGGCATACCATAAACTTCCTCTCTTCCACGCATCTTGTTCTAAGAGCTATGCAGCCTGTCTTAGATGAAATATTTGCATATGGTGCTGACCCGTAAGAATGTAAGAATGGGGAAGAGAAGAGGTCTTTAGAGAGAACCATTATACAATCAATAGTGAATTAAAATCCTGGTGATGATATTCTTGTAATAATACACCATTGGAAACGCCTTCTCTAACCTGAGGAAACACAACACAGCGCTGACCCAGCACAGCTCTACCTGCTGCCGGCACACAGAGCAGCTTCCACTGGCACACAGAGCAGCTACCTGGGCACGGCAGCCACAACGACGAGCTAAACACGGCCACAGAACAACGCGATCGCATCCATTTCCTTCTCTTTTCCACAGATTTCTCCAACCAGCGCAGGTTTCTGTCACCTAACCCCGCCACAGCCAGCCCCGTGCTGGGAGCGCCCCGGGGCGCCCCACAGCCCTGCCCGCGGCCCCTGGCCCTGCTGGGGGGCCTCCCCCTGCCCGGCCCGGGGCTGCGACGCGGCGGGGAAGGGAAGGGAAGGGAAGGGAAGGGAAGGGAAGGGAAGGGAAGGGAAGGGAAGGGAAGGGAAGGGAAGGGAAGGGAAGGGAAGGGAAGGGAAGGGAAGGGAAGGGAAGGGAGCGGCATTTGCTCACGCAGCGCTCCTGACACGGGGCCTCCGCGGCCGCGACCCCCGCCCCGCAGGGCCTCGCCCCCGCCCGGGGCAGGCACCGCGCCCCCCCGGGCCCGCCCTTCAGGGCCGCCGCAAGGCCCAGGGGAGCGGCGGCGGCGGCCTCCTGCCGCGGGCCTGGGCCCGGCCGCGGGGCTCGGGGCGGCCCCACCGCGCCAGGCCAGGCCCCGCCGGCCGCCCGGGCCCCGCGCCTCGGCGGCGGCGCTGCCGGCCCCGACCCCGGCCCCGGCCCCGGCCCCGGCCCCCCGCGGCTCACCTGGGCCTTGGTGCCCGGCCTGTTCCGCCTCAGCACGGCCGTGCCCTCCGCCATGACCATAGTGACAGCGCCGCCAGGACCCGGATGCGGCAGCGCCGGGCGGGGCGGGGCGGAGCGGGGCGGTAACGGCGCAGGGGAAGGGAGGGACGGAGGGAGGGAGGCGGGGAGGGCCCGCGGGCCTCGCGAGAGGCGGCGGCGGCGGCGGGGACGGGGACGGGCGGCACTCGGCCGGCGCCGCAAGATGGCGGCTCGGCGCCTCAGCGCCCCCTCAGCGCCACCTCAGCGCCGCCGGGCCTCGCCCGCCGCCCGGCCCGTCACCTCCGCTGGAGGATAAGAGAAAAAATAAAAGCGGAAGGATGGCCGGTTTGGGAGAATAAGCGGTAGGGAGGGACGGGGAATAGGCAAGGAAGGGTGAATGGCTGCACAGCGGTGAGAAACAGGGAATTGTCAATCCCTGTCTAAGCCCGTGTCGCAGCCTCGTGCAGGGGGCACCCCTCGCTGTGGGCCGCTGAGGGCAGGTTGTGCTCGTTACTCGTTTACCTGGAGAGCTGCAGGTCGGCATTCCTGCCCCCGGGAAGCTGGGTGTGCCGGTCACACGGGGAAACTCAGCACTTCCAAGGTTAATAAACCACGAAAAGGTTAACAACATTGGGAGAAATTGGCGCATCAGGATGAAGGATGTAAATGTCGTGTTACCACATTAGGTCTGCTGTGATCCAACATTAACTTTGTAATGAGATTGATTTATAATTAGCCAGTCCAGAAATAAAGGCAATGCTGGTGGTTTCAGTCCCTTATAACACAGCGTTGTGTTGGTTTTTAACCAGCTCCAAGGTTAAACTGGTATCTAAAGCACAGAGGAGTGGGGAGATTTGACATTTTCATTTGTCCCTGACTTTTACTTCATGGACATCTTGCTTCTGAAACGCAAACAAATCTGGCTGAGAATGTTGGTGGGTTGGCTCAGTCTGAAACTCGCTCAGTTTTACAGAAAAAGTAAGGAAATCTGCAGTGCTTCTTGGGCAGTTGGTAGCTGTAGGTCTTTTGTTGCCCCTTAGTAATTACCTTGTTATTTCTGGAAGATGCTTCTGATGTATTGGATTTCAAGTGGGTTTTAAATAAAATCTGATAGTCATCAGTAATTTCACTTTTTTTTTTTTTCCTATTTTTTTACCAGGTCCACATTGTCTTATCCCCTTCGTGAGTAAAAAGTGGAATATTTGGCCAAGATCATCTCATTCCTGTGCTGTTAGGGACCTGACTTTCCTTTCTAGGCCTTCTACCAGCATGTGTGAGTTCCATCCTTTTCTTACCGTAGCAGGGTAACATGACGAGGACAGTAAAGGCTTTCTGAAAATTCTATTGCTGCTGCTAGTGGAACCTTTTC
The DNA here is from genome assembly GCF_963932015.1 of Anas acuta. NCBI lineage: Eukaryota > Metazoa > Chordata > Aves > Anseriformes > Anatidae > Anas > Anas acuta. Next base: position 38,091,745 of record NC_088984.1, on the reverse strand, counting down.
CCAGAAGGGAACTACAAAAAGTAGGTGGAGCCTGCTTTGTTCTTATGCTTCAGACAGCTGGGAAGAACTGGATTCCTACCAAAAAGCAAATACGGCAGCATGTAACATTTTTGCCACAAATTGGCAAATAATCTATAATGGAAATAATCTAGAAAACAGCGGAATAAAGTCTAAATTCTCACAGGGAAAATGCAGTAGTGAAAGAGCATTTATGATTCATACTGTCCTCCACTCTAAAGCCCAGGGACATAGGGATATAAAATCTGGTATGCAGCCAGGAACTTAAAAGGCAGTGATGGCAGAGGATCACCTTGGCAATGTTCTAAGTTCCCCTGTCCTTGCTTGTAATGATAGCCTTATGGTGCAAGAATAAAATGTTCCATCAGACACTCAGGCACGTCCTCCACTTAACTAGGCAGAATTTTTTCTTCCATCCACATATTTCTTATTCCTATGAAATGTCTCAAGAAAATGTGGTATTGTTTTTAAACAGATTAAAGCAGCTCCTCATAAACAAGGACTGTAAACCTCCCAATGCTGCTTGCTGTGAGTGGGAATCTGACATAAAGTGTCTTTAAAAGACAGCATTTAAATTAAGCTGAAGCGTTAGGCTTAAACTTTTGCCTGTTGGATGTTGCTTCCTAGTGCATCATTTTCTCATCAAGATGTTACCTGGTTTCCATAAGCTAAGCTGTAAACATATTACACACCTTCCCCACCTCGCTGTGCCTACAGCAGAACACCTACCTTATCAGGGAAGATAAACGCATGCTTGCTGTAGTGGAAGATAATTCTTTTCAATGAGTTTGTTTCATTATGCAATGAATTGTCTGTTAACAGAAGGGAACAAGACAACAGCCCAGAGCATCAAACATAGCTCCATGCTGGGTGATAACTGGCACCTACAGCAGCAACAGATCAGCTCTATGAAGTTTATCTGGGGAAGAAAGAAGGGAGCCTTAACTGCCCCAGCAGAAAATAATTGCTTTAGAATACATCAAAATCAAGTCTTCGTCCCCCTGCAACCAGCTGCAGTTCTGAGAAGTATTTTTTATTTCAGGCATTCCTGGTTATCTCCAGAAGAAAACAACGCAGCTCACAGTTTATCTAGCAACATTGATTTCATAATGGCTTGAATTTAATGTGAAAGAACTGACTTAACTACTATTAGTTTCGGTAGCTGAAAGTCCTATAGGGATTTATTTCACGTAAGATTACACAAAAGCCTTTTAGGACGGCACATGTTCTCAAATGGTGCTAGATCAACATAGACTGACTCTGAAGGCATTGTTAGGAGCAGTATAAAGTTCAGATCTGTTCGGTCACGTGCAAATAATCCTTTCCCAAGGCAAAACAGGGTGGTTAAAAGTATATAAATGTGATTGCTTCAGCATTACTTGAGTAAATACCTTACTCTTTAAGAAGGCTGCACTAAGGATAAATGAAGTGTAACTTGCCAAATACACTGTCAGCGCTCTGTAAGTTGTGGGACAGGTGGAAAGGTCTGGTTTGAGATAAAGCAAATTGCTTCACGAATTGCTACATTAAGATCAGCACCAGCTCCAATTCCATCAATTAAATAAATATAGGAAAGTTACTCTCTACCTGTGAAGTGTTAGAATTCCTACTACAGGCATCACCTGTAACAAGCTCTGTGCACAGTGTTTTGCAGCAGGCTGTTTGTGGCAGGGTTGTTTGCTTTACCTTGCTGTGTACCAAACACGCTGTCATCTACTGCTGGACAATGATGGAAGTGAAGTTAAAAACCGTCTGTTACTTAAGATAAAGCTCAATGTGTCCCAAAGCTAGCTGAAACAGTTTCCATCACTTTATCTGCAATAACACTTCTGAAGTAGTTCCACAACTTTAGGCAAGCTTATTGAAAGTAATGTATTACAACAACTGAAATCTTTCAAGAAAGTAGCTCAAGACATTACACAGCTGAGGCTCAGTTTCACAGAGCAGTAGCAGAAACTGAGACAGAAGCAGAACAGTTTCAAGAAATTTATTGTAAAGGCCTTTACAGTCTCAGTACAGATAAGGATATAAAAATGTTGTCGTTTGGAATAATTAAGGCTGGTTGGTGGTCACCTGCATTTCACTGTTCAATGGAACTCAAGAAAGAGCAACCGACTTCTGACTGCACACACTTTTATTTGTGTTCCATCATTACAGTGAGATCACAAGGTATTTCAGAGAGTCAATGCCTGCATATTATAAAATAAAGGACATTATTTACATGATGAAAGAAAGGATTTCAGTATTTTAGTGGAATGGATGACTGCTACTGCAACCAACTTCAGTCCAGGTACTTCCCAAGGATGTCACCATCTCTAAACAAGTAGTAGTCCTGCAAGTAGAAGAAACATTACTTGTCACGTGGGTTGTTTTATCACTTGTTTTGCAGATAACCATCTGTTTTTTTAAGTCAGGGCTACTGTATATCATGAAGTACAAAATCAAAGTGACCTAAGACTCGTTCTATCTGTTGACTTCAGGGAAAGATTTTTGTTCATAGGACACAGTTTGGGCAGGCCATCAAGTTACTGTTTTTAGTAGGAGGAAGTACAAGCACGGTCACAGGACAATTCTGTAAGCTTTCCCTGTCAAAAGCAAGGATACCCCCAGTAATTTCAAATCACTTTTGGGTTCTCACTGATATGTGCTCAGCATATGAAGTCACCTCACCCACCCAACAAAGATAAGGCCTGATGTTTCTTTGCTTACTTTCTTTTAAACGGGATGGAAGTACCAAGTACTACAGGTACAAGAATGTAACTTGATTCAACCACTTTAATACCAACGGCATCTACCGAACACAGCTAATCCCATTAAATAACTACAGTATTTATTACTGACAATGTGGCATTTGGGAACCAGCTTAATGTGCATTCACGACATTGGGAAACCTACCTTATCTTCTAGTACAATCTTTGTACCACCATATTCTGGTAACAAAACCTTTTCACCAACTTTAACGCTGACTGGATGTATCTCACCATCCTGAAACAAACAAAAAAAATGTATCCATATTGCAATGATCTACCCATAAAAAGCATTCAAGATACCACACTAACTCTACGTTTTATTTGTAGAGTGGAACTAGAACACAATTTTATCCGTAGAGTTTCTTTCTTTCTAAAAGGGACAGAGAAAGTCCATTTTCATATTCTAAAACCACGGCCAATTTTTCGAAGTGCCAGTTACAAGTACTTTACCATGTTGAGCGCTGAAAAGTTACTCAAAGTAACACTGGCAAATCTATATCCTTTTTAGAACCATGTGATAAAGTTAAGTATCAACACATTAGTCAAATATTAGCATCATTTCACAATATGAATTTTTGAGAAGAAAGACAAAAAAAGCACGGTATCTATAGAGGACTCACAATTAAGGAAGCCCGAGTCAACATGCCCAAGTTAAATTTTAACCTGTTTTCTACCATTGGTACTAAATAAACACTGCTTTGGTGGGGAAAAAAATTTCCAATGCTGAAGCCTGTTGCCACAGGCATTTCAAGACTGTGAAATGAAATTAAGACTGCCTTTTTTTAAGATCCCAGATGAGCAATCAACATGGCAAGTTTATGAAAGCTGATTTACCATTTCAATTCATTCCTGATTTTTTTTTTTCTAGTGACCACAACCTTTAGAGACCATGATTGTTTGCACAGCACAAGCCAGTGAACACCACGTTCTGCAAATCCACCCTGCTCATGAGCCACGTAACTTTAGGCATGTAATCATTTGAACAAAAAAAGACTACCCCAGGCAAAGCATTGAAGGATTGAAGCAATAAAGAGAAGACATCCCCCAAAACACTCAATATTAGAAGTCACTATTTTTTAAGGATGCTTGTAAATGTCAACAAATAATACTAAGTTTCCAAAGGCAAGTATTTTCCATTTTATAAATGATGAAAGAAAGACTGGAATTCAAGGTCAGAGCCAGCAGGGGAACTTGGGATTTCTACCTCCTCTTTGAATTTGCACTTCGAACTTCAGCCATTAACCTCATCCATTTTTGTCAGATATCTTAAAACTTGCGCTGCAACCACCCCTTTCCCACTACATTTTTCCAGCTGCTGCGAACACCCAGATGTTTCAGGATATTTACCTTTCCTCTGGCTCCCGATCCAACTGCCACTACTGTTGCTTGTAGCACTTTCCCTTGAGCTTTTTCTGGAATCATGATTCCTCCTTTGGTTACAGTTTCAGCTGCACATCGTTCTACCAGAACACGATCAAACAGGGGAAGGAATTTCCTAAATGCTTTTCCTGCCTGTGGAAATAATTGTACATTAGAAAAGTAAAAACATTTGAGCAAAATTGCAATTAAAAGATTTTTAAAACCACAGCTTTCTCTTTTGAGAGAGACCACAAGTTTAGTAATCTGATGAGCATTTAGTTTTAAGTGGCAAACACACACCACCTTTGATTGCATCAGACATCGATGGAGAAATGAGGAAGGCTGTTAGAGCTGTCCCACATCGCAAGGCAAAGGCAGTAGCCTCTCGAGCAGCCTTCAGGGGCACGTATTGGGCAACGTTTGCACTTGAGCCATACAAAGCTCCTGGTCCAGGTGAGGGAAGAAACCACCACCAGGTGGAGCAGCCACCTCACGTGGCTGCAAGCACCACGTGCTTTTAATCCTATGAACAGTTAGTTACTATAGTTCGTGAGCACAGTTAGAAAACCTATTTTTAAATTCATACACAGATTTAATGAAGATTAAGGACTTCTTCGGACAGTTGCATTCTTGTTCGTTGTAGTGGAGTCTTCTACAATAAAGAAGTTAAAGTCTGGCCAGGCTCCCCACGTTAGTCTTTTTCAGGTAACTTCAAGACTTAACATTTCACACGATGTGATACAACTTCTTTAGTCTGAAGCAAGAGCGCTGTTATTTGGATTGATTTCTACGAATAAACTGTAACTTCACAAAAACATTTAGATTTATACCCCTAGGAACAGGGAAACAGGCACGTTCCTACCTTGACTGCTTTTCCTTCATGTAGAATAATCATTATCTGCCTCTATTTCAGGGTAAATTGCTTTTTAAAGCAGTTTGCTGTGACTGGTTGCACAAACACAAGGACAGAATCCCACTGAGCAGGGGTCAGGGAGGAGGAACTTGCTCTGATTTCGGTGGAGAGCTATGGAGCCGTGCCAGGTCACGTGGAGACGGTGCTCCAGGAGACAGGGACCCTGTGCTCACAGGGAGCACGCTGATGGAAGCCACTAGAAGCCAGGGCCTGGCGTCCACGTGCCCCTCGGGGACACTCACCGGGACGTGCACACGAGCTTTAAAAATCGGTTCAGCTAAAGGCAGGGAAACAGCATGAAAGCTGCCTCCCTCACGAAGATGGCTGGTACCACCAGAAAGATAAAAAAGAAAAGACGTAAAGAGCTGCCAATTGGGATCGGTTTCGTTCTATAGAGTTAATATCGCTGATTTTTTTGTGAAGGGACATTCAGCGTTTGGCTGCAACGAGCAGTTGGACGCAAGGCCCCTGGCATTTGATGCTAAGCCCTACGGCACGGCCCCTCCTTGCTCCCAGAGCCACCAGCGCGACGCGTGAGCGGCAGAGCAAGGCCGGCCCTGCCCTGCCCTGCTTCTCCTTCAGCAGGAGGCGCGGGCAGGAGGCGCTCACAGAGGCAGCGGACGCCTGACCGGGCGCGGCACCGGGGCCCCCGCGGCTCCCCCGCAAGGACTCCGCGACCTTGCGGCCCCCCCTCCCGCAGCGCCCGGCACACGGGGGCCCGCGGGCAGCGCCAGCACCCCCGGGGCCCCGCGGGCGGCTCCCTCCCCCCCCCTGCGCCCCTTCCCCCCGCAGCCGCCCCCGTCCCGCTCTCACCATGCTGCTGCCGCCGCCCCGAGCGCCCCGTGCCCGCCGCAGAAGGGCAGCGTCTGCGCATGCGCCACCGGCGGCCCAGCCCCGGGGCGGGGCCCGGCCCTGCCGCCGGCCCTGCCGCCGCCGCTGCCGCTGCCTCCGCCGCTGCCGCGCTCCCCGCCCCGCCCCGCCCCGCCCCCGCGCCCCGCTGGCTGGCGGCCGCCTCGGGGGCCCCGCGGTGCCCGGCGGCGAGGCGGAGCCGCCCCCTGACCCCGGGCGGGCGCGCGCGTTCCAGAACGTTCTGGAAGCGCCGGGCCCCGCAACCTGCACTCGGCGCGCCGGGCGGGCTGCGCGCATGCGCGGGGCGCCGCGGGGCCCCTGAGGCAGCGGCGCGCGCGGGGCCGGGCCGGGCCGCCCATGCAGGTTCCCGGGCCCGGCCGCGCGGGGCCCCGCCGTGGGCGGGCGCCTGGCGAGGGGCGGGGCCGAGGCCGCGGGAGCCCAGCGCCGCCCGCCCCGCGCCGCGCGCACACCGCCCGCACGCCGCACGCCTGCCCCGGCCCCTGCCCCGCACGGCCCCGCCGGTGAGGGCCGGGACGCGGCCCAGGGGGCTGGGGGGGGCTGGGGGCTGCGCGCGGCGACCGTTAACGGCCTGAGGGGGCGCGTGCCGGGAGCCGTTATGGGCCGGGAGGGGGGGGGGTGGGGGGGGAGCAGCCGCGTGTGTGCGGCCTGGCGGCGGCTCCGGGACGGGACTGGGGGCAGCGGGGGGGTGGGGGGGCGTCCGCGGGGCTGTGCTGCTGCACACGGGGTCCCGGGGTTCCTGGCCCCGCAGCGCGGCCCGGCCGGCGGCAGGGGGCGAGCGGCGCTTGACCTTGCGGCGCGTGTCCTGCCCGGCCGCGGGGCACAGCGGGGCCCTGAGCGCCGGGTGGGCTCCTGCTCGGCTTCCTGGCTGGCAGCTGGCTGTGCTAAACCTGGTGCCCGTCGCCTTTTTTAATTTAATTTTATTTTATTTTATTTATTTTATTTTATTTTTCCGTTTTCCAGCCATGCTCCGTTTACCCGCAGTGCTCCGTCAGATGAGGCCAGTGTCCAGAGCGCTCGCCCCCCACCTAACGCGAGCGTACGCCAAGGATGTGAAGTTCGGGGCAGACGCCAGAGCCCTCATGCTCCAGGGAGTGGATCTCCTAGCAGACGCTGTAGCAGTCACCATGGGGCCAAAGGTAAGCGAAGACTCTGCATTTATTTTGCTTAAACGCTTTGGTCTGGCTGGAAACAGAAGGATAGAGAGCAGTTTTTCCTAGGTGGAGCTGTGTTATTCCCATCCGTGTGTCTGTAACGGAGCTGCAGGGGCATGGGCAGGCAGCTGCAGGCAGCCATATTCTCATTCAGTCACCTCCCCGCGGGCGCAAAGTAAGATGGATCTGAGCACTGTGGAAGGTGCTGTGCGTTTCTGGGAACGGTTTGAAATAAAATAGGGCAAGGGGGCATGCAGGATTGGTTACTCTGGCTCATTTGGAAGCCTGTAGCAATGTAGTAGATAATTAACCCAACTCACACTATAAGTAGTTAAATTAGTTCTATTTATTTGAAATAGGAGATGTTTTTTGTATCATTTTGCCTTCTAGAAGTAACAAAGTAAAAATACTAAAAGCATAATGTTGAGTTTTCAGTTGACTGGTAAATGTTACCAGCTTATGTGAAAATTCACGGTAGTGGCCTTCATTTTACCTTGCCTGTAGGGCAAATTGTAGTCTGATTCCCTGCAAGTTTTTGCTGACTTGAAAGCTGGCTGTTACATTTTGCATAGTCATACAGCATGCAGTAAGGCTTGAAACAAGGCTCCTTTTTAGGGAAGAGACATTAATTTTCTTCAAGCTCATAGGAATATCTGTTTCAGGTAGCGTGTCTGTAATGGTTTCTTTGGAATTTTGGGCCTGGTCAGTAGGTGGTAGTGACTGGGTGTTAGTGGGGTGGGTGGGAGAGTGGTGAAGTATCTGCAAACTGCAGTTCTGCAGCTTTTGAGGCTTTTTGATAAGTTACATTGAATCGTTTGAACTGCTTGATGGGATTAACATAGTGACTGTTTTGTCCCACCTCTAAAGTAGGCTCGCTATATCTCAGAATACTTGTGGAAGCTATTAACAAAGGCATGGTTTAGCTCTTAGAAGCTTCTAGTTTGCCAACTTTAAGTACAACTTTGCAATGATAAAGATAGATTTGAAATAAAGCAGAGGAAATGAAATGAAGGTAGGAGGTTCAGCACATATGATAACGGCGTGTGCGTGGTAGATCTTGTCAAGGCTGCTTGGCCTCTGAAATTATTCTTTGCACATTTTTGGAGCCTAACCAGCTTTACTCAAAGACAGAAATGCTATAAACTGAGCAAGGTGAAGGTTAAGGAACAGTCACGTCAGCAAACTACATCTGCTTCCCATAAGCACAGTTCTGCAGAAGGGAACAAAGTTGCAGTGCACTCAACTGATTTAATTTGTTTTTGTCTCAGGCTATGTTTTGAATGTCTAAGCATGATTTTAATGTACTGCTTAAACGAAAGTTCCTGATGCAACTTTATGCAATCTTACGGATTTCTTGTTCCAGCATTGCCACTTTTATTCGCTGTTTTCTGTGCGTTTACAGAGATTTAGTGGTTGTTCTGTAACACCTGGTTCAGCCTCCAGCAAGAACTACTACCACACATGTGAGGAAACTTTCCTTTTGAACTGCTCTGTATTTAAAGAAACTGGTTTACAGTCTTACACAATCCTCTGATACTGCTGCCACTTGGCCAGTTGCTTTGTCATTGTGGTTCTTGATATGCAGGACCATTCAAAATGCGGCCGTATTTACAGCTGGCATTCATTGGTTCAGAAACACAAAGCACCTCTTTGAGTGTAGGCTGGTTAATGTGATGGGATAGAAGCAGATGTTGTTCTGCCATGCACCTCATACCTACCTTTGGAATAAGAACAAGACAAAGCATAGAAGAAAAACTAAGCAAAATGAGGAGGGACTATATGAAGAAGAGCTTATCAGTATCAGTGTCCACCAAAGTTTTCTTGTTCTTGAACCACTTTAGATTTTGAATAGTGCAGGTCAAATGAAGTAGCAGTAAGAAGTCATGGTAAGTAATAATTTGCCATGATTGTTTTATAGGACAAAACAAGCAATATGCAAACTCTCATGAGTTCAGAGTTAGTAACTAAAGCTCAATGTTTCTTTTTTCTGTAGCTTCTAGGGCTAGCTGTACTATGGTCTCATGGCAGCAGTCCAAGGTTGGTTAAATCATTGAGGCAGATGTGAGTAGGCACTGTGCAAGCGAGAACACGGTGCACCATAGTGGCAGCATGCAATGTCCAAATCCTTAGATAGCTTGGCTTGCCACTCAGGCTCTGCTCTGAGCCAGAGCCACACTGGCACGTGGTCAGCTGCAGCGGTGCCTCGGCAGGAGCCAGCGTGCACAGCTCTGAGTTGGGCCTGACAGGCCAAGTGAGGGGACAGTGCAGGATCAGCTGGGAGTGACTGGGGTGAGCTGGGGCCTTGGATCTCCCTTTCCTTCTTCCAACTGTTCCAGCTGGCAGGATAGCTTTAGGAAGAGCTTTAGGGCAGCAGTGGGTGAGAAGTGGCTGCTTCCATTTCTGCTCTTTCCTGCTAAAACTCAAGAGCATGATTGACTGGGGCAGCTACTGAATTCATATAGGGAACTTTGTGAGAGAGTGCGTCTACCCTGTGTTCCCTGCACAGACCATAATGTTCCGCATCAACTTTGTACATTGTTAAGGATATTCCAGCTTTCTAGATGAATGCAAGGGCAGGCAATTTCTGAGAAGTTAATGCAACACATTTGAATACATTTATATGTTGTTTTCAGTTCCGTTTGCTAACCACTGATAAGGTTTGCAAGAGAGCTCTTTTCCAGACCGTGCAAAAAATTGAACTTTCTATTGCTGTTTCTCAATCATGCTTTTTATTGTGATTTGAAGGAAGTTTTGCAGAATTTTATGTTAATGTATTTTTGTTAATTTTAGGGGAAAATATGTTAAAGTGAATCTCAGCATTTTTTTTTTTAATTTATTTATTGTAAGGCCAGTCTTATTTTAATTTCAGACTTTGAGTCTATGATGTTAACCATCATGGCTGGGGGATTCACTGAAAGCTTCCTTCTGTAAAAATATAAAACCATCCAACCATTTTTCCAGTTTTGCCAAACTTGGGAAGTGTATGTACTTGTGAAAAATCCTAACTGAAAGATGTATGCAAAGTGGTATTTTTGTTCATCTGTGGTTGCTCAAGAGGATTTTCATTTGCAGTCAAAATGTTGCAGTAACGTGCTGTGTGGTTGCATGGCTTTCATTTAAAATTTGTTCTTTATCTCCCTAGGGAAGGACAGTTATCATTGAACAAAGCTGGGGAAGTCCCAAAGTGACAAAAGATGGTGTGACAGTAGCAAAGGCAATTGACTTGAAAGACAAATACAAAAATATCGGAGCCAGGTTAGTTCAAGATGTTGCCAACAACACAAATGAAGAAGCAGGAGATGGTACCACTACTGCAACGGTACTTGCACGTGCTATTGCCAAGGAAGGCTTCGAGAAGATCAGCAAAGGAGCTAATCCAGTGGAAATCAGGAGAGGTAGTGTTTTAATCGCCAGTTTAATCACTGGCTTTTTTTCTAAATATTTTTTCGTGCATTGCCTAACAAATAAAAAAAAAAACGTCATTTGTCACAGGCAAGCTATTTAAATCCATTTTTGCATTTAATTAATTTCTGCTTAGTGTATGAACTTACTGGTGCTGTGTAAATAACTTTTGATCATGACTCAAAGCATGTCACACTAAAAGATTATTGCTAAGTATACATGAGCTATCAGTCACTTGGTTTTGAACATAGGAATTTAATGTTTTTTTGCAATGTGGGCTTCTTGGATTGGAAACTTTTTCTGTGCTGTATAAACTTTTCGATCACTGACAAGTATCCTGTTCATCTTCAGGGGTGATGCTTGCAGTTGATGCTATCATAGCTGAACTGAAGAAGCTGTCTAAACCAGTTACAACTCCAGAAGAAATTGCACAGGTAAAAAAAAAAAACAACAACAAAACCCTCAAGTTCTGTGAAGTCAGGTTCAGTTGAGCTGGGTTGGGGAGTATATTTTGTGGATGCCTCATCCCTGGAAGGTGCTCAAGATGAGGTTGGATGAGGCCCTGAGCAACCTGATCTAGTGGCTGGCGTGCCTGCACATAGCAGGGGGTTGGAAACAGGTAGTGTTTAAGGTCCCTTCCAACCTTAGCCGTTCTGTGGTGTGACAATGGAGTATTTGTCTTTACGTGTAAAGATCTGGAATATGTTTCACTGAACAACCTTCATGGTAACACCTTCATTTTTTTTTTGAGTTGCTTAAATCACCCAGTATTCTACGTTGAGCTTGTTGTTAGTTCGGAAGTAGGCAGTTTTTCTCATCCAGTTTGGTCCCAAAATGGGGTCATAAAACATAAATTTGCTTACTTGGGAAAAATTGAAGAGACCAAAGATGTATTTGTCGATAGGAGGTGATGGCAGATTTCCAGAGGTCTTTTGGATGTGCTGTGGGAGGCTCGCATTGATGTGGGTGCATAGGCTTTCAGGGCTTGTTTCTTCGTGGGGCTGCAGATGCAGATGACCTGTCTGTGCTCAGCATGTGGGATACAGCCCTGTGCTTGAGCTGTTCAAAAGCTGTTTGCTATTGTAATGTAGTTCTGGTGTTGATGTGCTGGTCAGCTGCCATATTTTGTCAAGCAGTATTAGAACAGAAAATGTTTTTTGTTGTCCTTTTAGTAAGGAAACCAATTACTTTTATTGTGAAATGAATTTAAGTGGTTCACTGTTCTAGGTTGCAACAATATCAGCAAATGGAGATCAGGAAATTGGTAATATAATCTCTGACGCGATGAAAAAGGTTGGACGAAAAGGTGTAATAACTGTCAAGGTAAGAGTTACCCAGCTCACGCATTAAGTGCAAAATGACTGTCCCTTTTCCAGCTAGGGCTGGTCTCTGTTGCACATGATATAGCTCCTGCTGCTCTTGTACAATGCTATCTCTAATTCCTTCGGTCTCTTAGTTCAGGGTGGTATCGCTGTTCCCAGTGTTCTTAAAATCTTTTTTCTTTTGAGGGAGGAGAGCATGTGAATCAGATGCCTCATGTAGAAGCTTTCATTCTGTTGTGCATAGCGTGCTAAAAATATACTTGATCTTTTGGTAGTAAATAAGGGGTTTTTAATGTTGGGTTTCTTGCATCTAAACAGGATGGAAAAACTCTAAATGATGAATTAGAAATCATTGAAGGCATGAAATTCGACAGAGGCTACATCTCTCCTTATTTTATTAATACAGCCAAAGGTGAGTTGACAAAAATGCATGTGAAGTACTTTACAATGGATCTCTAGAAGTTGAAAATAATGGTGCCTATTATAAAGGCTTTGTTATGCTATGCACCATGGTAACAGGACAGTGGGATCCTTCCCCATCAGAAACTTAAACCTCCTGGTAAAAACTTGGAGTCTTTTTAACTGCATGCCCCACCAACACCCCTTTTCTGTTTAGCATGAACGGTGTCTGTGCTAACATCAAGCTGGCGCTGCCGTGCTCCAGACAGTGGAGTCTTGAAGAAACTTTTTTTTAATGCACTCAGTACAACATAGCTCCAAAGTTGCTGCCTAAATTTTAGAGAATGCATGGTGTATATTTTTTTTAAATCAGACTGTTGAGATACTGCATATTGTTTCTGCAGGACAGAAATGTGAATTCCAGGATGCTTATGTTTTAATCAGTGAAAAGAAAATTTCTAGTGTACAGTCTATAGTCCCAGCTCTTGAAATTGCCAATAGTCACCGCAAGCCTTTGGTTATTATTGCTGAAGATGTTGATGGAGAAGCTCTCAGCACTCTAGTCTTGAACAGGTAAGGTTTAAAATTCATACTTCTAGACTTAAAATAACAAATACTGCTTTTTCCTGTGTTTTCATACTTTTAAAAGAATGCATATAAATGTATGTGTTTGAATCTTAGCACTACTAAAGAAACAGCAACTCCTGTAGCCATGCTTCACATTGGTTGGGACAGAATTTTAGTGGTTTTCTAGCTACTTGTTTTAGCAACTAGAGCTCAGTTCATGAAAGTCCCTGTTTGCTTGACTGGTAGAATTGTACCAAAATGTGTTCCAATAACTAAACGTTTTCTCTGAAAGCATTTGACATGTTGCTCATTGAATTCTTTTGTTCAGATTGAAGGTTGGTCTTCAGGTTGTTGCTGTCAAAGCGCCAGGTTTTGGTGACAACAGGAAAAACCAGCTTAAGGATATGGCAATTGCTACAGGTGGTGCTGTAAGTAATGATGTTCTAATTGGCTTTTTCCTCTAAGGAATGCTAATGCTGTAAAGAACTTAGTTTTAGGTCCATAGCTAGTATTGGCTGTGTTGTGGGCTGTTTCTTGAGAAATGTAACAGTAACTCTAGTGGTTGGACTTAGCAATTATCATTACACATGGTTGTGTAATAATACAGCTCTAACCAACCATGAGTAATAGTTGTTTTCACTGACTCAAGTCACATGCAGAATATCCCTGCAGCGTTCTGTTTTGTTAAGAAGGAACATGAAGGAAACTCTTTGAGAGAAATAGCAAAGCTTACTGGCCTTCATACAAAACTGGTGGTCTCATAAGTTCTCAGACCTGAGTCAACAAATACAATTCTATTAAATGTTTGGAATAGACTGGAGGATGTCGTCTTACTTCATGCTAATGTTGAGTTTTAGTCCCTCAGGTTCAGAATAGCTGATATACTTGACAGTGTTCATTTGTACAGCTTTTTTCATATGCGCTTCAAAATCACAGCATGATACTGGGATCCAAAGCTGGTTGTTGAAATTGATATCTCGTGCTTCATTTAGCATAAACATTACTAACAAAACCAGCAAACCTGTTTAAAGTTAACTTTTTTTTTTTTGCCAGTATTCTTAACTTCCTGAAATGCAAGGATGAAGCTGTAACACAACTATCCAGCCATGTTAAATCAATGAGTTATATTAGTCACGAATTAAACGCTTGCAATTCTCTCTTCGGTGAGGGCCAGTTTGTGAGGTACCTGCTTGCCTGGCCTGTGTTAGGAGAAGGGAGGAGCTTCTTTCCGCTTAGCTGCATAGTATGGTGTCTTTGTACTGTCATGCTGCTGTATGTGTTCATCTGTCATAAATAGTGATTTCATGTATGGTGAAGCTGTGAATTCTAACTTTTCATTTCGTATCAGGTGTTTGGAGAAGAAGGTTTGAACCTAAATGTAGAAGATATTCAGCCCCATGACTTTGGTAAAGTTGGAGAGGTCATTGTGACAAAAGATGATACCATGCTCCTAAAGGGGAAGGGTGAAAAGGCTCAAATTGAAAAACGTATTCAAGAAATCATTGAACAGCTAGAAGTTACCACCAGTGAATATGAAAAAGAGAAGCTGAATGAACGGTTGGCCAAACTCTCTGATGGCGTAGCAGTATTAAAGGTGAGAACTGAAACTTTTTAGGAGTAAAATATACTAATTTATTAAAGAGTTTTTTTTTTTTTTTTTTCAAATCTGTCTTCCACTAATGCCTTTTCTAGTCACTTGCGAGACAGGAGGTGATATGTAAGTGATAATGGACTTCCTTTATCGGTCCTTTATTGCTGATCTAAGTTACTACTGTTTACTTCTCTCATAATCTTACCAACTGATTCAGATAAGGAATTTGGCTTATTGCAGTGCTACACTTGGGCCTTAAGAGCTATTCCATTTTGTGGCAGTAATTCTGTAGCAGTGCTCTCCTAGCCAGGCTCCTCACGCAGACCTTGACATGTGGCTTGCTTGCAGGTTGGCGGGACGAGTGATGTTGAAGTAAATGAGAAGAAGGACAGAGTTACCGATGCCCTAAATGCGACCCGCGCTGCTGTAGAGGAGGGCATTGTTCCAGGTGGTGGCTGTGCACTGCTTCGCTGCATTCCAGCATTAGACGCTTTAACTCCGGCCAACGAAGATCAGAAAATTGGTAGGTAAATTTCCAATGTTTGTGTAGAAGTATTATGAACAGACGTTATCTGTCCTTTATAGGACTAAATACAGGCTGTTTTCAGTAAGTTTAGTTACTTGATCTTACGAACCTCACATCCCTTCAGTATGGCAGTGTCTGCTTTACAGTAGGAAGGAGCTTTCATTGCATCCCTAACTTGGATGTGAAAAAGCCAATAAAAACAAAGCAGCAGTATCCTCTGCCAACAACTGAGAAGCCATGAAGGGAAGAATTGAGTTGACTGTTACAACCGTAACTTAAATTCTAAGAATGCTGAAGACATTGTGGCAAATAAAATGGAAGATGGCTTTATGCATGTTCAAAATAATAATATAAATTGATAAAACAGTACTACTTGTAAAACTTCCGCGAATACCTCACAGTGATTTCATTTGTTGACAAAGGTCAAACAGTCAGGAACTTTATTTCCCTGGTAGTAATTTAAAAAAAAAAAAAAAAAGCTCATGCTCCTCCTCAGATGGTTTGATCTTCCTGTGTTAATCTCCAGCACATAAAATCTGTGCCTTGGCAACAGGAGTGTATGTGGTATGTGATGCTAAATATTTTTCCTTACAGGCATTGAAATAATAAAGAGAACATTGAAAATTCCAGCAATGACTATCGCAAAGAATGCGGGTGTTGAAGGATCGTTAATTGTTGAAAAAATACTGCAGAGTCCATCAGAAGTTGGCTATGATGCAATGCTTGGGGACTTTGTAAATATGGTAGAAAAAGGAATCATAGACCCAACAAAGGTAACCTGGAATAGTCTTAGCTTTCCTTCTTCCCACATCACAGGATAGAAAACAGGTACTAAGTTATTTCTTTCTTATCTTCAGGTCGTGAGAACAGCTCTGATGGATGCTGCAGGTGTTGCTTCTCTCTTATCAACAGCAGAAGCAGTAGTGACTGAAGTTCCTAAAGAAGAAAAGGAGCCGGCAATGGGAGGAATGGGTGGGATGGGTGGAGGAATGGGCGGTGGCATGTTCTAATTCCTGGGATACTGATGCATCATGAACTCTGCTGTTTAAGACTGACAGTTCTGACTTAAAAACTTCAGATGTCAGTGCAAGAGGATGGATAGTGACTGAAGTGAGGCTGGTGTTTAAAAGAATCACTGTAACCATCAGTTACTGGATTTCATTTAACACACATGTAATTGTTTACAGTCATTGTCCATGCCTACAGATAATTTATTTTGTATTTTTTGAATAAAGACATTTGTACATTCCTGATAACTGGGTGCAAGATCCATCTACCAAGGTCCTGATTTAAACTTAATTAAGGCACTTGATATTCTGTTACAGAATTTATTGGTGCTTGCCAGTACTAGGAAGAACTTGGAAGCCACTGTGCGTGAGACTAGACAATTGTGTACAAAGTAGACAAATATACACTTACGTGACCTTTATGTAATAAAACAATCTGCTCAAAAAGTATGAAATGTATCACCTTATTCATCTGTACACCAAGCCACAGTTCTGGGAGAAGCTTGATAGCCCGCTTCTAAGATTTAATAGAAATCTGACTCTTATGCTTGGAAAAACTGGAGGACATTACTCTCCAAGAAACATTCCTCTGTCAAAAATGTTAATTGGAAATATGAGTGACTTAAATTTTGGTAAGAAGTATCTAAGCTGAGCTGCCACAACAGTTCTTTGCAATATTAAACAATGCTGTGAAAACAAGGCACGCGCAGTGACTTTATTTTGCCCTTTTCATGTTGCTCGTTGCACATGCTGGAACAGGCTGACTGACTCTTTCACAGTACTGTGGGAGGGCAAGTGCCCTGAGGGTATGAAACAGGTAAGTTGTCTTAGCTAAGAAACGCTTCTGAGCTTCTTAAATACTACTTTTGCTTGGGTATATTATGTAGTTATCTCTGTGGTTTGAGCCTTATAGTCTTCCAGCCTTCTGAATTATGTTTAAATTGTCAGCAGTAGATGTGGTTTCATACTTAAAGACAGCTTTGAATGCCACCTACTGTTTCCTGACTTGACACAGCTAATAACACTAACATCTTTTCTCTCTGCTTCCCAACTCCATTTTGCAAACACTTCCAAGTAATGGTGTTCCCAAACTCACGTATGTTTTTCTTTCATTGTTTCAGTACATAAAATTGTTTTGCAACTTCCTAGGTGCTTTAAAACTGACCACTTAATCTAGCTGTCTACAACTACAAACCATCTTTCACACATCCTGTATGAATTTTTAATTGCTTTTTCTGGGACAGTGCGTAAATGCTCTGAAACTGCTGCAGGGCAGTCTATATCCTGAAACTTAGTACGTTATGTAGTATGTTGCCACCTATTCTGTAGTAACCACATGAATTCAGATGCTTTGGAAGAGCAGACTGGCTTCAGCTGTGAAATGCATCTGAAGCTTCACCTAATTCCATCATGACCTTCTGTAATTTAAGAAGGTGCATAGGGAGGAGACTAAATTTATTCCAACCTCATTTACTTAGGTTTCTTTGGAGACTGGAAAGAGTAATAATCTAAGGAACAGAACTACTGAAAATCAGCTCAAGATAGCTAGTACCATACATAAATGGAAGCTAAGTACTGAAATGAGACAACTAAGATCTAGCTCTATATTGCACATTACTGAATAACCAGTGGCCTTGGATGTATTTATGCTGTGCGAAGTGGAGGACAGCTCATTCCCTCCTTCCACAGCAATGTGGTACAGAAGATGATGCCTCCGTGCTGTCATGCTTGCTGAGCTGACGTTTACCGTGTTTTGCACTAGCTGAGATTTATGTAGCATAACCTCAATACAATGCCTAACAGTGAAACAGGGGCAGGTGGGCAAATTTCAGCCTGCCAAATGTACTGTAAATACAACACTGTCTGGAGCCCAGACAGCTAAGAACCGCTGGATATAGCTGAAAGTGCTGTACTTGGCACTATAGGTACCTATTACGAAAACTCAGTGTTAAGGCTGCTTTTTTTTTTTTTTTTTCTATAACAGTTGCTGGTCAGAATTCAACAGCAGTTGGCGACTCCTGAGTTAATCCTTGTCATCGATGTGGATCAAAAGCACCTGCTAGTTGATGCTGGACACACTGTACTCTACTCCCTAAGGCTAAAATGTCAGAATCTCCCTTCACTTGGCCTGAGCTGACTGAGGTGATGCTGGTAAATTACATTCATGCTACTAATAACTTAAACTTGAGTTAATATATTACAACACTGAAAAGAACGTTAGCTTGTTTTATAAGGTAGAGCTTACACTGTGATTACAGAAACTGGCAGGTTAATAAACGGCAGCCTGAGTTATCTTGTGTAACAGTAGATGCCAATTGTCTGTTACTGATAACACTTTGAATTGCACTTGATAGCAGCTTGAATAGACTACATTGATCTAGCTGAACATGTGCGTGATTTGTACAGTATAAAATTACATATAAAGCTCAGATATGAAATAGATGCCCCAAAAAGGAGCATGCCACCTCTTGTACAGAGTGTACAAACAAGTTTATAATGGAGGTTGTAGAAATTTTCCCCATTACGTTTGATGAACTTCATGAAGCATTAACTCCCGAGGTATGCTTGTTTCTGGGCCATGGAGTTTGGATGCTCTTCTTTCAAAGGCAGTGACCATCTGCTTGACTACTTCATCAAAAAACAGCGTAGCAAGTTGTGAGTGTAGAAGTGAACGAAATTCAAAAGAAATCTGTTAAAACAGAGAAGATTTGGTCTTGTATTTACTATTGTAGTAAAATGCTGTTAGAGATAACTTCATTAAAGAATCTCCAGTTAAGCTGCAAGTAGGTTGCAGAAGAAAGAACAGATAAAACAATAGATGAGCTTGTATGCAAAGAAAAGCCTTATTCTTCGGTCAGAGGACTGTTTTCCTATTCTCTTCAATTAGAAGAATGTTTTTCTCTTATGTAATCAGTCCCATTTATCTAAACCAACTGTATGTTACTTAAATGACATGTCACAAAACATACCTAAAAGATTTAGGGTAGTGAAAAACTACAAACCAACAATGGTAACTAAGTTACTCTGCACATAAAATTCCCTTGAAGGGCAAAATTTTGAAGAAAATCCTGCATAGTAAGACAGCAGATTTACAGGTAACATGAAGCAAACCCAAGAGTGGCTTAAAGGCAGCTTGAAATAGTTGCTTATTAGGTAACAACATTTTATATTAGTTTTTCCATCTAGGTAGATGTAGTTAACAGTATGTTCAAACAATGCTAATTTACAGACTGAAGCTTATAATTTGCCTTTGCTCTTTCTCCTTCCTAGACATCTCCTGCCCTCTACCTTTGCTGTCCTGACATGGGCAGTCAGTTTTAGAATACAATTGTCCCGGATAAGTCCTCTGTACCAAGTCCTTGTGCCTCCTACTGCAGTGCTCAAACTGATTTGCACATTCCCTTTCAGTTACTGGATCCTTCAGTTTAATAATTACACTGAAGCTACTGTAGTAGTTAACAGTTAGGGCAGGAGCACAGGGAGTTTGCTTTCTCTCTCCACCCGCTAAAAGAAAAATTGATGACAACAGCAAGGTCACTTTTATGTCAAATAGCCTTCAAATATACTTTGTGCTGTACTGGCCTTTGGTCTAGTTTAAGAACATTACCCTAAGGCTATGGTATTGGATTTAGTTTTGCCTTCTACAAGTTCCAGAAATGATTACAAAGCTGTCAGGAAAAGAAACAGCTTGCATTTCTTCTGCCATTCTATCGTTCCTGTTACTGCATGTCTTTTGGATTGAGATTTAAGTACTTACATCATACCTGAAAAATCAGCAGATGAAATGCCAAATGAAACAAATGTGCGTTATCTCAAATTGTTTAAGAGTATTGCATGTTAATTGCTGGAATAGTAGTATAGAATTAATGTGAAATGTAAGCCAGCTGTAGCTTCATTTGCACGTGATCTCAAGCATCAGTAAAAATTAATGTGCCTTTTCAAAGTCTGAGATGATATTTATAGCATGTTGAGCTCTGCAAAGCAGGGATCGTAAATGTTACATCATGTTCAGTAACTATGTGAGAACCTGAGATGTTTTTATGAAGCTTGCAGATAGCAATATGTTGTGCTTAAATCTGTGTTAAATCACTTAAGAGCTGAAATGCAACTGAAACTAAATGTCTTATTAAAGTTCAGCATATATATAATGTACCACCAGGCTGGCAGAACAGTAATGCAGTAGGCTGAGGAAACCAGCATCATCTAAAATTCAACTAACACTTTCTAAAGCAAACTACCATTATTGAAATCAGTCCTATCTCTCACAAGTACTTAGTTGTGCAGTGTGAAGTGTGCAGTGAGAAGTTGGTTTTGGAATGTTTATCATTACTATCTGTGAAGGCCCAGAGGCTAAGTCACACAGCAAGCTGAAATTGAGCAAGGGTTAGAATCCCTGAGTATGTACTGTTGTGAGCCAGCCCCCTGCTCAGCTGGCTATATTTGCTTCTGCTACCTCAAAATCGTGTAAATGATATCAAGTATTAATAGTATTTCCTAAGAATGTCCTTTTAAAGTCCAGTTTTGACTCTCTTTAACTAAAATTCTCAACCTGAAGTGTCAAAACATGGCTTTGGTAAGGAAAAAAAAAAAATCCTCATAAACTTGCTATTTAGCTAATAGGGCTTAAGCAGTTGCTTAATTTGAGTTTTCTCAGTTGATTTATGGCTTGGCTAAAAAGCTGTCTTACCAGTCAGTAGCAGGAACTGTCGTGATTTGCCTAGATAAATTCAAATATCATGAGCAAATAACATGTAAGCATAGTCAGTAAATCCCATCAGAAATGTATTTTCAAGTACCTATAGATTCATTTTTATTGTTGAGCTGTATGAAGTGCAATACAGCAAAAACTTGAGTTTTTAACCCAAGGAAGTCGTGCCAGTTTACAAATATTCCAAAAGCTCTTTTTTGGAAAAATGACTTCAAAAGAAGCACAGTATCCTAGAAGACAACAGGATCAACCTATTTCTGTGTACTTTTGTAACCTGTTCTGAACCCCAGATTAGTTTAGTGCTGAACGCAACACCCTTAACACAATACAATGTAAGAAAAAGTAAGTGATGGAAGAAAAAAAATGAAAAACAAGAACTCACAGTAAGAAAAGCAACTTGTCTAGGAATAACGGACTAAACCAGATACTGGGTTTAAAATGCAGTATTTTGGAACTGCAGTGATATCCCATCATAGAGTAGAGAGACAGCATTTCTCCTAAAAGCTGTTACAGTGGTATTATAGAAGATGTAAAATACATTAAATAGTAAATCTAGAAGTCAGGAAATTAAACTACAGGCCAAACAGGATGGATGGGAAAACACCTACTTTCTGATAACAAAAGCACGTGGGTTGTAAGGTAATTAAAGAAAATAGCAAAGTCCACAAATATGTTGAGTATTTCTCTCTCTGTATTTGCTTATCTTAGTATGTGGAGAATTGTATGGTGAGAGATACCAGTCCCTAGGCTGTTTGGTTATATGTGGACACTTCACAGAAGACTTGTCTCTCAAGGACTGTGTAGCAGTTTTCATGTTGTAAAACTGACTGCAAAAACGCTTCTTGATAGTAGTGACTAAAACTAAAACTAACTTTTTTGCAGTGTTTATGTGTGTGTATACACCCCTATTTGTAGCATGTGGCGGTTTTAATTGGAATACTTACAGAAAAATCCAATGTACATGTCCTTGGATAGCCAGGGATACCTGGGCTGAAACGCCACACTGTTTCCAAGTGATTAAATAGCCTTCCGTCTGTGCAGGATGCCTAAAAGAAAGTTTAAAAAGTCAAGCTACAGGGGGGCTTACATGAGACAAATCAGTATTACTGAAGCATTGTTAGACAGTGAAGGTCACAGCATAGTTAAAATTAATTCTTTATAGTGCAGCCAGCAAAAGATCCCATTTGCACACTGTCATAGCAAAGTAGCTGAATCCCTATCAAGTTACGGGAAGGATCTTTGGTTTTAGCCATAAAACAGATCTCTTGTATGATGCATAGAATACCATAATAATGTTAAAGATATCTACACCATAATTGAGAATAGGGTCCTTACTTTCATTCATTTTGCTTTTGGTACATACAGCTATTTTTGTGTGGCTATATTTTAAATAGAAAAAGAACGAAAGTCATAGAGTTGAAAAATCATGCAAATACATCATCTCGATTGGCTTGGAGTTACTAAAGAGAATTGCTGTAACTATTTTTAAACTTTCTTTACAGTTCTTACTGTCAACACAAGCATACATAGCTTTTGCTTGTGGTTTGAAAGCACAGATAAGCTAAGCCACGTCAAAGACAAATCAGCAGCACAAAAATACCACCACTTCTTTGCCCAGTGCAGGGATGCAGTACCTCCCAACTTCTGTAACTGCAAGGGGAGGAGTGGAGGGAAGAGCAGACAAGCCTGAAGAGCTGGGCTTGCTTTTCTCATTGTTGCCAAAAGGGCAGGAAGAACGGGAAAGGTGCCAGTGTGTCCCCCTTGCTCCCAACCTTATAAGTAACAAAACTCACTCGACATTTCTCAGCAGCAAGAGCTGCTGCTACCAGCCTGATATTCTAGGGCTCACGCGCTGCTGCTGTAAGCAACAATAACATGCTCATTTTGTCACCACCGACAGCCCACTATACAAAACCACTATGCAAGCTCCCTTTGCCCAGAGTTATTTCTGAAGACAGTGAAATAGCCCGAACACATGGTCGTTTCATTTCCTTGTGGTAATGTTCCTCCAGTTATGTGAAGATGATATAAATGTTTAGGAAAAAAAATCCTAACAGAGAAAATGCTGATAAATCTAGGAAGAGGAAACTTAAAGTGTTCTCCACACCACTTTCATGGTCTTTTCAGAGACCAGAATTCTTCTTTTGAGAGAATTAGAGTGAATAAGAATCAGTAAGCCAAACTGATAGCTATGCAAAATAAAAAGTCTTGTCAGGGAAGAGTAGAAAGGGAGAGCAGCATGTAAAATTCAGATTTTTACATTGTAACTGTTGAGCTTTCTTAATAATGGAAGACATTTTTTTTTCTTTCCAAAATGAATAACTACCTTGAAAAAAAGCACTTTGCATATTGCCCTTCCAATTCGTATCTCCCCTGTACTTAAGAAACCCATTTCTGTTTTATGCAGTGTCTTGTTAGTGGAAGCCTAGAAAAGAATAGTGGAATAGGATACCCAAACAATTATCTTGACCAGTAATCAACTGTTGTAATTTCACTAGTTGTTCCAAAAGATAGTCAAAATTGCATGAAGGGGAAGAGGCAGTTTTTATGAGTCTGTTCTGAGCTGTTCCTAACAAACAGATGTGAATCTCTAATGTAAACAAGCAGCTGGAAGATCCAGACCTCATTTAAAATTTCTCCCTTTATTACCCTTGAAAAAAATGAAAGTAGAAATACAATTGCTGTACAAATTAATTCTAAGAAATGGACTTGAAATCTACCATTCTATCATGGCATCAATATACTGAATAACAGGCTCTTCAGAAGATCCTCTGCCTAAACTTCTTAAATAAACTGGTTAGAATTGTCAGAAGAAAAAATAATGACATCATTTTGCTAAGGCACCAGAAGCTACAAAGAGATAACCTTTAAGTCTCTATTATTTTTGCATTTAGAGAGGCTTGGACAAAATTAATACCAAAAAAAAAAAAAAAAAAAAAAAAACAACAAATAGATATCTTCATTAATGGCTACTTTTTTAATATTTTTTCCAGCAAAAGCCAATTAAAAGGCAATTTTTCCCCCTATTTGGCAGCTTATGTTTTAAAAACACATTGAAATTTACACCACGTAACCTATAGTCTTTAAATAAAAGCAGCACAAGTTTTGAGCCACAGGAAGCAATTCCAGCATTAATTTTGTTTTTAAAAGAGCTTCATGGAATATTTAAATTTCTACACACAAGTTATGGAAAGATACAGCTACAAAAATAATAATAATAAATTACCTTAACTAAATGTGGCCTCACGAGGGTAACAACTGATGTATACCTTTCTAAAACAGGAGGAAATCCTATTTCTAGCTGTGCTTTGCAGTATCCAGAGCGCTTTGATAATATATCTGACTTTTTACACCACGGCACAAACAGTTTGTAATCTTCCACAACAGCAACAACTGCATACATTTCCTGCATAGAATATCTGGAAGCAGAAATATAAATGTTACAGTTACAAGGTGTTTTAACTAGGAATTCAGTATTATAAGGTTCTAAGATTCTATAAGTGGCACAGGCAGTTTTGATGGTGAACATGCAGTCACCTGAAAACACTACCACTATTTTTGGAAGTTAAAAATGCAACTCTATTAAGATTAAAAAAAAAAAGTACTGAACTGGTAAAAGTCTTTGCACAAGAAAAGCAAAACACTACAAACACTACACAGCATATAGCTGTAAGGTTAGGGAACACTGAACCAGATGTATGCTACTTTCTGCAATATCAGGTAAGCATGCTTAGATTTCAAATGGAAAAGTAGTTTTTCCATTGCAGCTGTGTCTTGATTTAGGTAGATTTTAGATATTTCATAGAACAAATTAATCCATACCTTATAGCTACCAAGAAAAGGTGTAACAAAACTAGGGGTCTGTTTTCAAAGGCTTAAAAAGAACACTACTTAGACCTCGCCCCCTCCCCCCCCCAAAAAAAAAAAAATACTTTCAGGAGAAAAACAGTGAGTATTATTGGACAAAGGCTCCTTTTAAATGAAATCTGTTGCAGTTCAAGAACTATCACATAAACGAATATTAACCATCATGAAAAAAAATACTAACCCTAATGAACAAATCATACTACTGTGGACTAGAGGCTGAGAGCAGATCCCAAACTCATTAAATTAATGGGAAATTTTCCACTGGTTTTAAGGCAAACTGGGTTTCAAAGAGCTTTTGTATGCACACACTTCACCACACAACTAATTATTTTCCTTCTTTTAAAGAAAGAAGTAAATCTCAAATGAGACGTACAACATAATGCAAGTGTAACATTGGCATGTATTTTTGAGAAATGGGAGAAAATTGAGTTTTCACGCCTTTTGGTTTATCCCCATTTCACCAGACAAATAATGCATGCTTCCCTTTCAGGGTTGTTTTTGTTTCGTCATGGAATAAAAAGGTTATTTCTGCTATTTCCTTCCAAGGAGCAGGTGTATGGGGTTCCTAAATTTTTGATACCCAATTTCAGGTTTGACAGCCTGATCTCTAAAAATTTTGAAAGGTAAAACTCATTTCTACTCTCCACCTGGGCACAGTCTCAGGGACATGTGCCTTGAGGGATACTCAGTCTTTGAATGTTTAGTGCAAACATGAAAATCGTAAATGCATAAGGTATCATTCCACTTTTCTATACAAACCCTATAATTCTTCTTTCAGAATATTCTTTTCTTTTATTTACTAGTGGTGCAGCAATGTTGAAGAAACTTCTTGAAAAGGCATGGCTCATTACAGGTACTTGCAAAGAAGAAATTCTGGTCATCAGAATACCACAGGAAGCCAGGTGCCTGCAACATTGAAAATGCCTTTTAGACTCCTTTCTTATCAGCAACATAGATCACAACACATTGAGGTGAGATGTAGTCTGTTGTACAGCATTCCAGAAAACATCCAGTTGAGATGGAAAAACAAAGGCTCATAAGCGTTTGCAAACTTTAAAAAAAAAAAAAGTCTGTGACTAAAAATAGCTCCCAGTCACGAGAAGAGTAACTGGCAGAGTAAAATACAAAGGCCCCCATTAAACACTGGCTTCATGGCAGCCTGAGTTCACGTACAGGACTCACGCACTTAGTGTGCAGAATTAATTTTGCTTTCTTACCAGAAAAATCGAGGCATACCCTACAATACTTTACCCTTTTGGAACATGCAAAAAACTAGAAAAGTTTCCCATTGCGGCTATGAAGTAGAATTCTGCAGTAATCCCTCTGCTGCCTTCCTTCTCTTATAAGGAAAGTTTCATTCTGAAAGTCCTTTTAGAAACTGCATTGCATCCCCATTTCTTTCTTTTGAAAATATCACACACAACCATGGATGCAGTGTTTTCATAAATAAAACTTAACAGTTTAGCTTTATGAAATGCTCGTAGTTCTAAGATTCCATCTCAGTTCTCTGTTTCTGAACCTATACTAAAATCTAGAAAAATATTCATTGTGGTTAATAGGACTCATGCGGAATTACTGATTTTGCCTAAAATGCTGCTTCAAAAGTTCTGATTTCTGGCACCGGGGAGTTAAAAAGGTCACTATTTGCTGTCAGCGCTTCTACATATGTAAGCTAAAAAGCAACCTAGGCCGTCTCCTGTCAGTAATTAAACGATCAGGACTGCACTTCTGGATTTACATAGTCAAAAATGGAACCAGCCTTCCCACTTGGTGTAAGGCTTGCTTGTTATCATTTTATTTTAACACAGCTAACAGATAGATGATGCTTCTTCTTATCCACCAAACTAGCACAGCAAATTCTGATAAGTCTTTCTACAGCAAGCTCTGCAAGGATTTGGAGTTGTATCTCAAGGGATACAGACAGAGTCTGTTTTTTTCCACTTGGACCGGACAGGACTGTTAAGGAAAAGCATGGCTTTGATAGGAACATTGGATGCCTGCCAGTAACCTTGTAGCTGCCTCAACCTGATTCATAGAGAGTCCAGAACTTTGGACCAGACCTCGTTGTGGAGAGCTAAATTATTTTCTCCATCTGTGGTATAGTGCACTGTCCTAACTAGTTGTCGGGACGCTTCTGTTGGTTTGTTCTTACTGTAATGCTCTGCCAACACGCTGCTTCAGGCACTTTTATGTATACACATTTAAGTGCAGGGCTGAAAAACAATCCCCACAAGTACTTTGTTATTGCTCTAAGATCAAGTCCTTTTCGCAGTTACACCACCGTTCAAGGAAGGGAAGGTTAAGAGAGGTTATAGTGTTAACAAAGCTGGTGGGACTTGGTCTCTCTCTAGATTTTATTTGAAGAGAAACAGACACTACAAGAATGTGCTGGTCCTGGTCCCAGTTCAGGAAAGCATACCTCTCCAGAAACCACAAAAGCAGGGACTTCGGTGGACTGTCGTGCATGTTTTGGTGAACCCGGTGAAGGCCTCAGGAGAAAAGCCAAGTCCGTACTTAAATGCAGATGTGCCTAGCACTCCTTTATTATCCTCTGAGGGTGACACAGTCAGTGCCACTCACACTGCGCTCACTGGCAGCATCCAATTCCTGTCCCTTGCTGCTTTCTCTCTGAACATTTAGGCACTGATCACAGTAGCACCTGACTTACACGACCTGAAAAGGAAGCATTTGCTGTCGTGTGGCATATGTGATCTCTATGTAGTGATTATTTTTAATAGTTACATTTCCAAAGACTAAAACATTTTGAAAAAAAAGGAATCTCCAACTCCTACTTATAAAAAGCCTGAAACCAGCGGTCAGAGCACACCCGTGTGGCTGGGCTTGCTGCTACCCCAACTGTTCCCTTCACGAAGCTGGTGCCATCGGATGGCCGGTCAGTCCCAAAACATGAGCTTTGCCAGCAAGTGTCCTTATGAGCATCTCGCGGGGGCAGCTCGGGCAGGGACCGGGGGGTGCCGGTGCCGGTGCCGGTGCCGCCCGCTGCGGCCCCTCCCGCCCTCAGCCCGGCTCCTCTCCTCACGGGCGGCACCAACGCCCCTCGCGCTTCGCCCGGAGGGCCCCGGCCCCCCCGCCCCGCCCCGCCCCGCCCCGTACCTGCCGGCGGCGCCGAGCCCCGCGGCCACCGCCCGCCCGCTGCGCGCCATCGCCGGGCCCCGCCGGCACCGCCCGGCCCGGAGCCTCCTGGGGGCGGGAGCGGGAGCGGGGGCGGGCACGTGAGAGGGAGGTGCCCGGGCTCATTGGCCCGGCGGCGCGCGGCGCCCGTAACGGCCCCCAACGGCCCCAGCGGTTGTGCTCCGCAGCCCTCAGCGCTGAATGCACTGAAAGGAAATTATTTCTAGAAAATGAGTAAGTCCAGTCCTATGTTCTCTTCAGAAATCTCTTCCTTATCTCGGTGTCTCGTCATTGGTTAAAAACATTAATTATTAAACAGAACCCCAGCAATATGAATAATGAAAACTAATTTGAGCGGCGCTTTATCCCGTCAGGGCATGGTGGTTTTCAGTAAGCTGCCCTGCAGTGTGCTTTTCATTCTGAGCTTGATGAAAACCAGAAACATTTCAAAACCTGGGTTCTGCAGCATGGGAGAAAACCAGCCCCATCAGAAATGTGAAACAGCCTCAGCCTGTGCCCCCACATCAAATTCCTGTTAGTAGCTTCATCCGCATGTTTCATAACTTCCACCAGAGCCGCTCTTTCTTGCTGGTTCCTGCTTGCCATGGGAGTGTGCCCATCTATGTAGCTGTTGCAGCTTGTTTCTCTGGATCAGGAAGTGCCTCACGGAGAGCTGATGCCTTCTGGCGTTTAGAGGAACTGAAGGATAAAGCACTGATGTACAAGATGATACTTGAGGGCACTCTGTTTTGTTTTGTTATCCAATTAGTCTGTCTCAGAAATAGTCCTTACAACCTGCTGCTTGATGTCTGCTGTTTGCAGAGATCTGATAGGAAGAGTGGCTCAAATTAATATTTCCACCAGAGGGATGTAAAACACTTCTGATACCTCAAAAAGAGACACTGCATATGACCACACCGAAATTTCTGTCTAAAACAGCTAGATGCCACCCTCAGCTGGCCACCAGCTGCCACAACCTTCCCAGCCACCCTCTCCCTGCTGGCCCTGGAGTGCTGTGCTGACACTCAGCACGCTTGACGTCAAAGGCAAAACTAGATCTGGAAGAGATTTAAATTCATTTTCCTCACTCATACTACACGAGAAACCTTAATTCAGTTTCTCAAACATATCTGCTTATGTTAAATGTTTCTACTCTTTCGCTCTTTTTGGAGAATTAGTCTTTTTGGAGAATTTTTCCCCTAATCTTTAATAGACACATAAATGCCAGGAAACAGTCCACGGCACTTGAAGCTGAGTACAGATCTGGGGACAATCAAAAGACTGAGTTTAGACTAGTTTTGCAGCTTTTTGCAAAATGTCAGTTCACTGTGCAATTCTTTATAGCATTCCACATGGGAGAAATAATACGTTCTTTTTGGAAGATGAGCAGAAGGGAGTAGCTAGAGGCATGGATGCTTTGAGTGAACAAGTGCCAGAAACTTCTTCTGGCACAATAGAGCAAAGACGGGCCATGTGGCTGGATACTTCTTTTGGCAACACTGATAGCTTGGGCTGGCTGTGAAATTGGACCTGAATCTGTTACATAAAGCAAGACTGCACAGGCCTGTACCTTGGTTACGAGCCTAAGTCTGAAAAGCATCTGGGCTCTTAAATCCAATCGTGTTCCAATCTACATAGTAATCTCCGTGAAGACGTGCATGTGGGGAAAGAGGAACGGAACTCCAGTGGGCAAAATCGGAAGGGTAAACCACAAAGTTACCCTGATCAAGTGGTGGAAGCCACATAATGGAGATACTGTTCTGGAAGCAAAGGTATATTGGGATTCAGGGAATTTGAGAGGCAGACACGAATTAAAGAACCCAGGGCAGAATTTGTTAGGGAAAATAAAACAATAATAATAATAATAATAATAAAAAAATCAGCAGTTTTCTCATTTCACTTTATAGAGTGTTTCATCACAACCCAATTCCTGTTCCCTCTTGTAACACAGAGCTCCCTGTTGTGTGGGAAATGGCAGATCCAACATTACTATGTTAAAGTGCAGCTCCGTACTGCAAACCCCGAGTTTGGTCCCGTTTAACAACAGAGCGCTGCAGTCCTGCTGCCCACGGCTTAGGCTGGCACTCAGGCTGAAGCACCAAGCGCAGGCTGCTGCAAGCTGATCCTCACGGCCAAGCCGAGCATGTGCCAGTCCCTTAGAACAGCCACGTGCATTACATTCCCTGGGCAGCCCCTTCTGCGGGCGCAGCGCCCCAGGGAGCAGAGCGCAGCCCGGCAGCGCGGGGGGGAGGCCCCCCTCCTGCCGCGCCCTCATTGGCCGGCGGGGCCGTCCGTCAGCAGAAGGGCGGGACTCAGGCCCCGCCCAACCGCCGGGCTGGCGGCTCCGCGCCGCCGCCACCGCGCACGCGCAAGGCCCCAGCGCCCCGCGGGCCGCGGCCCGGCCGGCTGCCGCGCCTGCGCACTGCTGCTGCCTCCCCCCCTGCCCGGAGCGGAAGCGGCGGGGCCGGCCCAGTTCCGCCTCGGCGTCGTTGGCGCTGCACAAAATGGCGAAGATCGCCAAGACCCACGAAGGTAAAAAGCCCCCGGGGGGCGCTGCCGCGGTGCCTCTCTCCTCGTCCCCGCCTCAGGGGCGCTTCTCCTCGCCGCTGAGCCGTGGCCGGCGCCGCTCCGGGGCCGGGCAGCGGCCGGGCGGGCTCCCCCCGCGGCGCCGGGCCCTGCGCGTAATGGCGGCGCCTCCCGCTCCCTGAGGCCGCTGCAGGCCGGGCCCGCCCCGCCCCGGGGCAGCCTGCGCGGCGCCCAGCGGCACTGAGGGGAGCCAGCGGCCGGGGGGCTGCGGGCAGCTCCTGGCGGGGAGCGGCGCCTTGCTGTGGGGCAGCGCGCGGGTCCTTACAGCAAGCAGGAGCAGCTCCCTTAACGGCCCTGCTGCTCTGCCTCTGCTTCTGCGCCTTTCTTTTCTTCGTGTTTCTGTGTACGTTGGGTCACGTGACGTTCTCTGTGACTTGGCCTTAATTCCCTAACCAAAGCCCACCTCTGGCCGTGGCAGCGCCTCTGCGGGCACTGAGTTCGGCTTCCATAACGGAGACTTCCATAATATCATCTCCTGTGGAAGCCAGGTTAATGCAGTCTTTAGCACTGCCCACCTGATAGGAGTTCATGGATAAAGAAATACCTAAGTAGGTGCCTTCACATTTGTAAGGTTAAGCAAAGTTGTTTCTTTCTAGCATTCCAGGATATTTTTTTAGAATTTCTAGTTTTTTGTTTATATGCTATAACATGCATGAGGTTACTATAAAATACTAACCAAGTATTTCCCATCACAATATTCTGTCTCTCCTATTAGTTAAAGAGCTTTTAATAATAAAAATAATGTATTTTTTGAAATTACTTGTAGAACAAAGCAAACTATGGCCAATTGAACCAAATGAAAATATTTACACGCTTCCAGTTGCACATGCTGGCATGTTAGTGTTGCATTAGAGCACATTTTAAGGATTTTTGTTATATGCAGTTTAAAAAAAAAAAAGGAGAACCGGCAACAATCGTACAGTGATACCTTTTCCCAATGCAGCAATATTATTTGAACAACTTGGTTATTTTTACTTCTGAGTTCTGACCTCATTTTCAGTTCCAGACTGATTTTCCAGATGAAGAGCTGCATGTTACTAAATTGTTTCAGCGGATTTTTCACGTCTTTGTGCTCCTTGTTAAATACTTGTTGATTGATTTAAGACAGTTTTAAAAAGATCTCAAACAGTTTCAGATTGTTTCAACTGCATAGCTTAAAGCGGACTCCTTGTTTTGTTACACTGAAAAGTAGTTTAATTGGCTACTTAGAAAGTCTTAGTAAGTACTTGAGTTTTGAATGCTGTCAACAGTAGGTTTTCATTTGCATCCTTTTTTTTTTCTTGCTTACAGAAGAAAAAAAAAAAACTCCAAACATCTCATAGAGCCCTAACGGGTAGGAAAATTTTAAGGTAGCTAGAAATAAGACTGCATAGAACAAGTTAAATGTGCAAAAATATGATAAGGCATGAAAAGAGAAACTATGTACACTGTAAAATACTACTTTGGCACAGTGTCTTTCTTTTTTCGTGCTGAGTAGTGTCTTGCACTCTGAACATGTTTTAAGTGGACCAAATTTGTATGGGAATGGAATACGTGTTTTGAGAGAGGCTATTGTGATTTGGCTGTGAGCAAGGTATTTAGTGACTTCTAACTCAAATATGTTGTTTTGAGGCATTTTCAACGTTTATGATACTTTTGAAATCAACAGCGCATGTTAAAGTTGCTTCTTTTAAAAATACCAAAATATATTAATATGAAAATAATGAAATACAGAAAAGGAGCAATCAGTAGGATATTATCTTTTTTGTAATCCTACTCTTTACTGTTTCTCTGTCTTTTGACCAAAGTGATGTTTCTGTTTTGGTCCTGGTTGATTAATTCATCAAACAAGTATTTAGCTTTATACGGTGTTACTTTCAGCTTTTTCATTATTCTTTCTTTTTCTTTGTATTTATGTGCTTTGGTAAATAGGGTGTGAGGTTTCCCAAGAAAATAACGGTTAGATCAAGGAATCTAAATAGGCTTTTTTCCAGCCAAACACTCGATGCTTCCCAAACTTGCCATTAGGCTACTACCGTTTGCAGACCTCTAGACCTGGTTAAGGGGAGCTTGGGGCCCACTGAATGGGTGCTCTCTTCAAGGAGAGAGTAGCATTTATAGGCTTCACTGAGTTAATTGAAAACG
The DNA here is from genome assembly GCF_963932015.1 of Anas acuta. Taxonomy (NCBI): domain Eukaryota; kingdom Metazoa; phylum Chordata; class Aves; order Anseriformes; family Anatidae; genus Anas; species Anas acuta. Next base: position 38,059,453 of record NC_088984.1, on the reverse strand, counting down.
GTGGTGGCTCCAAGTGTGTAGGGAGTGCTAATCCTGCAGGCCCTATGCAGACTTTTTTATGGTACACATAACCCAGCAGGTTTTGATGTAAGAAAAAAAAACAAGGTTCCTTGGGTGTAAACAGTTGTAGTTATTGTAATTTAAAGGGAGCCAATAAAAAATGAGATCTGTACCCTCTTCAGTAAATAATAGCTACTTATTATGTTGTTACTCATAATAGTAATACAATTATTATAAGAGCACGTGGCATGAGGCTGTTCTAACAGCCTCTGCAGATGTCTGGAGCCCTGAGACAGGCAAATCTCCGTGGCCCACCTTGCGCAGCAGGGTATTCATTGGCACTTCAGGTGGCTGAGCTATATGCTCAGGCTCATTCAGTGGATGGACAAGGAAGTGGATTTTAGGTAAGAAGTCGTGTTACAGCTATGGCTGTGCAGTCAGGCCTTCATGCACTGCTGAAGAGGCAGCATGTTGTTCCAGTAACTGCTTTTTAGAAGTAAGAATGCCGTGGTAGCCTAAGAGCGTTTGGTGCTAGCAGTGTGGTTCAGATAGTCCCTTTCACCCCAGTGCTGCATTGCAGCAGGATGCAGACAGAACCAGGAATTTGATCTGTCCTTTGGAAGAAACAACCAGCCAGGAACACCTCAAAAACCTGTGAGAAAAGTATTCCTTCGAGTTGTTTCAGTTCCATGATCGTGTAATAAGACAACTTCACAAAAATATAATGCTTAGGTGACGGTTAACAGAATGTGTGTGGTATGCCTCTGAGGGTGAGGAGAGACATCTGTTAGCAAGCCTGGGATCCCTAATTCAGCAGTAGTAGTTTCTTCTGGTATTCCTCCAGAAATGTAGTACTTGGGAGCAACATGTCTCCATCCTGGACTACCAGGAATCCCCTACGGTATGTGAGATTTTATGAGGAGTTGAATGTAAGTATGGGCAGGATTCAGCAGGTGGTCCTGGCCAGCAGTGTAGGGCTTTTGTCAGGTTCCAGCCTCTCAGGAGTTGTGGGCTTGGCAGGTACGGTGGGTACCACAGGTGACTGTTGAAGTTACTGTGTGCTGTGTGTCTGCAGAACTTTGCTGGGAGCCTGGAAGTGGCTGGAGCCAGGTTCTCCCTGCCAGCTGCAGTCATATTCCACTCTACGTATCTTCTGTGCATGGCACTTTGGACTTTAGAAAAATACTTCTGCTGCTTTCTTTTCCTGTTAGATCACTGCAGGAATTTCGGGTTTTCTGCCAAGTTTACTGTTGTGAACTCAGTGTTTCTATCTGCCAGTCCTGCAGGCTCTTAATCCTTGTATTCTTACTCATAGTTAAAGATTTTTTTCAAGCAAAGCCGCGCATTCGGTTATGTTTGTACAAAGCAGGCATTTATATTGTATGCCCAATTTGCCCTCGAGTGCTGTTTGTGAGAAGAAAAGAACCCAGCCTTTACATCATGTCTTGAGGTTTACAGAGTTGGCAGTTTACTTGTAAAATAAGCAATTCTGCACTGCCATCTTTCAATAAGTAAAAAAAATAAAATAAAATAAAAAATTCCCTCAATTATGTTTACTGGTCTGAGGTTTAATATTTTGGGTTAGGAATGATATTACATTTATTTCGTTTTTAAAATTGTTCTTATCTTAATTTTTCCCAGGTTTGTTAGCGGATGTTTTAGTATAGCACCTTTTGCAAGATATCTTAATGGAAAAACCTTACGAAATTTATTAATACTGAAAAAGGGAAATGAGCAACACTAGTAAATAACTTAGGGAAATTTGCCAATATACAAAAATAGTTTAAGAGGCAATGCTACTTCAGATAGGGAAAGAGTGAATAACAGAAACATTGAGGTTGGAAGAGATTTTTTTTTGGAGATAATCTACTCCAGTCCTCCTGCTCAAGCATGGTTCTTGTTGTTATTATTTATTTATTTATTACCAAAGAAGTGCAACTCTTTTGGCAGAGAAAATAATTGTTTGGTCTACATAAATTAATATTTTATAGATAATTGTCTTCATAAATCTATTGAATCAAGTACAAATGGAAACAGTAATTGTTTTATGGGGCTGCGTGTTCCCTAATAAACCAATGTCCGGATTACAATTGTTGAAGACAGTTGAAGTACTGTAACTTATTTTCTTGTTGCTTTACAACAGGTAGGAGGAAAGCATGGTTAAATTTGCTTCCTTGTTTTTTGGGGTTACCAGGTTAATGTTGTTTCTGAAAGTACCAAAATTCTATGGTCAAAGACTGCCACTAGAGTTGATTAGTGTCAGATCCTGATACATTAAGAGTGGCAGAGCTCTTACTTGTACTGTTTGAAAAAGCGTTTTTAATTAGAGAATTAGGTTAATTGAGAAAGCATTTTGTTGATGTAGCGTTGAGAAGTATTACTGCTGTAAATTACCTTCTCTGCTATCTCTTTTGGAAGATGGGATGTTAAGAATCTATGCGGGTTTGAACGGTTTGCTTCAGGCTGTACAGCAGATACAGTCAATGCTGGACAATGTTACAACTTGAGGAAAATCTGCTTTACATACATGGTGATTTTATAGTTTTGTATGATAGATGTTTTCTTATTTATTTAGAGATGGTCTTCAGAATTGGGTGGATAAACTCAGTTTGGTGTATGTAGTGACATGAGTATTGCATTTGGTATATCTGTGTGTAAAAAGACCTAAGACTTTTGGTGTTTTTAATCCTAGATATTGAAGCACAAATTCGAGAAATTCAAGGAAAAAAGCCTGCTCTTGATGAAGCACAAGGAGTAGGCCTTGATTCTACAGGATATTATGACCAAGAAATCTATGGTGGCAGTGACAGCAGATTTGCTGGATATGTAACTTCTATTGCAGCAACTGAATTGGAAGATGTAAGTGATTTTACTTACTTAAGGAATGGATGTTAAGTATTCTGGTGTTTATTTGGGGTAATTTTTAATAGCAGTTACTGAAGCAAAAGCAGGTATTTTTGTTAAAGCCATACTGGGCAAAACATCTCTTAGCCTGGAACTTCATCAGGTCTAAGTCTGGCTTGTACTTCATGAAATGTGCTTTGGATGTCATGTAGCTCCAAGCAGAAGCTAAAAAGTTGAGGTCTGGTACTTAATTAGTATGTTAGCAGTTACTAGAATAGTTAACTTTGTTCTGACATTGCTGCCGAGATGAAAAAATCTAATAAAACTTGGCTCAAAAAGTTTAAGTGACTATTTTGAAATGCAGTAGAAATATTAATTTTCAGCACTTTTTTTTTGAATCGGCTTTTTCCATTGTTTTGTTTTTCTAATGTATCCCAGCAATAACATTATGTTTATTTTTAATGTTAAACACATGACCACATTTTCAGTTTCAGGAGCGAACTACGATTATGACCTTAAATACATACAAGCACCCATGTATTACACTGATTAAATTACATTTTTAAGGGGATGGAAGAACATTCTTGTTGTGTAGTATTTGCCATTTGAAGACTTCTGGAAATTCTTTAATTAAATTTCCACTGCAGCATTTCACTGAAACCATAGTTTTAAGAGCAATTTTTCTTTTGGATTGCTGTAAATTAAAGCACAGAAATTGGCTATTGGTATGACGAAATAACAGAAGGATCTTGCACATTCTGAATACTTTTAACTTTCTCAACCACAATGGCAATAACTAAATTAACAGTACTATAATATATTTCTGACTCTCTTCCTGATTCTGAAGTGTTTTTTTTTAGGGCTATTAACTGAAATTTTGTTTTATATTTGTCTGGACTTTAAGAAAAAAAATGGTGTGCACTATTTTTTCCGTAACAATTAGAAAATTACGTCAATAGTGCTGATCTGAAATACTTTTTGTAAAACTAATGAAGATAGCATTTTTGAGTAAATGTAGCATGTTTACTGAGTCTTGTAGGGAAGAAGATAAACATATCCAAATCCCTAAAATGTCATCTGGCTAAGCAGTTGTTTTGAGTGAATTACACAATAAGCCGTATGAAAAGGATTGCTAAGATTTGGAGTATTCTACTTGTCCGTTTTCATCTCATCTGTAACTGCAGTATGTTAATGTGACATTATCTTAATCCAGTATCAATGTGATAAATTTGCCACATCTTTCTGCTGACAGGATGATGATGACTACCCTTCTACAAGCTTGCTTGGCCAGAAGAAGCCAGGATACCATGCTCCAGTGGCATTGCTTAATGACATCCCACAGTCAACTGAACAGGTACATCTTAAGGCACAATAAAATACTGTTTTAGATCTTAAGAGAAGTATTAGTGTTTTGACACCAGGTCTTGTCTTCTGGAAGTACAGAATGTCTATAAAGCATTATGCTATTTTAATTTTGCTATAAGCTTGCCTCGGCTTTACACACAGGATGGTAAAAATTGGTATTTCTGCACTTAAAGATGATGTGTGCATATACACTAAACCATTAAAAAAAGTGTAGATTAAACAATTTAAAAATGAAAATAACAGGAATATCTTAATGTTTGTTATACTTCTATTTTTGTGAAGAAAATGTAATGACTTAGGTTTTATATTCCTAAGTTATTTTTCCTTGAAACTTAAAAACATATGAACTTGTGTTAAGTCTTCCACAAAAAGCAGAGGAAAGGCTTACAGCATGAAATGCTTTGGAAGCAAATGAATATGCTGCCTAAAGTAAATTTGTTTCAGAAGTTAGTTGATCACAAATCTTGTGTTTAAAAAAAAAAAAAAAAGAAAATTACGGTTACAGAAGTAAAATTTATAATTGTCTAATATTTTGACATTCCTACTTAGTTGTGATTTAAAATAAATTAGTAATACTGAGTACAGGCTAATGGTAACCAGACATCTTTCATGTTCTTCCTGTGTGACTAACCAGCTTTTTTCTGGTTTTAGTATGATCCTTTTGCAGAACACCGTCCGCAAAAGATTGCAGATCGGGAAGATGAGTACAAAAAGCACAGGCGAATGATGATAATTTCCCCTGAGCGTCTTGATCCTTTTGCAGATGGTAATTTGTTTTGACTTTTCTATACCCTCGATGATATTTGTTGTCTTAAACTGTCTTTAGCCCTTTGATTTCTTTTGGCATGCTTATAAGCCTAGTTTTGTTTTTAAACATCCCCTTTTTGTAGAGATTGGGTTGAAAACCTAGATACCATATTCTTCATCTTTATAATACAAGTTTTCTTTCCAGGTAGAAGGACAAGAAAATAATGAGCCATTGCCATAGAAACACAAAGGGTTAAAGGTTTATCTTTTCATTTTGTTTTGGGTTATGCATTATACTTGAACAACTTGTGTAATGAGTGCTCGAAGTCTTTCGGTACCTTGAAAGTTTTCATTCCAAGTCGTAGATTTACAGGGTTATGCTTTTGAAATACTAGTTCTCATAATAGAGCACCTAATTCTTACCATCTTACGTAAACTTAGGTGGTATAGCTAAAAGAAACAAAAGCATATTATAAGACTTGGATACTATTAATAGTTCAAGTCTGTTCTGATAATTTTAGAATGCAAGTCAGGAAAAGGGGTTTAGTGGGTCTCAGGTGAGTGAGTTTCACGTGTGGAAATAAGGTGCCTGTTGGCTTAAAATTAGCAGCTGTTTTGCAGGTTTTACAAATTAGAGTTTCAGCCTGCATGAATTAGTAGGGATATTAATTATTTTACTTGCTTAATTGTAATTGATATAAACATGTATTGTCAGAATTCACAGGCCCATACTAACTGTCCTTAATTTCTTTCCTACAGCAGTACTGCTATATGCCAGTCCTGTCTGCATTCTTAAGGGTGCAGTTCAACACATCCTGTGTAGATTATGGTGAAAAAGTATTCCAAAGGAAAGTCCTATCAAAGCTAGTGTCAGAATGACACAGCCAATTGGGCAATGATCTTCAGCATAGAAATGTTTAAGAATTTTATTTTTTTCCTAAATTATAATGCTATACCACTTGTATAGCAAATCTGCACATTCTTCTTAAAGAATAGTGTTTTTCTTGACAAGTCTTAATTTTTACAAAGTTGGGCTTCTTGTAAAGTGTTTAAAAGATATCTTAACTCAAGATACACAGCATAAAACAACATATGGTATACAATCCCATTACCTGTGAGTATCATTGTGGTGGTATATGTACTGTATTACATTCCAATCCCAATCGCAATTGTACTTTGAGAAGAGAAGAGGGGGAAAGTGACATCAAAGAGTTTTTTGGGATTTTTTTGAAATGAAGCCCTTTTACAATATGACATTGGAAGATCTGGGAGGTGTGTCCAGATTTGTCAAACTTATAAATGGGTCTTTGTGATAAAACATTTTAAACATTATTGAGGTATGCAATAGTTATTTATAGTCAGATGACAACTAGGATTTAACAGCTTACACAAGGTAATGTTTTGAATATAAATATATTTCCAAAGTGTTACTAATGGTAAAGAGATAATTTTCTAGGCTTCTATTCTGCTGCTTGAAGTCAGAACTGCTGATGGAGACAAAGGCACGAAAGTGTACGTATTCCGGATTAGCAACCCAGGAACCCATCACTTCTGAAGACTCTTAACTGTGTTGTCATTTTATCATATATATCTGCTTTAAAATATTTGTTTGAAACTGCAGTAGATATGTTTGTGTTCAAACAGGTTAAATTGATCAGCAAACTGAATAAACGTAAGATACAAGTAATTTTTAAAATTTTCAATCAAAAAGTAAAATTAAATGATCATGGAATAATATAAAATTAGAGCAGGACAGTAGAAAAATTCATTAGTTTCTGCTTATCCTGTACTCATTGTGCTCCATTCCTGTTGCTGTTCTCTTCTGCAGGAGGGAAGACACCAGATCCTAAAATGAATGCCAGAACATACATGGATGTCATGCGTGAACAGCATTTAACAAAAGAAGAGGTGTGTGTGGAGAGGGATTTGCATTTGGACTTGGTTTCATTTTATGGCCTTTGAAATGACAAAAAGAACAGTGGGAACGTTCTGTTGCCTTTTTCTTGACTTAAGTCTTTTTATTAAGAGAATCCTGTCTTTCACATTTTGGAAGTCCAGTTGACCTTAAAGACTGGAAAATATGTGTTCTGTATAATACCTAGAGAGTAGAGGGAGAAATAGTCTCAGTATAACTTTTTTATACCACTTGGACTTGTTTATTTTCTTGCACAGGAGGAGACAAAAACTGATAGTCATTGAGGGTGTTCAGTGTCAGATTTCTTCTTGTGAGCTGTATGTAAAGAGAGTTGAGGGAGGTTTTAAAAGTCTTTCTTTATGACAGATGTTGCAGTACCAAGAACTGCTGTGAGGTTAACGTTTAGTTTTAACAAAGGGAAATACTTAGTTTTATCAAAGGGAAAATAAGTAAAATGCATGCTTGATTCAAGGCTTTTAGAAATTCATTTTAATATTTAACAAGAAGGTTGTAATACAATAAAAATTCGTGTATAATACCTACAGCACCATTATTATTAACTGGAGCAAGATCTTACAGTTCCAGTGACGTCTATAGTTGTATATTAATTTAACCTAGTTGATAGACATTAAATGAGGAAATAGTATGTCGTTTTGATAATGTTTCTCTGTTGTCTCACTGATAAGTGAAAACTAGTCTGTGTCAGAGTGCTGTTTTAACAATGTTATTTCAGAATTTTAAATGAGAATTTGATTTTTTAATGTCACAGGGTATAACAAATTAACATTTTCCAACTCATTTCTCTTTAATAATTTATTAACAAAGAACTCATTTGAAACAGACCAGTAATGATTTTACGTCATGCATATGAGAGACAGAAATTGGTAGCACCTTAAAAAAAATTCTCAATGCATTTTTTCCTGCTATAATATGGGATTTTATAATAAATTACTTTTAAAACAGCCCTTCCAAACACATAACAATGTCAGCATAGAATAATCTGAAAAGATACTAAAATTAAATCAAAGTGGCTAATTGCATGTTGTTTGGGCAAAACTTCAAAGGTACGTGATGCAACTGAAAAATCTTTTCTTAATGTCAGGTCCGTAGAAGCCTTAAGAAACCTGTTTGTCTTTTTGTGTCCTTGAATAGAGGGAAATTAGGCAGCAGCTAGCTGAAAAAGCTAAAGCTGGAGAGCTTAAAGTCGTCAATGGAGCCGCATCTCAGCCACCTTCAAAACGCAAGCGGCGTTGGGATCAGACAGCTGATCAGACCCCTGGTGCTACACCAAAAAAATTATCCAGTTGGGATCAAGCAGAGGTAATAATCCATATGTTCATCAGTTTATCTATAAAAGACCTTATTAATGCTAGTCCTCTTGAATTTCTTAAGTTTCTTACTCTGCCAACAAATATATGCATGCACATGCACACAGAAAAGAAAGAAGTTAGTCTCTGACTGTATACAGAATGAGAGAGAAATACTTTTGCTTTTGTCTTGTGTAGACTCCTGGACATACACCATCTCTGCGCTGGGATGAAACCCCAGGCCGTGCAAAGGGTAGCGAAACTCCTGGTGCCACCCCGGGCTCAAAAATATGGGATCCTACTCCCAGTCATACACCAGCAGGGGCTGCAACACCTGGACGGGACACACCTGGTCATGCAACACCAGGCCATGGAGGTGCCACTTCCAGCGCACGTAAAAATCGATGGGATGAAACACCTAAAACAGAAAGAGGTATTTATGGCAAAGCAGTCTTAAGAAGTTTTGAATGACTAATGGTACCGGAATTTTCCAGCCTACACAAACAGTAGAAGCAAAAGGCAGGCAAGAAATAAATACATTCTGACATCTTGTGGCTGATGTGAAGAGATGTTTTTGTTTGAATTTGTAGCATTGGATTCTGTCTAACACCTTAGCACAAATCTGTGAAAGTAGCTCTGTTCAAAAAATCTATCACAATTTTTTGGTAGTGACTGCTGCAAGTTGGGATTTTAGTGAGTCCTTAGGACATAATAAAGTAGCTTACATGGAATTGTTTTTGTGATACAATTTTGTGTGCGGTTTCTGAACTGTTGAATTTTTTTTTGAAATCTTTAACATTGAAGTGAGTTTTGGATGCATTTTTCTCCTCTGCCTTAATTTAAATGATGCTCACATGCCAGAGAACAGTGAAACACCACTGCAATGGTTTATCAAGTGTGTGTGTAGAGTACTTTTATTTTCTAGAACATCTTGAGTTTTTTGTCGTCTTTTAGTATTTTATTTTTGCTAAGATTCAATGAGAACATGAGATACTTTTTCATAAAATTAAATCCTCTTTTTTTGTAATGACTTTTCAGTATTCACTGAAAAAAATCTGAACTTTTCTAATGTTTTTGTTTATTTCATAATTGTTGATTCATGTAGATACACAGACATTATCAATATCCAATTCTATTTTCACTATAGTTGGAACATATGCTGTTCAGCTTTCTCAAAAAATGTTTTGTTATTTTAGATACTCCGGGACATGGCAGTGGATGGGCTGAGACTCCTCGTACAGATAGAGGTGGTGATTCCATTGGTGAGACACCAACCCCAGGAGCAAGTAAAAGAAAGTCACGATGGGATGAAACACCTGCTAGCCAGATGGGTGGCAGCACTCCTGTTCTGACACCTGGCAAAACACCCATTGGTACACCAGCTATGAACATGGCAACTCCGACACCAGGTGAGCCCAGTTCATTCCTTAAGACTTCACTTCTTTACATGAAAATGAAGCATTTACCTTTATGTCATATTTTGAAAGTCTTTTGCCTAACATGCTCTTCTGCTGGTGTAAAAGCAGTCAGCATATGCTCAGTTTACCAGTTTACTTTTTTAAAAGCCCACAGCTAATCGGTTCTGTATGGTAATCGAGGCTCAAGTTATGGGTGTGTTCATGTTCAATCTAATTGGTGAAGACACTGATAAAAGTCTATAAAAGTTTAATGTCTTAACTGGCTACAGTCTTGAAGTTCTGCAGGAGCTTTGGCTCAAGAGAACACCTAAAAGGTTAAGTAAACATATCTTCTGCATATGCAAGTTTTCTTAAATCCTCCTTTTCTAATTTGAATATAGGTCATATCATGAGCATGACTCCTGAACAGCTGCAGGCTTGGCGTTGGGAGAGGGAAATTGATGAGAGAAACAGACCACTTTCTGATGAGGAATTGGATGCTATGTTCCCAGAAGGATATAAGGTAATTCATCTAAAGTAAAATACAGCAGACCATAGTGTTATTTTTTTTGTCAGAGAATGTGAATTTTTTCTTTTTTAACAAGTTGTCCAATACGTAGAATATTTCACACTAAGTAGTGATTACTTCATGTAGACATTTGATTGGTTCAGTAGCTTGTTTACTATAAATCTATTAGAAAGGGAGAAACTTTTTGGTTTGAAAGGCCAGTTTGTATTCTGCTTCTCAATGGTAGGAGTGCTTGCTAAAGTCAGAAATGAAGACCAGATATGGTAAGACAAAGGAGAGTTATGAATTCTAAGCTGGCAAATAAATTACATTGATATAAATACTGAAGTGCTTTTTTAAAAATACTTCTGTGAAGAGAGTTTATTATCCAGGCTCTCCTTAGTGCAATGTGCTTTCTTCTGAAATAATTGTCAACACACAATAAGCACAAATAGGAACTATAATTCTCAATTTGTTTATATTGCTGAATATTAAATCTGACATATGCAACAACACACAGATCTACAAATAACTAAACCTGTATGTTCTGTTTTTATTTGCTTTGCACTTGATGCGTTCCTCCCCTTGTATTTGCTGTGGTACAAAAAATTCTCGGCCTTGCAGGCTGTGGAGATTCTCCTTTAGGTTTGTGTTGTGGTGCGGTTTTTAACATATTTCATTCCTCCTTTGGTAGGTTCTTCCCCCACCAGCTGGTTATGTACCCATTCGCACTCCAGCCCGTAAGCTTACAGCAACTCCAACGCCTTTGGGTGGTATGACTGGATTCCACATGCAGACCGAAGACCGCACTATGAAGAGCGTCAATGACCAGCCATCTGGCAATCTTCCTTTCCTAAAACCAGATGATATCCAATACTTTGATAAACTTCTGGTAAATGTGATTTCTTTTACGCTGATTAAAGTTGCCTGATCTTTTTTGAACTTGTAGCGATGCCTATTAATTTGTCTGGATTTATTTGTAGGTTGATGTTGATGAGTCAACTCTGAGTCCTGAAGAACAGAAGGAGAGGAAGATAATGAAATTACTTCTGAAAATAAAGAATGGCACACCTCCCATGAGAAAGGTAAGATTAATTATCAGATGTATTCTTACCACTCCAATTTTTCAAAAATATGCATTTATTTTCTCGCTCAGTTTCAGACTACTGTTGTTACTTCTGCAGTCCATGGGATTCTCTTAAAAAAACATCTTGTAAATTTGGAGAGCTGTTTAGTGCTTTCTCCCTCTATGCAAGTACAGATTTTTTTTGTCCTTCTATGTACTTGTTTTTTGTATGCTCTTTGTATGGTAATGTCAGTAACTAAATATCGTATGATGGCTTATCAAATATTTTGGAATTACAAGAAGCCAGTTTTAAAGTGCTTTTTCATTACAGGCCTTTAATTTTCTGGATTTTGCTTGTTAAATTGGCAGTGTAGCTCTTACTCAAGTTTCTGGCTTGCGCAGCATGTAATAAATTAGCTGTATTTTCTGCACAGTTGTAGTCTAAACGACCTAAGCACTAAGCTGCATATGTGCAAGGAAGTGCTTTGTAAAAGAATTTTCAGGTGGTGCTATTCTTGTATCTTATTAGACCAGGATCGTGCTTTTCGTAAAAACTGCACATCGGAGAGAAAATCTGGGTGTTTTTCTTGGCGCATTTATGTAAAAACAGATGCAACATAAAATCGTTTGAAAAAGTTTAGCAGTGGTAGGAAGAAGTATTTTGAAACCTGTGGTTACAATAGATTACATTTTAACTTGGCTAATGTCTAGTTGCTTTGTTAGTATAGTTTAACTGACAGGCTGCTTGAATTTTTTTATTTTTTAGGCTGCTTTGCGACAAATAACTGATAAAGCTCGGGAATTTGGAGCAGGACCATTGTTTAACCAGATTCTGCCTCTGCTGATGTCACCAACACTTGAAGATCAGGAGCGTCACTTGCTTGTCAAAGTCATAGACAGAATTCTCTACAAACTGGATGACTTGGTCCGACCATATGTACACAAGGTCTGTGGAAGTTCACTATTTCATCTTTGATTAGTTCTTTTTGATCACTGCTGGGAGAAACGTAGGGTCTGTTTGCATAGCAGAAAACTGTTTTTTATAAACCTACATATTTCTTCAGATGAATTTCAAAATCTCATGTAGTGTCATCCCATTGTGGGCTTTGCATTACTCAGGACGCAAAATGTTAAAATGATAAATGCACAGCTGGGGAGGGAGGGGGAGGATTTTACATGATCTAGGTTGCATCTGTAGGCCAGGTTCTTCAAGAGACAGCTGTGAAGTGTAACTTTTTTTTCCTGGTCATCATAGAGCTTAAAGCTTGGATCCGTGGAATTATCTCAGTTTCATGGAATCTTCATTTTCATATTAGGACCAGAAATTCTCCTTAATGCATTCATAAATGGTAATGTTTTTTTTTTATTTTTTCAGATCCTTGTTGTCATTGAACCACTGCTGATTGATGAAGACTATTATGCCAGAGTGGAAGGCAGAGAAATTATTTCAAACTTGGCAAAGGTAATAAAGTTGCTCTTTTCAGTGAGATTGTGAGTTGGGGAGCTAGCTTATATAGAGTCATGGCAGAAAAATTAACTGTGCTGCTAATAAATACAATCCATGTGTCCTGTATGTTTTTCTTTCAGGCTGCTGGTTTGGCAACAATGATCTCTACGATGCGTCCTGATATTGATAATATGGATGAATACGTCCGAAACACAACAGCTCGAGCCTTTGCTGTTGTTGCCTCTGCTTTGGGCATTCCTTCTCTGTTACCGTTCTTGAAAGCTGTCTGTAAAAGCAAAAAGTCCTGGCAGGCTAGGCATACTGGCATCAAGATTGTGCAGCAAATTGCTATTCTTATGGGTTGTGCTATCTTGCCTCATCTCAGAAGCTTGGTTGAAATTATTGAACATGGTAAGTTCTGCCTTCCCTGGCTAAGATTTTCTTTTTTTTTTTTTTTTTTTTGGTCCTTGGAATTTGTCTTTTGTGTTGTGGTGAGGCAAAAGGATATTAAGGGCCTTGTTTTGTATGTTCTTTTGACACTGGTAAATAATTCAGGTGCCTCTGAAAGAGGAATAGCGGTTTAGTTTTCCTAAAAATAAGTTTCTTTTTTACTGTGTATGTATTTGTATCATTCTGAGTTTAAGGCACAAGAAGTGGTCCTCAACACTACTGTTTTACAGGTCTTGTGGATGAGCAGCAGAAAGTTCGTACCATCAGTGCTTTGGCTATTGCTGCCTTGGCTGAGGCAGCTACTCCCTATGGTATTGAGTCGTTTGATTCTGTTCTGAAGCCTTTATGGAAGGGTATACGTCAACACAGAGGAAAGGTATGTCTAAAATACTTCCTTTTAATTTGAATTGAAATGAGTGCATGTCTTTTGTAACTCATTGGAGATATTTCTTCTCTTAAATAGGGTTTGGCTGCCTTTTTGAAGGCTATTGGTTATCTGATCCCACTTATGGATGCTGAGTACGCGAACTATTACACCAGAGAAGTCATGCTAATTCTTATCAGAGAGTTCCAGTCTCCTGATGAAGAGATGAAAAAAATTGTATTGAAGGTACATCAGAATTAATTGTTCATACACAGACAGTGCAAGATGATCAACTCTGAATGCTTAGCATTGACATGGAATGTGTATATTCATTCTTTTCTTTAAAATAAAACCAAAACACCACAAAGTCTACAGAGAATTAAAATTGTTGTGTTTTATTTCCTGCCAGGTGGTCAAGCAGTGTTGTGGTACGGATGGTGTTGAAGCAAACTACATTAAAACAGAGATCCTGCCACCATTTTTCAAACACTTTTGGCAGCACAGAATGGCGTTGGACAGGAGAAATTACAGACAGGTATTTAATTTGGAAAATGACAGTAAAACAGAGTTCATGTTAGGGTGTTAATTCAGCATAAATGCTTTCTTCTATGTGTTGTATGTCCTGTGATGGAAATGTGTTTGGAATAGTGGTTTAGAAGGTACGCAGCTTGAAGGTTCATAGACTATTAAGAGACTACCAGGCATTTCTCTTCTGTGAATATGAATCTACATTGGTTCTAAATTCACCTTTGTTGTTGTTGTTGGATGATTTCAGAAGGTGAAAACAGTTGTTTATAGTGAGCTTAAAGAAAACATTGTCAGTCTTAGGGTGAGCTTAGGATTCCTCTTTTTCAATAATGGTAGCAAGGCTACAGTAGCTATACAGGTGCATCACTTTTTTGTGTGTGTACTGATGCATTTTTACTGTTTTCCTAGATGGAACCTATTTTGAATTTACCACTCGTAATTTCTTACTGAAAAAGATTTCTACTGAAATGAAATTGGAAACCAGCATAGTGCTGTTCCTCCTCTTCAGAGGAGGGAAATTTATTGTCAATATTTAGAAAATAGATTTTAACAATGTTTCCTCACTTACCCTTGGTATATTTCAGTTGGTTGATACAACAGTGGAGCTGGCAAATAAAGTTGGAGCAGCTGAAATTATTTCTAGAATTGTGGATGATCTGAAAGATGAGGCTGAGCAGTACAGAAAAATGGTCATGGAAACAATTGAGAAGATAATGGGAAATCTGGGTGCAGCAGACATTGATCATAAACTGGAAGAACAACTTATTGATGGTATCTTGTATGCCTTTCAAGAACAGACCACAGAGGTAAGGGGTATTTAGTATTTGTTTGACTTTATTGGAAGGTAGCTTACTGTTAGTTACAGGGAAATGTATGTTTGTAAGCTATTTTTTAACCCTTGTATAGTGCTCTAATTGATGGAATCCAGATATTAGATCTAGAATGTTAGCATTTTAATAATAACAATTTTAGATGAAGGCAGATGTAATGAAAATACAATAGTGGCTTTGACCTAATTTTCCTTTGTTGTTTTAACACCCAGGATTCTGTGATGCTGAATGGTTTTGGCACAGTGGTTAATGCTCTAGGCAAAAGAGTTAAGCCCTACTTGCCACAGATCTGTGGTACTGTTTTGTGGCGTTTGAACAACAAATCGGCTAAAGTTCGGCAGCAGGCTGCTGACCTGATCTCTCGTACTGCAGTTGTCATGAAGACTTGTCAAGAGGTATCGTACTGGCTTGTATCAAATTTGCTATAGGATGTCATACTAATGAGAAGGATAGAAACAATCTCTAAATCTCTTTACTTGGTTGTAGGAAAAACTGATGGGACATCTGGGAGTTGTGTTGTATGAGTACCTGGGTGAAGAATATCCTGAAGTATTGGGCAGCATACTTGGAGCGCTTAAAGCTATTGTGAATGTTATAGGTATGTTTGTGTATTTATTGATTATGTGCCTATTCAAGAGTGAAATGTAAAGGCAGTGCAAAACTTACTATGTTTCTTCGGATTCAATAGGTATGCACAAGATGACACCACCTATCAAAGATCTGCTGCCACGGCTTACGCCTATTTTGAAGAACAGACATGAGAAAGTACAGGAGAATTGTATTGATCTTGTTGGGCGAATTGCAGATCGGTAAGCTGGCTACTAATAAAATTGGTCTTCTGTGGAAGCAATTACTGTAGCAAAAGCTAAACTTGAATATCAGGCCTGGCATCTATTTTTTTGTTTGCTTGTTTTGTGTTTTTTTTCATCTCTTGATATTCGTTAAATTTTATTTTGAAAGCTGTGCATAATGCTTAAGATAAAATTTTGCATATGATCTATTGAATGTATTGTAATTACATGTAATCATTATCTATAAACATTTTGTAAGGAGTATATTGTCTGTGTCTTCAAATTTAAAACTTACTATGTTGCGTGTGTTCTGTGTAAGCTGTTAATCAGTGAAGGTCTGACGTTAAGGGATTCTTTCTTTAAGTAAATTCCTTAAATAGTGTCCCTGTGTTGATAGTGAATGAATAGGTGCTGCAGTTTGAGATTTTATTTTAAAACTTCTAACATCACAGAAGAGGTAACTCTCTCTACTCTCTTTCAGAGGTGCAGAATATGTTTCTGCAAGAGAATGGATGAGGATCTGCTTTGAACTGCTTGAATTACTAAAAGCTCACAAGAAAGCTATTCGAAGAGCCACAGTAAACACTTTTGGTTATATTGCGAAAGCTATTGGGTGAGTTAGTCTAATGTTTTATCCAATTCTACACAAAATTGCCTAACATAGCGATGATTGAATTTTACTGGTAAGAAATATTTGAACTTCTTTTCTTCTAACATGTTAAATGTGTACACTTGAGTCATTTAGTAGGAGAATGTAAACATGTTCTTTATTAGCATATGGTCCTGTACTTTTGAACTTACTGTAGTTTTTGTAGGCTAGCAAGGTTAGAGTATAATTTGGTACTAAGAGCCTTTTGTCTCCTCAAGTTTTGATGGTGTGATATTCAGACCCTCTGTATGTTTTCATAAACTCTCCTTTAAACACCCTTATTTCTCTTAAGTTGATGATTCCTTGATTTACAAAGGATCTTTTGACACTAAGGTGGTATAACAAGTCAACAAATAGTAGAAGGAAGTGCAGTTCCCATTTTTATGCATAGTCTCAAATGAATGACCAATTGCTGATTTAAACAGAGCAAGTTTACCAAGTAATGATATAACTGGGCTTTTCTACACCCAATTGCCTATCTCTGTCAAAGTCTTATTTGGAATTAACATGTATTAATTCCAAATGTGTTAATAATTGTGTACAAGTTTGTAATTGCCTGTTGGATCAGAGTAATAGTGGGGAGGCTAATCATATCTCCCTGTTTGTTTGTGAACTAACTAGAGGCAGAACAAAAGCTAAGACTAGGGAAAGGTTTTTTTTTGTTTGTTTTTAAAAAAAAAAAAGTTGGCTATGAAAAACACAAGGTCTTGCAGTAAGTTGAGCTGTTTCAAAGTTCCATGGCTTATGGTGTTTCCCAGTTATTTTAATTCTTTGAAGAAAGGCTAAGCCGTGTTCTTCCACAGTATTCTGTTTCAACCTCAGCTGACTTAACTATGTCCTCAGTGAATTTATTGACATGGACATGCATATTATCTCTTCCAGACCTCATGATGTATTGGCTACACTGCTAAATAACTTGAAAGTACAGGAAAGACAGAACAGAGTATGTACTACAGTAGCAATTGCTATTGTAGCTGAAACATGCTCCCCTTTCACAGTGCTGCCTGCACTCATGAATGAATACAGAGTTCCAGAACTGAATGTCCAGAATGGTGTGTTAAAATCTCTTTCTTTCCTGTTTGAATACATTGGAGAGATGGGGAAAGATTATATTTATGCTGTTACACCATTGCTTGAAGATGCTTTAATGGACAGGTGAGTGTGCTTCTTTCTCTTCTTTCTGTCTGTGGTACAGTTAGCCGTAGTCATGTGTTCAGCATATAGCTGGGTCTTAACAAACACAAATATGCACGTTGTCCTTGTTAGCTTTTTTGATCAAAGTGACCAGCATAATTTGGGACCCATTGTCTGCAAATAATTCAGATTATATGCTTCTATTTTTATAATGCTTTTGGAGATTAAAATGATATAAGCATCTTAAGTGGGACAGAACTTGCTATATTCAAACAGCTTCTGATCATTTCTATTTTTAGTACCTCCGTGGGATTATAAGCCAATATTTTGTCTTTATTAAATTAACTGATTTTTGGTTACTGTGCCTCTTACTGCCAATAGATGTGGGTTAAAAGCATATATTACTGCTTTCAAAGTAGAGTTAGTGAAAAGAAACATGATGCTTGTGTCCAATTGCATTGTTTCTAAGTATAATTTATTAACAGACCATTATTTTCTTTCCAGGGATCTTGTACACAGGCAAACAGCCAGTGCCGTGGTGCAGCACATGTCTCTTGGTGTCTATGGGTTTGGCTGCGAAGATTCTCTTAATCATTTGCTAAATTACGTATGGCCTAATGTGTTTGAAACCTCCCCACACGTCATTCAGGCAGTTATGGGAGCTCTGGAGGGCCTCAGAGTTGCTATCGGTCCGTGCAGAATGTTGCAGTATTGTTTACAGGTATGTCCTAATGTATGTTGGGATAGCAAAGACAGCAGTAGTCAGACAGCCTTCACTTCAGAAAACAAAAAGTCAGCTCAGGGAGACTTCTAGCAAAGGAAAACAGTCTGGCTTCTCATCTCTTTAAAGTATTTAAATACAGCATCCTGTACCAACGACTTCGATAATGGCAACATGAAGTAGACACCGACTTTTGTGTAGTGAGATAACTGATTATATTGAAGAACTTGCATAGAAATAAGTAACAGAATATAAATTGACTAGAAAACTTGTAAAAGTGGAAGCGTGCAAGCTTGAGGATGCTATATAATGAATGGGGAATAAATACATAGTCTGAAAAGTTAGGAAAACATGTAACAAGTGAGATTAGTAACAGAGGATAGGATTGATATTAAATCAACGTTATTTCCTGTTAGCCAAGTAAATTAGTAAGTAATCTAAAACCGCTGACACGCAAAGCACTAGGAAACAGTGCTTGGAACAGAATTTATACCATTACAACAGTACTAGTTAGCCCAGCTTCTCTAAGTTGAGTATGTGGAAGTAAAATCTGAAGGATCCTTTTCAGTGTGATGAGATTCAACAGATGAGAAGCAAGGATGAACGTAGCGCAGATCAGCGTAGGGATGGTGTGACTGCATTTTATTAATTGGTAGATACAGGATTTAACTCTGCTTTTTCAAGCACGTTCCTCAGTACAAACATACTGACGTCAGTAGGAAGGTGAAAGTTCCATAAGAAGTCTCTTGTGTGGTGCAGTTTTTGCTCATTTTATTTGTATTTTCTTAGTTTGTAAAAACACTAGAAGGAAGTTCTATATTCTGCCCATTTTGTTATGTTTAAGAATCATTTATCCCCTGTATTTCTATGTAATGCTCTCTACAGAATCAAATCACAGGTAATGGAGCTAAAGATAAGATTAAATTCCAAATGAATACACTGCAGCTGACTTAAATTCCTTTTTTAATGGAAAAGTAGAGGTAGATCTAGTGGAATTTTTCCCTGCAGGAGGAAAAAACACTTTCAGATATAAGAAAATAATTTCTTACTACTTGCTGGTTTATGTAGTCACAACATTGGGAATGAAACGTTTATTGCACCTTCTTTGTTATAAATGATGTTAATTGTTATCAGTGTTTTTCAAATGTTTATTGTATAAAACTTGGTTAAATTTAATAACATACTTAAGCTTTTAATAAAACTTTTTGTTTTGTAGGGTTTGTTTCACCCTGCCCGGAAAGTCAGAGATGTCTATTGGAAGATTTATAATTCCATCTATATTGGATCACAGGATGCTCTGATAGCACATTATCCAAGAATCTATAATGATGAAAAGAACACCTATATTCGTTATGAGCTTGACTACATCTTATAATCTTCTTGTTCTGTTGTTTGTGTTTAATGCACAGCTGTTCTTCACTTAAATGCTTCAGATTTGATGATGTACAATTTTAAAATATTGGAGATCAGTATAGAGCTGGTCCGAGGCAGAGCTAGGAATCCAGTAGCATGATTTTTTAAATATGTTCTTGTTTTTGATGTTAAACAGTTAAAGCCAGTAGTGACCAAGAAAACAGTGATTACAATGTACTGGAGGGATTTCATTTTGGATTCATCTTTATGAAGATTTAGATTCCATTCCTTGTGTTTAAAGGGGTTGTTTATTTGAGAAATAAACATTTGTGTATAAAAAATAATTCCGGTGTGGTTTTTGGACAGAGGGACTTGTAAAACGAGTCTGTGATGGATTTAAGTATTCGTTCATGTAATAAATAGGTGGCATAACACATTTTAACTTTTTTTGTCATCCCCTAGCTTTTGAATAAATAAGAAAATTATACGAACTGTAGTAAATGTGTGTATATTTGTCATGCAATAATGAAGCTGTACTCTGGCAGACAATTGCAGTAGTGGTAGTTTGTTTTCATGGAAAAAGCAGTGTTTGCTTGTTATTGTTTCATCTGCAGTATCCTGGTTGTAGGGTTGAGTAATTTATCACCATTTTCAGAAAGCAGTTTATTGGTAATTGCTGTGACTTACTGCTATGACTTAGGTGTGTTGATCGCATTTAGCATGTCTCCAGGCATGTACAGCTGCACATGAATAAAATGCCCAGTAGAATTTATAGGCTGTGCTATAATTCCTATACAGATTTAGGGAAGTCACATCCCCAGCACCTGAGATGAGGTGTTTTTAAGTGTGTGGCATAGTGAATGCTGATGTTGTCAGTTTGAGATAAGGAAAGTATTTTATTTCTTCATTTGTTCTTTTATTCTCCTGTGCATGTACTCAAGAGAAAGAAAATGTAAAGGGCAACCTGTCTTTTGACACTATGCCAAAGAAAGCACAAGTTTAAATCAAGCTGGTAGTGTTGTACAGTATCCACATGTTTATTATAAGAAAACAAAAGGTATGTCAGGCATATTGTTTCCTTGCCCCTTATTCAAGTTAGGTGATGAATGTCTTTCTCACCTACTTCAGTGGTATGTTGTTAGCTGACTTTGCAGTTTTACATAAATATGAGGTTCTTTACCTATTCAGCATGTAAGAAAATTCCACACTATCTCTCAAAGCCTAAGTTTCTGTTAGGGGGTTGGGATGGTGCAACCATAGCTTGGAGCTTTGTTGATTAAGGTACTAATTTGTTAAGAACTGAAAAACATGCTTTTTTTTTTTTTTCTTTTCTCTAGAAGTACGCTTTATTCTAAAAAATATTAGGTGGAAACAGTGGGAGCTTCAAGACTTTATAGTTGAACTGTTCCCTGGGAGAGAATAACACGTACATTCCAGTCTTCCTAGTGCTGCTGTCTGAATAATGTTTGTTTTATAGATGGCCTGTCATCTTCACCTCAGTAGTTCGGAAGGATAGGACAGGGTAAGTGCCGGTGGAGGGAGGAAAACACTGTTTTTTGAGAGGCTAGCCAAAATAGAGCTCTGATACAGGCAGGATATAATTGTGACTCTTGACTTCTAGTTGTGTTATCAGCAAAGCAGTTTTAAAAAGAGTCAAATAGTAGAAGTTTTCTAGTAGGAGGGAGGGGGGTAACTAAAGCTTTTTGTATCTTGCAGGCTCTTCATGTGACTCTCAAAAGCCTTTTCATAAATATATTTGAGGAAGATGCAAACTGTTCTTTTTGTCTTCCTGTGAAAGAGGAAAAAAGGAAGGAAATGTGCTTGCTGAAACAGCTGTACACAATTTTCTTTTTTTTGTATCCCTAGCATCTGATATGAAACCTAGTTTGAAATAGCAACATTCAGGTGCAATTCTTTGCATGCAGCATCATCAGTAGTCCTGCATCAGTCTTTGCCTCAAAACATGATCTCTGGGTTACATATTGTGGTAATGACTTTCTAGGAGCAGCTCCTACAAAATTTTAGCTATGTTCTTTAGCAACCATACCAAATTTGATTTGGCTTAGGCAGATTAAGGGATCAGTACTTAATAGTACTGATCTGCATGTTTGTTTTGTCCAATGGCAACAGATTTTGGGGAAGGAAATGAAGTAATTGGAGATATCATCCAAAAAAAAAAAAATGCCCAGCCTTCTGTTTTGAGTATTCCATCATAAAATAAGTCTGGCAGAATGATTAATGCTGTTTTTATTTTAATGCTGCTACGTTTTAATACTTTTAAAACCTAAACACGTGGATTTCAGCTTGCAGTAAATACATGTTCATTTGTACTAGTACAATTGTAGACATTAGATAACAGTGCAAGTGCAAGTGATTGATATCTTATGATTGGTAGGCTGTTAAAATGTGATTTCAATATGATTGTGGCCATCAGGGTAAAAATATCCTAACTTTAACATTGTGAAAGAACTGAATCAATGAACATGAGCACAACTCAACCAGAAGCCATCCTTCTGAGGGTAAGTTAGCATTCCTCTTTTAAGGGTGCTTTTCCAATCCCTGGAAAAAAATGTCTTGTTATGAATCTTCTGTGAATTTCTTAAATAGTTTAACTTTGATTATCTGTAAGTCTTAAGACATCCCCTCTCCACCCGAGTATTTGATGAAATAAGGAATTTTCGCCACAATATTGACTAGGGTATCGTGTTCTCTTTGTATAGCAGTAGGTTAAAGGTACTGAGACTTAAATACCTTTCATTAGATTTAGATACTTGAGTTAGATACATCTGCGTGACATCCATCCATTTCTGGACAGACCTACTTTTCCAGTACAAATTAAAATCAGCAAAAATAATGAATGGGAAAATTTACTCTGAGATTGTGGCTGGTGCTCATCTGCAGATTTCCAGTTCTGAACAGCAAAGGGCAGAGCGTTCAAATGAATGGAAAGATCAGATCACTGCTGTTTAGATTAACGTAATGAATAATTAATTCTGCCATTAATATAGAAAACTACATTAGGCTAAGTGAACAGAAGATGTACTTCTGCTGTTTTGCAGAAATGAGAGACTTGCCACAGCTTGGCAACTGGGAAGTTTACATTGCTGCAGAATTACTGTGCGATGTTTGGGAAGTACGGGTAGAGGCTTGAAATCTGCATGTCCATAGTGTCTCATATTCCTTATTTAGATTTCTTTATAAAGAGGGAACCAAGTGCTCCTTCCCAGCTCACCCCGCACAAACTTCCGGATTTACTTGTGCTTCCTAACTTTCTCAGTGAAGTGCAAAATAAACACTAATGGGCAAAAGCCTTACTGGTGACAGCCCTGATTCGTCTGAACAAGTTCATCCAGTATGCTGAATAGTGTGGAGGGACCTGTAGGAAAAAAGGTATGTGCTCTTTGTATTTGTTAAGATCAATTACAACGATGTGTTTGTAAAGGGACAGTGAATTAAGAGAGCAGAGCATAAGCCGTACTGCCTTGGGTTTTTCTTATTTTAGAGTATTTGAAACACGTAATGTAGTTCTTGGTTGTATCCAACTTGTTTATTTGTACTTTAGTGCAAAAGGATGCAGTTTGTATATAACTATATTTCCTTACAGTCTAAACTTCTGCACTGAAATAACGTCCCTTTACAGCCTGAGCTGGTAAGGCCAAAATTTGCCAGCGGTAGCAGTTATCAATAAGGTGTGGTAATCTTAAAGATCAGGAGAGGGTTCATTATGTGTTTTGTCTAAGCTACTTTGTGCAAGGAGCAAAAGATAAGGATGTAATGTTTCTTGCATTTTACATTTGCTTGTACTTAAATTCTCTTGCTTCTATACCTCTGCTTCTCTTGATAAAATTTCACACAGACTTCACTCCTAGCGTTCTGATTGAGTTGTACCTGCTGTGCTTACACCTGATTTTCCCATTGCATCTGTTCTACACCTCCCAATGTGTCTGTATCAGACTCTTCTTCCCTGCATGTCGTGGTGGAGTAGTTGCAGTGGCAGTGAGGGCACTGCAGTGGTTTTCTTGGTCTCCAATTGTACTTGCAGCTGTGGCAGTTCCTGGGTATATGAGTAACCAGTCGCTGCTGAAAAATTCTGATTTTGCTTCTGCTTCTCAGGCTGGAGCATGCTAAGTACCAGAGAGACTCAAAAAATGCAGATGCCAAACAAAATGGATAGGGAAAATACTGGGAAGTAGAGCACAGTGTGCCTGTCCGTATATCTCTGCTGGCAAGTTGTTGCCGATCTAACTTGCCCAGCCTGAGGAACATGAGCTTTTTTGCCAAGTGAAGTGGAGATGGAGCCTGTTCAGAGTCTTTTTATGCTGAATTTCTTTATCCCACGGCAGAGGCACTGTAGAAATCAGTCAGAGCTTGCTTTTCCAGGTAGAGCAAGATTTCAAGTAGTTCCTGGCAAGATGAGGAGAAAGGCTATCAGAATGCCACAGAAATGCTGATTTTTCTGTGATGCTGTTTAGAGTGTACTCTCCAGAGGGAATGCTGAAAAACTTACTCTGAAGCACAGCAGAAACTCAAGTCTAGATTCCTGCTCAAGGCCAAACTGAGGATTTTAGGTTAGTAAACAAACGTTTGCAAGTAATCCCAAAATACATTGGCAATTGTTACAGACATAAGGTAGATTTTAATGCACCTTTTCTCGGAGACCCTGATAATAGCTTAAGGAGAGGTAAGGTTTTTTGTGTTTTGGTTTTTTTTTTTTTTCAGAAGAACAGAAATATAAAGCCCAGTGTAAGATTTTTTTTTTGGCAGAACTCCAAAGAACTCTGCAGCAAAAAGTAAACGTGACATTTTTTGAAGTAAAATTACATGTAAAAATCCTTAAAAATTAGCAAAACAGACTTCTACTGGTTTGCACTTATAAATTAAGGGAATTCTACTCTCTTTAAAATGGCTCATTATGAAGTAGCTTCTAACATTAAAATTGAGTGCTTGGTGTGATTGTAATAAACAGAATAGTCTTAACTGTTAGGAAACATTAGAAATGTCTGTTATGTACTAGCTTAACAGATAAACCAAAGCAAACCGTTCCCTTAATCTATTTTACATCCGTGAGCTCGTAGAGATTACATAGTACAAGTTATTTTTGTTTTTGTTTTTGTTTTTCCCCTGGCTACTTTTCACCAATGGGTCTCTTAAAGGCCATTTTCATAAACCTTTTGGTGCAATGACTGTTGTGAAATCAAATTTCAAGCCATGTTGCATCACACAGATTATTCTCTTACCCACTTTTCTCCAGGCAAAGCAACGTTTTCTCTTTATTTAAGCTGCTCTAATGAATACCCTCTACTGATAGACTGAGGTAGAATGGGGAACAGTTTTCAAATTTGTGGTTCTTTGTTAAATGTGGGAAGTGTCAGTGTGTGAGTGATTGGCTGCTATTTAATGCTAATGTTGGTTCTCTGAACCAACTGTGGAAACTCAGTCTTTGCCATTTGATTAAAAAGGGAAGAGGTAAATATGGCACGCTGATCTGAAGTGTAAATCTGTACATCAGTATGATACTTCAAGCCTTGAGTCTCACCAGCAGTTGCTGAAAGATTTTTGCTGCTGACTTTCCTCTGGCCCATGTCGTTTAAACTGGAGTCTTCCCCACGCCTGCCAGCCAGTTGTACTCCTTGAAACAAGTGTGGGCTAATGCAAGTCTTGTTAAGATGTCCCAGGGACCTGACTAAGAGATCCAGCATACCCTTGGGTGTGAGGAGTGCCTCTTCCAGTTATGCTGACACTCCTAACTCAAGCACCAGACTGAGCTTTGTGAAGTTAGGAATAAGTTGTTCTAATTTGCAAGCAACACAGCAGCAAAAGTTTTACAAACTGTGAAAAAATGAGAGAGTAAATAAATTAATGACACTTGATCTGCTCATCCTGAGACTGTATCTGATGGGTCTCTCAAGTCAGCTATGTGTCTAATATTGATAGAGATCATCAGGGTTTCAGGTTTTCTGAAAGCTTGCTTTCTTGATAGGATTTTTTTTTTAAATATCTTCTACAGGGTCTATATCAGTTTGTTCATTCACTCTGAATCTCCTGTTCCTTTCAAAAGTAGGAGGTGGTTTGGTCACCTTAATATTTAAGTGTATTCTTTCCATTGATGGATAAATATTTCTTTGCTTTACTAGCAATCACCTTGTGCACTGAGCTGTGTAGTGAATTTTGAGTCAGTGAGCTGTACAAGTTCCTCTCCATCTCCATTTCCTCTGAGTACTTCAGTTTTTTACTGAAGAATGCCATCTTTCACTGGTCCTAATGTTATGTACCAAGTTTTCTTTTTTTTGTGTGTTTTAAAAACCATATGTGCTACAAGCCTTTGAATACTCTAGCTGTAGTTCATTACTGGCTTTTGATCGAGACCAGATGTGATGGCTGTTAACTGCCTAAGGGTGACAAGGGTCTGAGGTGACTTATTTCCAGCCTCTTCTTAGGTAACCTTAAAAACAGTGACCTTTAATCCCTGCCTGCCATCCAAAACAGTAGAACAGAACAGTGTTCAAATACAGTGATTTTGCTTTGAAAATCAGATGTTTTTTCTCTTAAGTCTCCAGGGATCTGGGGATCGTGAGCCCAGCTGATAAAAGGAATAGAACTGGCCATTTATTATTTTAGCTAATAAAAGAGGATATTGTATATTAGCTTTTTCACATTCCAAGGCACTAGCAGCAGAATGAAGGTTAAAGGCGCCTGATATTCACAATTAAAGAATGGAGTCTTTGTTTTTAGCACAGTATGCAGCTGAGGCATAAGGAATAGGCCAGGAAATGAAAACCAGGTGGCTCGTGTTTGAATTTTTAAGACCAAAGAAATGACCTTCAAAAAAGGATATTTCCTCATTTAATAAAAATAAGTTAACTATATACAAATATGTTTAATTATTCTGCACATTGGCTTGCAGATGTGTCTGTACATGTATCTTGTATTTTCACAGAAAAAAACAGTGGTCAACAGGTTTGTTGTACCCTGCAGAAACGTAGGCAGAGATTTCTGTAACACTAGGTTCTAGTTAATTTTGACAAGAATGGGAGGTACATAATATCCAGTGAGAAAAGGCAAAACTGTTTGGCTCAGTGCAGTATGTAGCAGGCATTCAGCTGCGTGTTTGTATTACTGTTAAATGTGTCGGTGATAATGCTGCTGCTACATGAGACTACCAGTCTCGTGTCAGTATCTTAAAAAAAAATAAGATTCTGACAATTACAAATACAAGCAACTTTGAGTACGTAATTGTTTCATAAGTTTTCCTGTTTATTATGATATTGTAAATTGTAAAAAATGCAACTATGATAACTTAAACTTAGTGTCATTTTCTTTACAGTTGCCTTAAACTATCATTTAACATGATTACCATTTTTTCAGGTACAATTTTCACTTAAAGCTTAACTGGGGAAAACATGCTGTACAAATCAGCTTATTTTTGTTCTCTTCGAAATGGTGACCATAACCTTCCAGTGACCAGCTATTAAGGTCATTTTCTTACCAACACAGCAGAGCAGTTGAAACTCCATTTAAGGTTCTGCAGAGCTCTGTACTGCAGCTGTTGCCTCCTGCAGTGGCCGGCTATGTCACAGGCTCTGCCCAGATGATGCCTGAGGAGTGTGTTGGCCCTGGGGTGTCAAGCTACTTGTCCAGCTGCCTGCAGTGCAGGCCCTGCTGTCGCATATTTTTCTGTAGCAGTTGTTCATATGCTGTGACTTGAAGCGCTTTCAGGTGGTCGCAGAGGAGCTGCTCTTGCAGTGTTCTCCTCCCAGAAACTGGACCTCCTGCTTAGCAGCTAAATTAAGGCTAGAGGTGCTTGCGGATGTGCTCTTTTTTTGCTCTGTGCAAACTAACACATTATTAAACATGTTCTGCAACATGGTGGCATTAAGGCAAAGTGTGCTTTTTCTCTGAGTGTTTGATTCAAAGCCTAGTCTATTTTAATTAGGTAGCATATTTCCAAAAACATTTTTCTTGTCTGTGCTTTGGGAAGTTGTTGGAAATTTGCTACCACCAGTACATGTGGTATGGTAGGCCTAGGACAGCAGCTGATCAAAGTTCACACAAGAAACTCTACCTGACTTTTGCGATGCTGTTTTTGACTCTAATGCGGTATTCTATTGAAGATGCCAACGATTTTTTTTTTTTGTCTGCTAAGCTTAATGAGTAAGTCCATCTCTGGCTACGTTGCTTCCCTGCTGTTCATCACCATACTTTGTCCAGTCTGATTTTGTTGTTTTCTATGATTAAGATTTTAATGGAAAGTTCCTGCAAAGTATACAGGAACAAAAATGTTTAATTACTGAATGCTGTATGCCTATAACTCGCTCACTATTTGTAGGAAGCTGCAATTAGTAATTGCATAAGCCATCACGTGGTTTATATATAAAGATCGTTCTCTGAATCATTGTCTGGAGGTTGGAGAACAACTTCCCAATATTCATATGCTTCCCTTTAATTGCGCATGGGCAAATAAAAATGTATACATACTCTTGAGTGTGGTTTGCCTTTTCTCTTGATCCCGGTTACAGTTTCTTTCTGTGTAACTGTGTTGAGGTAGCTCTGGGGTGTTTTAGCCACAGGGACAGGCCTGCAGCACAGACTGGGGAGCTATTGCACTTCCGTATGCTGGTTACTCTCTAGGTGTTAGAGATGGAAGAATGCTGCTCGTGACAGCTTGTCTCTTGCCAGCTCTACATCCTTTGTAATGATGTAGTGATGTGTAACGTAGTTGTCCACTCCTCAAAAATCTTATTTTATATGTTTGTCTCTTATTTTTCATGTTTGCAATCCCCTCATCTTCTTTCTTCCTGTGATAGTGAGGCTGATTGGTCTGTTTTAGTCTCCCTATTATTCACCTAGTCTAGAAAATAGTTTAGTAGCTGTTGAAAATTTAAACATTTATTTGCATCCTGGGGAAATGACTGCAAGGCAGGTTAGTAGGTTTCACAGGCAGACATCCAAAAGCCCAGATGATGATGTTTGATATGGCAGAAGATGGCCGAAGCCACATTTTGGGACACGGGTCTCCTTCCCTTTCCAGGGCTTGTCCATGTCTCAGTGCTAGGATAAGGATAAACTTCTTAGTTTTTCATATCAGCTAAACCGAGTTGCTGGAGTGAACGTGGGCCATCTGTCCTGATCCGGGCCAGTGCAGCTTGCTGTCAGCTATCTTAAGCTGTTAGCAAATCAGTGGTGTGACATGGAGGACTTAGGTAAGGAGCCTCACACTGAACTGCAGACTACTGTGATTAAAACCAGTCTGTCCTACTTGGCACGCTGGTTCAAGATGTTGCTGCTTAGTGGGGAGCATTCTAATAATACGGGCGTAGCTTTCCCAGCCTCTCTGACTGCGTCCTCCTCCCTCCTTCCAGGCAAGTCAGTCTGAATCCGTAACAAGCCATTTGGAAAATTACAGTTTCCTCTGTAGTCAACAGAGACACAGCATCGCTGAAATACTGTACTGAAACATGTTTCCTGTACTAAAGGAACTGCAAAACCTGCCAAGAAGTGCTGCGTGATAGTGGTGAGGTTTGTGATGTTATTTATTGTATTAGCCACTTGTCTAAGATGTAGACTATTAATAATGGTTAAATCATAGTGCTAGTTCATAAGCACAAAATTGGTTTTTAATGTGGAGTAAAAGAGAACAACAAAAGTATATTGTCATACATTCACACAGTTTTCTTTGGGAAGATCACTGGGTTTTCACCTTGCAATTTCCCAAAGATAAAGGTTTGACATTTCTGAACCGCATCATTCAGCTCCCACATCTGAACACTGGCTGCTTTGTGGTGCTGTTTTTATACCAGAATAGTGTGTTTTCAATTCTCACCGTGCTCTAGGATTTAGGGAATTAGATAGGAGCAAGGCAGCTGTACCATCAGCTTAGAAGCCCCGGTGTTTCTGACCTGCTTTGTTCTTGTAGCTGTATCTGTGATAATGTCACTATTAACATCTCCAGACATAATCTGGAACACAGCCATTGACCCGATCTTCTGATCTTGCAAGACAATCTGGGGAGACATCTTCACTCATGCAGAATCTTACAGATGTCCTTGAGGTGCCATGCAAATGCAGGGCTCATCTGCATGGGCTAAATCCGTAGATTTTTATCTTGAAATCAGACACGTGTGCCTTGTGTTATTTATTCCACTCTTTGTGGTGTCAAAATATTGTGCAAAGTGTGTGTGCTCAAAAGAACTTGAACTGTTTTGCTCTGCATCCTTAAAAGATATTTAGCATTTTTTTTACCTGTATAGCTAATAGGCACATCGTAGGAGCTCTGAAAGGAGTCTGCAGTGAAAGACAAACCCATTTAAAAGAGATGTGACTGAACTGCAGCAGTTACTTAGCGCTGGGGGCCTGACTTTCCTTACACGTACCTTGTTCCAACTCACAGAAATAGAGGGCAGGTTCCTCAGTTCTTAGAAGGGCAAGTCAGGTTTAGTTAGAAACACTTTATATTTCAGTCTGTTGTATCTTTTTCATTTGTTTATTGGAGACTCTCGGCAGTTCTTATCCACAAAGGCTGAGTTTTCATAAAGAATGTCGGAGATGAACTGATCTTGATGCTGTTCTTGTAGGACAGCGCAGGGTCATGTGCTATCCAAAAAGCCAGTATAAATAAAACCAGTCACCCACAGGATCTTCCCATTTGTGACACTCTGTCTGGGCTTCACTAGTGTCAGTTTGTGCTGCGGCCTTTGCTAGGATGCGTTGTGCAGGCGGTGTGACCATCAGGAGGAACGCTTTCACCAACGTGATTGCAGTTAAAGAGGGATTCTTGACTCCATCCTATTTCTCTCCGTTCTCTATATAGCTTTAAGAGACACTCCTGAGCTTCAAAAAAAAATAATTTCTTCCCAGAGCACAGTAAGCCCCTGTCAAAACAATCAATTGTTTATTCTGATGAATGTACATAATTATTGAAAACAGAGCAACTTCTTGCAGAAATTGAATTTGTATCAAAATCTCACAAAATTCTCCTTCCATTACCTTGTTTGGAAATGAAAAGGGGTTGGGGTAGAGAATGCTTTGTTTTTTTTTTTCTTTGGAAACATCCTTATTTGGCATCTGTAAAGCATTTACATTCCCTAGTTCTGGATCAAAGTCCTTTCATGGCTCATGTTACTTATTTCCTTCTTTAACTGAGGCACAGGAAGAAAAATGGATTTTTCTTCCCTCAGGCTTACATTATAAACCACTGTAAAAAAATCCCAATTTTTAGCAAGGAGGTAGAAAGAATGAAGAATAAAACATCTCACAAGGTATAACCTAAAGAACCATCAACACGTTTGCTCCAGAACAAGTGCTGTTGGTACACACAAATTTCTCAAGCAGTTATGAAGCGTGTGAAGCAAAATTTAGTAAAACAAAGGTAACTGTGCTGCTGGATTTCTGTCATTCCTCATGTTCCAAAGGTCTGTGCTCTTTGGGTAGGAACTTTGTCCTCTTCAGCCTGTGTTGTGGCTAGTACAGTTGGCCCAGTATTGAGATACAAGATGTACCAGGCTAGCAGTGTTAGAAGCAAGATGCTGTTTTCTTTTATTGTCTGAGTGGCAGGATGGAATCTGGATATCAAAGAATTATGTTTTGATAGAAGAAATCCTCCTCTGAGTCAGCTGTGACACCATCTCATTTTACATTTGCAGGAGAGTGTGGATGGTTTTGTATCTGAATGCAGAACAAACTCTTTCCAAGTCTGACCCTTCTGTTGATCCAGTGCCCCGAGGAGTCTGGTGTTTCTGCTTGTTTTCAGTGCTGTTCTGGCTATTCGCATGGATTTTTGCCTCTCACATGTGAAACACATGGTACTGAGCCCAATCAGCTTCTTCCAGTTTGCAGACGAACTTCTAGGCTATGGCCTGTGACCTCAAGCACTGGCTGTCTGCTGTTTCCAAGTATTGCTACAGCAGAAGGGTGTATAATAGCTGTTTCTGATTTATCTTGCAGGAAGAACTTGAACATTGGTCAGTTTTAGCATGGCCTATGACTGACTAACTAGCTTGAGGTAAGCCTGTACCACAACACACAAACCTTTTGTTCCCCCATACCAGTTTTGTTCTGATCTGTATTTCAGTGCATTCAGACGTTTTAATTGGTGTATTTCACAGACCTTCATTCAGCATCTTTCCAGTGTGGTGTTGCCTTTCTGCAAGGGGACATGCGGTACCACATAGCATGTTAATAATTTAACCATAAAGCAGCACAGACAACAATCTGGTAGGCTGATATGTTTCTATTAGTTTTCATCCTGCAGATCAGAACTTCATCCAGACTTCAGCCTTCCTCCGAAAATAACGCTACTGATACCTCCTGTCACATCATTCTCCTCACAGAGCTCTTGGCCACATCACTTCTCTGACAGAAGAGAAAAAACCCTCCCTTTGGATTATGAGCTAAACCCTGACGTTAAAGACAAAACTACCACAGTGGTATTTCCTCCTTGGTGGCAACTTCTTGTTAGTTGCTGTATGCTTCCACACCCCTTCTAGCTAAATGCATCCCCAGGGAGAGGATTTCTTGCTTTGTGGGACCTGAAAAATAAAATGTGGTGCTAGCTTTTGGGCACAGTGAAGAATATCGTTGAGTTTTGGAGAAGGGTTTTGGTAGTAGAACAGTCCCAAATTCTGCCTGGATGTTAGAGCTGGTGTTGGACTCCCCAGGCCCTGGCAGAGGCCCAAGCATAATCCTTATCTTCCTGTCTGCACACTGAGGATGGTTTGTGGATTCCCACCTATCTGAGCTCCTGCAGTACTCCCTGCTTTCAATACAATGACTTTGGACCTTGGACAACTGACCTGGTTGTTTCTTTCCCAAATTAATTCTTAGTCAGTAGATTTCAACACTGCTGGAATGTGTCCATTGGTGGCGTCCCAATGGCTGTACCTAGCACTAGACAGAAGTGAAGATTAAGCAAGTACTGAGAGGCAAAAAGATCAAATGCATGAAATCTTACTACATTAAGATAATAATGATGTTCTGAGGCAACTGAGATTAAAAGTATTTATGCAATACTGTGTTGTGTTAATCCAATGCTTCAATGAATTGGATCTTGAGGACGGAAGTAAAGAAGACTTCAAAGGCTAGAGATTACAGATAACTAATTGATACAGGTTACTTAGGTGAAATGAGTATGCAAAGGGAGATTGGTGTTGTGTTTTAAATTGACTGGGAGTGTGTATGTAGCTAACAATGATCTCCTTCCGATTAGGATGACTCATTAGGTAAACACCACTCGTGCAACTACCTGGTGCTGCGCTGAAAGGGATACACAGGATGTTTCAGTGGGACAGGAATCCTGCCCCATGGCGACCATTTGTGCTGAGTTCTTGAAAGGTCAGGCATACTTTAAAGTGAGTCAGGAAAATAAGGATTTAGATTTAAAAAAAAAAAAAACAAAACTTCAAAGCTGATGAATCACTTCAGACCACAAATACTGGAAGATACTGCTGCTCAGGTCCAGAGATTGTCGTCCTCATTTGGGAGGGAAGAAGATTTGAACATTTTAAACTCAAACATTGTTACCTTATGCACAAAGAAGCCCTAACAGTACTACTTAACACTTTTTAATTCTTCTCTTCATGTTTCCCCTAGAAGATTAATGACACGGGAGATTTAAGATCTTCCAGACACCCATTGATTGAGTAGGCTGAGGAGAAGAAAATATTTAAATACTGAACTTCCCTCTTGCTAACTTATTTTTTCCCCCTCATCTTTCTTCCCTTTTACTCCAATACCTTAGCACCAGATGGTATGTAGTGCCTGTTTTGGTAAAGAGTCCAGACCTGCAGTTCAGCATGGCGAAGTGTCCAATGGTGTTTGTTTTTTTTTTTCCCTCCCCCTTTTCTAATGGCAGACTTCAAGCAGAATCAAAGAACTTGGTGTTTCACAGGACAGAAGGACAGCAGAATTTAAACCTCTAGATCAAATAAAAATAAGCCAGATCTCTCTTGTATATGAAATACAAGGTAGTAAGAAGCAAAGCCCTTTTTTTCCCCCACTTTGTCATGTCCTTGCTGCATCCTGTGAAACCATGTCCAAAGCCCTTGTAATTCAATGAGTCTTTCTGCTGATTTAACTGGTTTATGCATTTCTAGACAAATGTAACCAGAAAGGAGCTGCCTATCTGCCTTATTTTTTCACCTGTTTTCCATACCTAGTAGTAGGTGCATGGATATATCTGCATGAGAGGTACTTGCTAAGACAAATGGTATGGATACCTCAACATATGGGGGGTGATTTTTCCTTTTTGGTAACATGGCAGAAGGCTGCAATAGTTATAAATTCAGCTTCAATTCATAGTTTCCAATTGTCTTATATGGTTAATCCTCTCTGTGCATTAACTACCTGGCTGCAAATGTGCAATTAAGAAGTATTTGAAATGGGAGGAGGCCTGTGTCTGGATAAGAGGAGGTGCTGCTAAGGTCTCCTCTCTCCTTATCTGTACATTGCTTCATTTTGTGTGATTTTTATTTTTTTTCCTGTGTAAATACTGAACAAGTAGATCTGGGAGGAAAAATGATGAGAAAAAGAATTTCTCTTGGGTTTGGAGGGGGAATAAAATAAACTTTGTCTGTGAAAATAATTTGTACTAAAGCAAAAGGGAAAAGATGGAGAAGGCAATGACAGGCAGCTTGGAGCACCTCCTGAGGTGACTGCTGGCCCTCCACAACCATCCCCTCAAGATGTAGCAGTGCAGGAGGGGGAGATGGTGACAGCAATATTTAGCTACCATCTCTGGTGTTTCACTTTCCCACCTGCTGTGGCCTCTTGTTTTTGCTCTACGTTTTTGCTTGTGTCTACTCCTGCAATCTTGTAATGATGCTTGTACATCTCTCTAGCCTGACTCCCACAGTAGGATGTGTGTGTGCTGCTGCTAGAGGACAGCCACCACGTAGAGATGAGAGAAGTGCTAGATACCTGACATCATCATCAGAAAGGGTTAGTGATAAATCTCCTCTGCTATCAGTCCTGTCTTTCATCCATGCTCAACAGTAGCCAATAAATGCTGCTAAGGGCTCTGTTGAGTGTATTTCCTTTAGCTTTCTTCATGAGATAGGCGCCAAACATGCATCCAGGAGTGATCGCACCCTCCATCTGTGAGCAATCATCCTGCTTCAATACAGCAGCAGGCTTGACTCTTGGAGAACAAAACAGCAGAGCTGCTGCTTCTGCTGCTCAGCTGTGCAGGCAGGGCAGGAGCAGGGAGGAGGGTGGTGGTGCAGACTTTTGGCTGCCTTAGAGTGACCACATCCTGTCAGACTGCGGAAACATCAGACTAATGGGGAGATCTGCCTGTCTGCGATGTAGAAGTGCATGTGGGAATCTGGTAGATAATTTGCAGATGCATTTGTATTCCTGCAGGAGGAATGGTGGTGCAGGGAGAGGTCCTGCCCTCTCTCCTGCACTCAGTCTGTTCACCTACTTCCTATTCACGTTCCAGTTCTCCACAGCATTTAAGTGCAGTGCAGACAGATTTATTTCGAGGAGGCTGTTTCCCTTTCTTCTGGTGCAGCTCCCAGGCACTGTTTTCCTGATTCTGCATGGGAAGACTAATGCTGAGTCCATGACGGCAGGGTTATGCTCAGAGCAGCAGCCAGTGGCCTTTACCTGCAGTTCTTCCTTGAGCAGTGTCAAAGTGGGAGACTTCTTCCACAAACTGCACACTGCAAGACTGGGTTGCCCACCCAGGACCATGTAGGAACATTGTGGTGTGAAAGAGAACTGATACCGAGCCTCCCAAGTTGTTAGTGCTCCGACCAAGATTTGTACTATTATACCACGTGAAATTGTCATGTGAGATAACAAAGGATGGATTGTTTATGACAATGCTTAAATTCTGGTCAGGTTGGATGTTAAAACCTGATCTTTCCTAGGAGCTTCACCGAGCCCAAGTGGTATGGGAAAGCTGCGTGCTTTCCTGACAAAATCCTTAATGAGGAAACAGCTTGCTGTGCATGTGTGGCTGCTAAGAGCAAATGGTGTTCGTCCAGTGTCAGATGGAACTGGAGGAATTTACCTTTTACTATTGAAAAAAAAGGAAGGGTGGAGAAGGATCTGGGGGCAAGGAAGGCAGAAGCCTTTTATAGCAGGCCAGTATCCTACACAGCCCTACTGTGTTGTGGCCAGCAAAGCAAAAAGTCTCAGTTTGGGCAACTGCAAAGTATTTGGGGCAAATTTGCTCTTCCTTGTTTTTGCGCAGAAATTGCCTGAGCATAAAGTTCAAAGCTTCACATTCCCATTTTACTCTCTAAAATAGGGGTGTGTAATGAGTGCTGTGTTTGTCTTTCACAGAAGAGTTTGGCTGGATTCACAGAATCCTCTTAGGACTAAGCACAAGCAACTGGGGAAGAAATGCACCAGCTATCCTCGGAAGGTTTCTTTTGGCTTCCCTGTCAGAGGCCCAGTGTGCTTTTTTCCTTTCCAAATACAGTTTTAATCCAAGATCACAATCTGGCAATGCCAAACATATTTTCATTAAGGCCTATCTTGACAACACTTACTGCTGTCTCCGTATGGAAAGTCAACATAATGCTACCGGCTTGAGAGTTGCAGATGTGGCCATTACTTGGATAATTAGCCCTGGATGGTAATGTTTTGTGCGCCTCTTCTGCCCAGGAAATATAGTTGATCACTCTGCATTGTTTCACGTGAAAATATGCTGTAAAATTACTGATAGGTACTGGCCAGGGCTAAGAAACAGTTGAGAAAAAAAAATAGCTGAAAAAAAAAAAAAGAGTTGATGCGGCATGGTAAGTCATAAGCCTGTAATATGATGGTATGATATTTTGTGAACAGGAGAGGAGGATGTTGTGCTTTGAGAGAAATCTTGGACGCCTTTGCTGTCATGGTAATAACCATAGCACTGCACCCATAAGGGGTGCAAATATCAGGAAGAAAAGCGGCCTGAGCTCAAACCTAACAGCTAAGGGAGTCTCTTGCTGCTTTTTCTCTTTTAAAGGACTGATTTATATTAGCATAGTCTTGCCGTTAAAATGGAGTTTTTAAAGATAGATGGAGTTGAAATATGTTGTGATTTGTTATTTGTAATCCCCATCTATAACGATGTCTCAGAAGCCTGAAGCTAACATGTTTCCTTCTTCGGTTATATTTCCTTCCAGAGAAGACAATTCTTGTTTTTAAGTTGCTTTAAGTTGCCCCATTCTGTAATCAAAGGTAAAAAACAAACAAACAAAACTTTTATATATATATATCTTTTGTTTGTTTGCTTATGTGCCAGGGTAGAGGGGCATTACTGCACAACCTGATGTGTGGGGGAAATGCGGTAACCCCGAGCTTGGCCTCTGTGTGCCAGACAGAGGAGGGAAAGGGGATCTTGGATCCTTTTCATTTCCGTGTCCTCAGAAAAATCTGATCGCCCTGTTGCCACCTTTGGAGCGTTTGTAAGCCCTGCTGCTGCGTGTAGACCCGTGCTCACGGTTAAATGATGCGGACTTCACCTCGTCCCCTCAGCCAAGCACATCCCCCCTTCGTGCGTGCTGCTCCGCTCCGGCGCTGGAGCCCCCCAGCAGCTCAGGGCACCCGCGGTTGTGACAGGAAATTTGGAGGACGCCCATTTATTTATTCCTTTATTTCTCCCCTCCTGTTCCGCGGGGCTCCACGAACGCCCCCGAGGGGCTCGCGGGGGCTCCGAGGGCCGCCCGGGGCCCGGCTCCCGGCTCCCCCCTTCCTCGGGCCGCAGGTGCCCGGCGCCGGGAGCCCGTGGGCAGCGGGAACAAAGGCGGCGGGCGGCAGGCGGCGGTGGCGGCCGGGCCCGGGCCGCGCTGAGGCGTCCCGGCCGCCCCTCCCCGCTTCCTGGGCCGGGCCGGGCCGGGCGAGGCGGCCCCCGCGCCCCTGCCCCCGCCCCGCCTCGGCGCGGAGCGGAGCCGCCGCAGCGACAGCGGCGCCGGGCGCGGGAGCTGCATGTGCGCGGCGGCGGCGGCGGAGGAGGAGGAGGAGGATGGCCGTGCTCAAGCTCGCCGACCAGGTGGGTGCCGGGGGAAGGGAGCGGGCCCCGGGGCACCGCGGCCTTGCGGGGGTGGGGCGGGAGGCCCCCGGCCGGCCCCGGGGCAGGGGGAGGCGGCAGCTCGGGGCCGGAGCTCCGAGCCGGGCTCGTTTCGGCGCAACCCGCAGCGCGGGGGTCCCGCAGGCGGCCGGGGTCCCGCACCCCCTGCTCCCGCAGCGCCAGCCTCTCCTCGGAAAAGCCTCCATGAAACCCCTTCCCAAGGCGCTGGGAAGAGGCTTGGAATGAAAAAAAAAAGGATCAGGCTGCTCCTTTCAGGATCTCCCTGTTGATAATCCAGGCTGTGAGCGTGAATATTAAAAGTACGTATGTTATGGCAGGCTGAAATTGTGCCATTTCAGTGCTTCTTGCGTTTAACGAAGTCCTTGATTTCACCGCCTTTAGGATTTTTAACCTTTAGCTAAAAATCTTGTGGTGAGGATTTTGCTGCAGCAGCAGAAGTCAGGACAGATTTAAGCCAAGTGGATCACGTCTTGATGAAATCCGTATTGCCACAAAAAGCAACAGCAAGCTGTCAGCCCGCTGCTTGCCCTCCTCTTCTCTTCTGGCCACCCTTGAAGATGAGGGATGGGGCTCCTTGGAGCTGCTGTAGCGCCCCTGCAGCACGCCTGCCCTGGGGATGCTCGGTGTCGTGGTGGTTCCCGGTCGGGCTGTGCCCGGAGAGGCGATGTGACATGACAGGCTGCCAGATTTTCTTTGCAGGTACCTGTCTGCTGTTGTTTACCAGGGGATAGACTGGTCTGTCTGTGCTCTTCCGACTGGATCTCTTGCAATTTTTTTCCTCAGTTTCTTCACCAGATCTTCTTTTACTTCTGAGGGACTGGAGGAGTGGGAGGACGTGCTCAAAGCTGGCTGCAGCACTTCCTCTAAAGCTGGGCCCACGGGTTCGTGTGTGTCTGTTCCTGCGTGTTCAGAGCTGTAGGCACAGAGCCCATGGCAGTTCGAGCAGCTGTAACCAAAGTGTCAGTGCCGCACAGCCCACAGCGGTTGCGCTGTGTGGGTGAGGCCAAGCTGGACTTCTTATCTACCTCAGGTTTGGAGAGCATTGTCCTCAGGTTGGTGCCCCTCTCACCAAAAGACACGTAGTAGCAGCTGTCCCACGTGCTTAAAGATAGACACAGGTGAACCAGAGGTGAAGCTGGGACGAAGAACGGCGTGCTTGGCAAGTTCTGTGCTCCTGTGACAACCCCTGCCTGTGCTCAGACTTGCTGAGGCTACAGGAACAGGCTCCTTCTGTCTTTCTTCCTGCTCTTGAGTATCAAGTCAATTGTGGCAGCGATAACTTGCAGCGATTCAGGAAACGGCTTCCTTTTGCTTAAATGCAAGAGACCACAGCAGTCTGTGCTGTCTCCTGCAATGAGGATTGCGGTGTGTAGGACACTGGACAAGGCATAGCTGCCGTGGTTGTGACCTGGACTGCTGCAAATGCAGGCTGGTGTTTTGTGTGCTCAGTGTGCAGCCTGTTCAGGTCTCGTTGGCGATGCTCAGGGGAAGCTGACTCTGAAACCAAGAGTTCCTCTCTGTCTCTGGTTGTGATTTCTGTAGCACATGCTTTCTTCTGGCTCCATGATGTTCTCTCACAGGGAGGAGAGACTTGTGTAGGAGAAGACTGGAGAATCCCACATCGAGTGTTTAAGCATGTTTCTCCAAGAAACTTGTTTACTCCTTGTCTTCATTCTTGCTTTCTCTTACCAATGGCATCTAACAGCACACAGAGCGTCCAAACAGAAGAGAAACTAATCACAGGCTTTGAAGAAAGGCAGACTTCCATTATTGCTTTTTTTCTGGTACTGCTGAGAGGTGTCAAGGTATTGCTGTGCTTAAACCTCCAAAGAGATTAGCGTCTCTGTCTGTTTGGCTGCATTCTGTCCTTAGGCAGGAGAGCTCAGTTTCGGACTTTAGTATTTTTCATACGGTGCGTGTAGGTTACTTGAATTTGTTTCCAAGTGATTGCAATTGCTAGCTCATCAGTTGTGCCATGAGAAGCCCTTAAATCTTTTAACCACAGGAAGTGTATTTCTACCATTATTCATTTCTGCATGAACTTCCCTCAGGACTCTCCCTTCAGTAACCCCCCCAGTAGTAATTTCTGAATGTTAAAGTGAAACAACCTAAAACAAGTCATAATTGCTAGCATTTTAATCTTTATATTGATGTGCCTGTGCAGTTGTAACAGTTCTAAATACTCCCATCGTCATATAAAAATACTGTGAAACTTATTCTAAATCATAAAACTTTTATCTGTTCTTTTTTTTTTTTTTTCCCTCGCCATCTCTGTAGTGAATCCTGATTACAACAAGCATGTGAGTTGCTTTAAGGACTAAATATATATATATATGTGCATATATATATATATATAATATTCAGGTCTGAGTTATTTCTGTGTTGCTCCCTACTCAGTTTATTGGTTGCACCTTTTTCATTCTGATAAACATCTGTGTTTTATAATATGTGAGGATGCAGCTATATGCGATAAAAGCCTTTGTGCGTAAGCTGGAGTTCATAATGAGCAGAAGATGAGTGTTTCAACAAATGGGTGGCCAGAGACTTTCAGGCGGAAGCTTCACTGACACATCTCGAGCCTGGCTCTGTGGACAAGATGATGGGGCGTGAAAAAAACCTTCCCGTGCTCCCTCAGGGGCTGGCTGAGGAAAGCTTCTTTCTTTTGCTCGTTGTTCGTGACTGTGTTTTGCATTGCCGTTTCCTCCTCCTTGCAAGTCTCCTTTCCCTTTACCAAAACTGTCTGAGGGTATCACTTGTTTTTCTGAATTTTGTGGCTGGTTTTCAAGCAGCTGTTGTTGCCTGGATCTGCCCCTGAGCAGCCGTGGCCGGGGTGTTTCCCACCACAGGTCTCCCCGCTTGCGCTTCTCACACAGCTTGTTCTTAATTGCTCACGTTTGCATCAAGTAGCTTAGTTTCTTGAGAATCATTTCTGCGTTTGCCACGTGCAGACTTCTCAAGAGAAAGCCTATTAGCTGAAGTCCTGCTGAATGTGCTTTTAATCTGAGGTAGTTACGTCGGATTTGGGATGCCAGTGCTCTGTGGGCTCACCCGTGTTGGGGCAGCGGTGCGCGGAGCAGCCCCTGTGTTTGTCCTGGTGGCTGTTGGAGGCTGCTGCAAGCTCTGCCCTGCCTGGGTGCTGCCTGTGGCCACCCATGTTCACGTGGGAAGTGCGTCATTCTGTCCTTGGAAAGCACCGGGTATCTTTTCTGTGAACAAAAATCAGAAGTTACATAAAGATCAAGTCGGTGTAGCTACTTTTAAGAGCTGCAGCGCTTGGTGCTTTTGTGCCTGAATTCGGAGAGACACTCGCTGTAGATTTGAGACAGGCCTTGACCCAGTGCACCTGGGGGCCCAAATTTCCTGTCACTTGAGTTTCACCAGCTCAGGCCCCGTGTGCAGAAAACAACG
Source organism: Anas acuta (assembly GCF_963932015.1). Taxonomy (NCBI): domain Eukaryota; kingdom Metazoa; phylum Chordata; class Aves; order Anseriformes; family Anatidae; genus Anas; species Anas acuta. Next base: position 38,018,613 of record NC_088984.1, on the reverse strand, counting down.
ATAATTTTTAGGTTACCCTTACAAGCGTGTGTGAGGGTAATGAAGCCCAGCTAAATGGTGTGTGCACCGAGGCTGCTATTAGCTGCAAAACCTCATCCTGTCTCCAGGTATTTTGCCTGTTGTCCTTGGCTGCTGAGGGCAATGCGGTGTGACTGGAACTGAAAGGACCATTTCTCTCCCTTTCCCAAACGCTTTCCTGTCTTCGACAGTTCTCACTGACCATCAGGATCCTTTTTATTACGGTCACAGAGAAACAGCATTAAACAGATGTTTAAAATGATTTTAAACAGATGTCAGAAATCGTAAAAATCGCCTGGGCAGAGGCTGGATTTGATCCGAACACACTCAAAAGCAAAATGAGTACAACAGTAACAAATAATCTCCTAACAAAGCTGATTACATTTCCAAATGTGTGTGTTTTAAAATAAAAAAAAACTCTGGAAAATTCCTGCCCTTGCTTAGCGGTGTGGGCAGGGTGGGTGCTGCTGCCTCCCAGGTGGCCGCGGAGCTCTGACAGGTTTCGTGTCTGGCCCTCTTCAGACGGGGGGAAAGAGACTTTGAGTCCCCAAAGAGAGGAAGGTGCAGAGCAGGAAAGGAAGCTGCTTGCTTTTTTTGGTCATGGCTTATGAAGTATCATTTTCAGATGGCTTCGTAGCTTGTTTTGAGGTAAATTTTTATCAGGAGGATCCTGGAGTTGTGCACTGTGCTCACGTCTATTTGTATATTTTTCTGTAGAGGAGAAACCCTCCAGAAGTGTGGTGATGCTGTGAGGATTTTGTGATGCTTACACCAAGATGCCTAGGCTGCCTGGTCTTCGGGGCAAACCAGAGGCAGACAGCAAAGGAAATGGCCATGTAGCTGCATGTGGGGTTTCTGGGGCCTGCCTGTTGGTTGCTGGAGTGGCCAGAGGCCCGAGATGTGGGGAGGCTTGTTGAGAACAGCACATCTCGGGCTGTTCCTTTGAAAGACCAGCCCTTTGGTCTTTAAAAGCTGCTGTTTAGGCTGTCTGCAGGCTTGGGCAGATATTGTACACAGTAAGTCAGCATATTGTGTTTTTTTAGCCTTTTTATCCCTTTTTAATCCCCGTTGACTAGAACTTTTTTTCTTTTCTCTGATACTAATACTGGTTCTAGTGTCATCAGGTGCCTACAGGAGCCAGGTATTATAGGTATGGGCCTGTATTAGGCCAGCATTTAAAAGTACGTTTTGATAACATTGACCATATAATTGGATTTTTATTCCTCCACTTGAAGCCACTGCTTCACATACTGCTGCTTCTGTACATGTATGTTGCAAAACATATGGGTGAGCTAAACTTACTAGCAGAACATGATTTTTGTCATACCTCCGTATTTTAACCGTTTAGTTTAGATGCTTTAAGAGCTAGAAAAATTGCATTTTCAGGTGTTTCAATTTTTAAATTATTATTTTTTTTTTCAAAAGTACATAGCTGACTTAAGTCACTTTTTTTGTTAGCTGCAAAGCCTGGACTAAATAGTTCCCACAGCTGCTGGCTGTGGCTTCAGCCTTGGTTTAATTGCTGCACTAGGAGCATGTAGCAGCATGATCCTAGAGCCCTTCAGCCTGGTGATGGGTGGGAATCAAAGCATTACAAAATTACATTTAAAAGAAGGGAAATTATTTTGCAGTTTTATCTGAGGGTTTGAGGTCATTATTGAAGTTTGCAAGGAGTTGGTCAACAAATTACAGCAGTTAGTTGTGGCTAGGTAATTGTGACATTCTGAAAAAGTGCGTGCTTTTTGATGACAGACATTTGCATATGTGTTGCTTTTGGGGGAAGAAAAAGCTGTCCCAGGCTGCAGATGTACAGCCAAAACTGGAGGGTGTTTAACGTGTTTTTGCCTCGTGATGTTAAATCTCCTTGCCTAACGTAAGCTTGTCTGGTCGATGTTTGTACTTCGTGTTATGAGTTGTTTTTATGTACGGACGTGCATTTTTGTGCTTGAATTATTTGTAATAGCTTGCTTTCGAATTTTAAAGGAGTGCTTGGGGAGAATGCCCTTGCAAAGCTCCTGCTTCCTCCCTGCGGCTGCATGCTACTGCATCTTTATGAGGAAGTAAGTAAAACCATAGTGGCTGACTTCTGCACAGTCTTGACAGATATATCTGATTGGATCTGTTTGCTGAGCCAAAGCTTTAGTTTTTTTGTTTTTGTTTTGTTTTTTTTAATGAAGAAGTTGATTTCTCAAGAAAAAAACCTTTTACTGTTGAATGATGTACATGTAGGATTGCTCCAAGGCCACATCTTGATATCTTTAATGACGCAACGTCTGCAAATGATCACTAGCACTAGCAATGAATAATTTGGTGTTTAAACATTGCCGTTTCTGTTCTGGCATATTTTGTGATCTCAACATATGACTTTTTTTTTTGTCCCTCCCCCTGTGTTGCAGGCGTTACAATTTTAGAGACTTGTTGCTTGATCTTTTGTCCATGCAAAGACTTAGAGCAAAATAATCCTGTGGTGCCTCCTGAATTGCATACCTGTGTCTGATGTCTCTATAAACAAAGTATTGGCAGCAGGAGAGAGCTTGTAACTTGAAGAAATTAAATAGTTAAAAGGTAGAAATCAAGTATTGCTAACCTCATGAGTTATCCTTTCGTGTTTGGACAAGGTATAAACTAAAGAGCAGTTGCTCTGGTAGACACGTAAGTATTACAGAATCCTCTCTGGGCAAGGAAACTTCTCTGAATGTCAGTCAGCTTTTGTATACGTTTCTTCATTAATAACGTAGGCAATACCACTCAGATGGAGAACCTGGCCCATTTCATCGTAACACCGTTCTGATGCGACGGGCTCCTTGCCTGCCTGAGGTGAGGGGGCTGCAGGTTGCCTTCTGACAGCTCTTCTTCAGACCAAGTTCTGCCTTTGGCTGCGTTGACTCCCGACTGCCTTTGCAGGAGCGTGGGGGAGCTGCTTTGCTCTTACAGCAACATGCTGGTAGCAGCACCCGTGTTGCTGTCCTTCTGTGCATAAAGTTCATTTTCCCTGTACTTATAATAGATGGGCAACGTGTCCTTTTCACCAGTGTTTTCATTCTCCTCTTCCTAACTGCGTGCGCTCGTGCCAGTAGCAAAAGGTGGGATTTAGAGGCTGGAAGCCTGTGCTATTGCCCGTAAAGCACTGGTTTGCTCAGCGTGTTCTTTAGTTGCTTAACATGCCATGGGTAAAAAATGAGAGAACAAAGGCCTGAAATACTCCACATTGTCTTTGTGCTTCCAGCTGCTTTAATGTGCTTGCCAATGTGACACGCAGCATTTATCTCCAATTTAAAATCAAGAGAGGGACTTATTTAGTCATTGACTCCAGGAAAGTTTCCAAAAAGCTCCACCAGCCACGGGAGTGCAGTGTGCCGGAGCCCGCGAGCATCCCTCCTGCCTGAGAGGAGTGTGCTTAGGTGAGCGGTCCAGCTGCCTCCCTCTTGGTGGGAATCAAGCCCAGCATGAGGAAATGTCTTTATTTTAATGTAAACAAGCCCTGATCCTTTAGGGATGTGTGTAATCCCCTCCTCTGTTAGGGGTCGTGGCCTTGCTTCTGGTGCTGTTTTCTGTGGATGGAGCCTGTGGCTGAAGGCAGGTGGGAGGTGGTGCGAAGCTGCCCTGCCAAGAGGGCTTTGGAGTGGTGGTGGGGAACAGGGGGGCTGCAGCCTGGACCCCGAGGGAGGCGTGGAGGAGAGGGGTGATGTGGGTGGGACGGAGAGCGAGGTTGGGAGGAGGTGGCCCTCATCCTGATTTGCAGCGCGGGAGCTGGGTGCCGAGAGACTCTGCGAGCAAGTCCAGTCTGAGAGCACAGCAGGTGACAGAGCAAGAACCAAATCCTGATTTACTTCTTTCCCTGGCTGAATCACAGCGGTGCCCTTGTGCCCTGCACGCTGTGTGAGTGCTGTTTGTACTGCGTGGGCTGCTGCCAGGCTTAGGATGTTGCAAGATGAGAAATGAACGGTGACACGTGGTTTCATAGCACACTGCTAGCGAACATTTTGTTTAGATGTTGGTTCTGTAAGGTGTGAAACAGGCACTGGTGCTGCTCAAGAGAAAGCGCTCTGTTAGGGAATGGTTTCTGGGTCACCTGGTGGGTTAGGTTAAGGTTTGTTCTGGCTGCTTGCAGTGGGTGGCTGCCTTGGGTTGCTAATCCCGTGTCATAGGCTTAGCATTGTAGCTGGCCGTACAAATGGTAAAAATGAGATCAGCCTGTTGTGCCTTAGCGCCACTTCTGTAGACTAAATGTCCCAATAATCCCGGGCTGTGTGACGCTTGGCCACAGCATGCACGTAAAGCTGGGTGGGTTGAGAGAAATGGAGGTAGCCTCCCAAACTCAAGCAAGGCAAACTTGCTGTAAGTGGATGGGGTGGCGTTCCTGGGTGCGTTCACACAAGGTCCACTTCATGTCAGGCTGAAACCAGGCAGTTTCCTTACTAAGTCATGCTTATTATTTGTCAATATTTACATACATACGATCTAGCTTCTAAGCAGAAGATGCTTTTAGAAGCGTTTTTGTGAAGACCGGTGAATTTGTGCCTCACCCCTGCTACCCAGAGGAGTAATATTTCTTCTCTGAAGTGGAGCAAATTGGGCTGAACAGATTTGTCCTCCTCCTCCACAGAGGACTGTTAGCTGGGGTAGCTGCTTGCAGCGTGCCTTGCTGCTGCCCTCTTCCAACAGGCCTGTGCACAGGCTTTATGTTAATCGGGGATCACATTTATGATCTTCTGGTTCTAGTACCTGGTAGTGTTTGTGCATCTTTAATGGGTTCTCATGACTGTATTGTGCCCTCTGAGGCAGGTGTGTGGTTTACCGGGGAGCTGCCTGGAAATGGAGAGAACGACAGCAAATCGAGCAGAGGCACATGATCTTCAGCACTTCGGGTTCCCGCAGTGCCAGCGGAGGAGCTCTGCAGACGACTGTCTGAAAACCCTTCTGTGACTCCTTATGAGTGACTCCACGCAGACGTGTGGTCTCCAGCACTTTAGAAAAAGGGTCTTTGAAGACCTGTGGGCTTGCAGACAGCTGTCTGAAGAATCCCTCAGTTGATTCTATAGGGACAAAAATTTAAACCAAGTGGACAAGCAGGCATAATTCAGTGCCTTAACCTTTGCTTCTGTATTTTCTGCCTCCACAGAGCTCTAGCGTGGAGCAGGCTTTTGCCAAATGCCTCTTCACAGCTGCCTGCACAAAGGGTGCTCCGAGGCTTTGACCCACAGAAGTGACAAAACCACTTCATGTGTTGCCTGGCCTTGTGAGCTTATTGAGCTGTCCGGTCTGCTAGGCTGAATTGCACTGCTGCTCGCTGGGATACTGAAGCATCAAAAATAAGCACTGTGTAAATACCCGTGCTAACGCTGTGTGGGTGCAGTCCCAGGAATAGCATTGCATTTGGGAAGTGATTCTTAGGTTCCTGACTCTCCCTCTTTTGGTGTAGTTTGTTTGCTTTCAAGCAGTAGAGAAAACAGTCCAGATTTTTTTGGTTTCACTGATCAAGCAGTCCTCTCTGCAAAAAGACAAGCAGTTGGCTTAGAGGAAAGCCTGGTTGCTTGAGCCTTCCTGCATTCGTTCTCACGTGCTGCGCTCCCCTTAGAGCTGTGCTGATCCCTGTGGTTCATAGCATGACGCGTGACATCAACACAAAAGCCGTGTTTTTGTTGGGTCCACCTTAAACTAATTAAAAAAAACAGTCAGACCTTGTTTGTGTAGCTCATACCCCGTCTTTTTGAAACAGATGTGGTTGAAGAAAGGTTTGCATTACCAAGACTTCAGAAATATAACTAGAGGAAATGTTATTTCTGCAGGTAGGTAAACAGAAGGGCTTTCCTCGGCTGGGGATGTATCCCCAGCCTTGCAGCCCCTTGCAGCTGTGGTGTGGGTGCCCCTCTGCTTTCCCCACCCTGCATGCGTGGCAGAGCCAGGGTCAGGACGCTGTTTCTGGTTTCTCCTGCCCTTAGGACTAGGGGAGCATATCCCGGAGTTGGGATGTTTTTCTTTCACCCTGGGGATTTGCTTTGTTATGCTGCAAGCCCTTTCTGTGCACAGAGGCTAACCCTGGAGGTAGTGATCCCACAAGGGACAAAGGGGTTCAAGTGTCTTTTTGATCTTCCCTGCTACCCCCAGGCCAAGTTCGCTCAGTTGCTGTGAGCTGATCTCAGTTGAGCTTGGAAATCCACTGAAACAGCTGCCCCCAAATAACTGTTCTGGGTAGATATTTTGCTGTGGATGCTCCTCATAGCCTTGCACGAAAGCATCTTTTGCCAGTCAGTCATAATGCATTGTGGCAGTGGAATTACTACTGGCTAATTCTTCTAGAACAGCTCTTTTGGTAAACGTCTGAGCGCAGAAGGCCCTGCTACGAAGAGCAGTGAACTGCCCATCCCACACGGGTCCAAGAGAGGAGGCTCTTCCCAAGGTATTAAAGCAGTTTAGTTCGTTCATGGGTGTTTAGAAAGGAACATACCAGTGGTAAGTTTTATGGTGCATGACTTAAAATATTTCATATTCATTAGCAAACAAGTACCAATTAATTTTGCATTATGACGCTTAAGGAGTAGACGGCAAGGAATGGTATTTAGCTGCGGCTGTTTGGCAATTATGACCTTGTATATAATAACAGACTCAATAAATTCTTGATGTGAGAGCGCCCCATTAATCAACACAGAGTTAATTAACTGTGTTGCTTACACAGGAAGCACTGCACAGAGCTGTCTGCTCCTCTGGAGTGCTACAGGCTGAAAATGTTTGGTTTGTCTGAGACCCAGCGTGTTCCCACAGGCTTTCCCTCAGAGCTGATGCTGAGGGAGCAGCATCTCCTATCCTCTCCCTGTCGGTTCCCTCATGGTTTGTTATTGGCTAAAATTGGGGATTACCCGATGCTGCTTTCTGCCTTGCTGTGGCTGAGCATGTACTGCCTATTAACGCCTGCTTTTACAATACAGAGATTTTGTCTGCTTTCTGAGGTTTTATGTGAGGATTGCTTGCTTTGAGTGGCAAAGCAAGTGTTTTACCTGCCTCCGCCATCTACCGAGACAAATGTTTTCCCCGTGCTCACCCTCATTTATCAAGTGTAACGGGACGTCCTTGGCACTCTGATGGTGAGCTGATTGTGGGCTCTGGGAGCGGGGAAGGGGAGGAGAGGGGAGATCTCGCAGGACCTCAGGATGATTCAGCCAAGCTCCATTGCCCAAACGCCAGCTCCCCTGCCTCAGCCACACGGCTTCTGCGCTTGGTAAATGATGGGGAAAGAAACTTTTTTTTGTTATTTCTTCCAAATTTGGGAACCAGCACTCAGCTGGCACCTCCTGCCGTTAACCCCAGCGTGTCCCTGGCGGCTGCAGGCTGAGAGTCCCGCTTCCCACTGCCTCTCCTGCCCGCCTTGAAAACCATGGCAAATGATATCATGGGTCTGCTACGTGATGTGGAAGGTGTGCAAATGGATGCATGCAGTCAGAAAAATTGAAAAAATAGCTGTAGAAGTGTGAAATTTTAGAAAAGATTATTTTTTGTCTGTGAACAATGGGCAAAATACAGGACTGGAGACAGACAAACTTTAGGCCTTTTTGTAAGGGGGAAGTGAGGAGCCAGAGAGTTAGTCAATTTGATGCCAACATTGTGAAGTATACGAAGCAAATTGTTGCAGGTTTAATAGCATCTAAAGGATGTTAAGGTAATTAAAAAAAATAAAAACAAAAACAACAGAGCCGCAAAAAAAGCATGGAAGCAAATGTTCATCATAATGAAGGACCCGTATCTTTATTTTTATTTTTTTTTTCTTGCAAAGGTTCAGAGCGACAGGAAGACTGGCATTATTTCAAATTTTGAAACTACAATATCATTTGCTATAGCTGACTGGAGTTTTAAAGCCCTAAGCATGGGGGGCTGCATCCTGGTCCCCCAAATTTCAGCGATGTTTGATGTTCCCTGCATTCGGTGGCATCTGGCCTTTCTGATAGCGGAGGAGGAGTCAAGAGCGTCATGTTGGGAAGTTATAACGTTTCTTGTTCATGGTTGTTTCTGGGACGGTGGAAGTAAGGATTTCTGAGAAGTGAAGTCTCTGCTGCTGATTTTCTGCTCTGTGCAGGGAGATGGGACCTTGGGTGCTCTTGTTTGAAGCTTAACGTTGCATTCACAACAGCGGTAACAACCCTGTGAAGGGCCTGGACTTCTGCTAACCTCAAGGGGAAAAATGAGGAACAGTAAGTGCCTGGCTTGTTCCTCATACAAGTGTGGTGAGAGGCTGGCACCTGGGTGATTTTCCTGCCCTTTTGAATACAGGAAGCTGCTGCAAGGATCCTCTTTCTCTTCACCAGTTGCTTTCCGTGCCTGTTTTCTTTGCAGACCCTCAGAGCGTGTTCTGCTCTCTAGCAGCAACACAGCTTTCTGCTCAAGCTCTGACGTAGCTGTGGCAAAGTTAGTGATATATGAAGATGCTTTTGGCATGAGTAGAAATTACAGGATTTGGTTGCCAAGGCAAGCAATTCCAGTTTCGGCATGCAATGGGGCAAAAATCCTTTGTTTGCTTTAATGAAAGCTGTAAAACTGAGGAGGAAATAAATATGCTCTAGCAGGATCCTGGTAGATATGTAAGGAATGTTATAGAGTCTGAATCTACCCAGCATCACAAGGTAGCAGTGGCTTTAAGATACTGACTCCTCTATTCAGAAGCATTTTTAATCCTTACATGGTACCCTACAGTTCCTTTCTTGCATGCCAGCACAGATATTTCCAGCATGTTACAAAGACAGATGAATGAACGGAAGGGGGAGAGATAACCTGATGTTTTCTGATTATTAACATTATTTTTAACAGCTAGAAAAGCTGTCTATCGAGAACATTTTGGCTGTATTGATGAAGCAGAGGGATGAGTGAGTGCAAATTTTAATGTTAGGAGGGTGACACAATTCCTGCTTGAAGAAGGATTTCTTTGCTTCTAGATGCATGGGTTAACATCTTTTTAATAGTTTTTAAATATTTGGAAATTTGAATAGTTTATTCTTCTGGCTGCAACAGGACACACCAGAGTTTCTGCTACTTGTATAGATTTTAAAGGTTTGTTATATTTGGCATCTCTTTACTTTTATAATAAATTCCAGCAGAAAGGAATAGTGATGAGCAGATAAACTCGATACAGCAGAGGTGTGAGCACATTTAACTGTTTCTCACGATTACAGAACACACACTCTAATTGCTTGAAGGTAACATGAATTATGTCCCATCTTAAAAGCAAGGGGACAAAGTAGATGATGATTTTGCAAGAGTAACGGCAGGAATGTAGTTTCTGCATACCTTTAGGACCCGAGGCAGGCTGTTTTGTGGTAGGCAAAGCCTTTGTCATAAGGCAGGTGGTCTCCGTGGCTGGTGCTGGTTCTCCCTTTGAAGTCCATGCTCTGAAGCCACGTTTAAACCTTCCTTTGTCTGGCAGCATTATGGGTGTGTTGCTGAAAACACCTGGGCTGGCTGATCTCTGGTTTATTCCAGTTGTTTCTGAACACAGACGCTGCAGTTGCTTGTCCCAACCCAGGGCAACCTCTCAGGGACCAAAGCAGAGAGCAGAAGTGCTGTGCTGCTGTGCTGCCCAGCGTGCACCATCAGAGCTATGGTGTGTCTGCTTCCAAAGCTTGCATCTTTCACAAAAATGTCGCGCCCTCTTTCCTGCCTCAGCCTGGCTCCAAGCAGTTATTAAATTCTGTCTCTCGATCCCGCGTGGCATCACGCTCCCTGGATTCTCCCAGAATAGCTGAGACCCCTTGGCTGCCTCTGGTTTTCCCTTCCTGAACTCTGCCACGCCTCCTCTTAAGCCACCCAAAGTCTGTCTCTGAAATTGCCTGATAATTAGTTTCATCTGTTCGTTCTTTTGGAAATTTTGTTCTGCTTTATTCTTGTCTTTTGAAATTATTGTGTGCTGCTCGTTCTGCCAGCTGTGATACTGCTTGCATTGCTCTGTCAGCACGTCTGCTGCCTTGCAGGGTTTGTGCAAAGAGAGGAGCCCAGTGCAGGTGGGCTGTGGATGAGCTGCTGTGACCACGGGGAACGGCTTGACAGAAAAAGAATTTCTTTTGGTATGTGGCTCCATGTAGCTTCCGCACACCCTAAAAAAGTAGATTAAAAGGAAAAAACAGCTTCAAAACAGCAATAAAACCACATCCTGACCTTAAAGGTAAGATGCATTGTTGAATGTTCAGGAATGTGTTCAATACGCAGGTGCAGAGTGCACATGGAAATGAAAAAACAACCCCTGAACGCTGTAATGAAAAAAAAAAAAGGGACAATAATATTAAAAAAAATGAATTTAAGACAAATGTGCTTGTATAGTATTTACATTACTAAGAAATTATTTTTGAATTCATTCTTTGTTCTACACGTTTCTTGTGGGACTGTGTGTGGACTGTACATCAAAATACTTTTGGAAAGCTGAAGTAGTGATAGGCAAGTGGTTTTTCTTATGTCACGGTGGGACTTTCTGTGAACAGTGCGTTAAATTGGGGGCTTCCTAAAAGAGGCTGCCCAAAACCATTCAGGTTTGTGCTGCCGGCCAAACGGCTGGCTGCCAAAGGGGTGCCCAGAACGGAATGATGCCCTGGCACCACCAGGGAAGTAAAGTAAAGTAGAGTTTCTTGTACCAATATAAGGAAAGTCTGCTCTAACCTATGCTTACAAAGTCTTCCTTTTTGCATTTTTTATATAAATGAATACGGTCTCTAGCCACTTCTTTTTTAAGGCTCAGTGGAGCACGGATGTGGTGATGCATCACAGTGTTACACCCAGTGATCTGATGATTTCTCTCCTCCATACTTAGACTGCCCTAGCAAGATGCCTTACAGACATGTCATTTCACCTTTTTGAGTCCCATCTGATTTATTTCTGGCACGTGTCTTCCCTCTGCTTTAAATCACTGCATGCTGTATGCAGTGCTGTTAAGATTTGATTGGTTTTCCCCTGAAAACTGTGAAAAGACAGGCAGCGTTTTAGCTGGTGCAGTATCTCTTGCAACCTTTGGGCACTTGTATGGAAAGCATCAGCCTGGTCGTGAACCCAACAGCCAGCAAAGAAAATGTGCTGAAGCGTGCCTCTCGGAGCAGTGTGGTCCCTTGCCAGCAGCCTGTCCTCTCAGGCTGTGCCCCACAGGTGCTTCTCCAAATCCTGAAAACCAACCCAAACCAGCACTGGCACATGAACCCAATCACATCAATTGGCACATGAAATCTCTCTTCTGCAGTTGTTAACTAGTTTCTTTGAACATCGCTTAGTTCTCGCAATTAGCCTTTCACAGAATACCCAGTGTGAAACCTTTCTGGCATTTTTCCCCCCAAATGCAGCTTTCTGGGTTTACTTCAGCGGTCAATAGCAATAATAAATATTATTGCCACTCAGGAGCTACCTTGTTGTTGGAGGGAATGGAATGGAAAATGGAGGGGGTGTATCAGATGGCTTAGAAATTCCCTCTGACGTCTCTTGCATTAAGGTGATGAATTTGGGTGCATTTATTATCCCCCTGGGGACGCGATGCATTGGATGATGGAGCACTCGGGAGGACACGGGGAAGGGGTGTTATTTTGGTAAATGTTGTGTGAAATACAAGTTTAGTGGTGGTGGTGTTATTTCTCTTCTAATTGTTTTCCGGGACGGCAGCATTGTTAGTTTGAGTAATTATTTTTGTAGTTCCTTGGTTTGGTGTTACTTGCTTCCTGTCCTAACAGCTTTTATGGTGTTTTCAACTGTTAAGCGGTTGCCTTTTTGCACCTAGCCATGTGTGTAACCATCTGGAGCTGTTACTTTTTAACCCCTGTGAATAATTTAGTTCTGGTATTGGTATATTTGCCAGTGGTCACAAATACATGCCAGTCATTCCTGAGGTTAAAGAAGACAGGAGCAGAACTGACACATACTGCCCTTCCTCATCTGTGCACCTGGTTAGGTGCTGGGGTTGTTCCTTTTTGTGTGTGATGATAAGCTGTGGTTTAGTTTGTTGTTCATGAGACCAAGTTGAGATCTCTCTTTTCCTCCCTATCAGGTTGGTAACTTCACGAACCTGCTCTGAGTATTTGAAGATGAATTTATTTGTGTCTTAACATTGTAAGAAAGGGAAGAACGTGATGCCAAGTAGTTATTTGTTAACTGTATTAGTTTATACACTAAACAGTTTTTACTGAATTTTTAGCTAGCAAAAATGTAATTTCTGGACTTCTCATTGCTCGTGATATTAACTGCAAATTTAAATGAATCTCCGTTGCCTTCTATTACATGTGAAATGCATGTCAATTTGCTGCAGTTAACAGCAGCAAAATTCCACAATAGCTGTATTCTGCATTGTGACAGACAATTTTATGTGCATATTATTTTTTCTGCCATCATTTCTAGTGTCCAAGAACCATTGGTCTGCGAAATCAGATCTGCGTGGCTGTTCCTGGTGTGCTAGCCTTACCTCCTTTGCTGTGACAAACTTTGGTAATACCGTATGCTGGAGGTTTGTGGCCCCTTTTGCAGGTCACATCGGCAGGTCTCCGCTTCCCTTTTTGTGACAGCAGCAGGCGTGAAGCTGCTGCATGGGAGCATGGCTGGGAGCTGAGGTTTGGCTTGGAAACTGCCACCCATGAGAAGCTGATGGTGAAAATGAGTCCCAGGGTCAGCAGATACAAGGGAACACTGGGTGGGCACATCTTCGCAGCCCTCTGGCAGTAATGGACTTGGGGGACATTTTGGAACATCCCAAAGCTTTTGGCATTTGGATCAGTGGTGTTTTAGGCCCATCTCTGTAACTCATCACTTGCTTGGGGTTACAACTCTACTGAAAACTCTTGAAGCCTTTGGAGAAGTGCAACTATTTTGTTTTCTTCCCTTAAGCTAGCGGACACACCTCCTGTGCTTGCTTACTAAGTATATAGCCACCTTTTAAAATAAAAGCAGATTGCTTTTTAAAAGAAAACAAACTATCAGGGCTTAAATATGCAATTAACTGTGTTTTAATCTCATGATACTCAGGTGATGTCAATGTGAGTGCACGTGTGGGGAACATTTGCTGTGTGATGCTGATACCTTGTATTGGAGAAAGAGAAGCTCAGGATTCAGCAGGAGCAGTGAAAATTCATGTTGATTTACCTCTGCATTACATAAATGATGAGCTGTATATTCAGAGAGTGTCAGCAAGGTCGTTTTGAAAGATACTGGAGGCAGAAGGCCCTCAGTGGGTTTGTGTATTTACTGACCAAGAATAATTTCACCTTTAGTAGTACTACGTGCAAAATTAAAATATAGCATGTCAATATGAGTAACTGAGTTAATGCTTTAAGAGCTAAAGAGTTTTGTGAGCAGCATGTGTACCTCCCTGAAATCCTGCTACGCTGGGGGTAACATTTTTCCAAACAGGTCCAGTCTGGGAGGTACAAAAGTGTAACACTGTTGCTGGGAATGGAAAGCTTTTGAAGTTGTTTTCAATGTGCATGGTTTAATATGACACTAAACCATATGTCAAAATGCAGCTGGAGTGACACCAGAACAAGTACAACAGAAAATAGAACAGAAACAGAGGCTGGAAATCTACAGAGAACAACACGGTGAGCAAGTTCTCACATATCAAGTATGTACAGAAGCTTAAGCGTGCCTTCTTTTGAAGGTTATATTGAATTTCTGAGTTGGAAGACAATAATACAGCATCTTAAATCAACTCTTATCTGATCTGTCTCACTATATCTTGTTGTTTCTGTGCATGTTGGTATAACCTCTTTGTTTCTTCCCTAAACGGTTGCAATGGGAAGGTTTTTTTTAGCATTCTTTACATCCTGGCGAAGGTGAGCATCTGACTTGGTGGAATGTGTTGGTCAGGAGTCTTTCCATTCTTCCTTCCCTCTTTTTTTTTGGATAAATTTTAGTAGCTTTCTTTATAAAGGTGAGCAAACTACACGCACAGCAACCAGGACGTCCCATCCCAAAGGTGAAGCAGCGTAGCCGCATTTGTTAAAATGCTGATTGCTGCTGCAGCGAGCTCACACTGAGATGCACTTTCCCTATCTCATGTTTTAAAGTATGTTAGTCAGATGGAGATTAGTGCTGTCACTTCTTTCGCTGTGCATTATTAATAATGAAAGGACTGAATAATATGGTGCGGGCTAATGCGTGGCAGTAGAGGCAGTGGCCTGAATTTGACGTGCAGTTGGTAAGTGAGCTATATTCTGCTTTTTTTCCATTATCGTTCTAGTTGAATTGAAAACCATTTTTACTGTTTCCTCTGTTTTCCTCTTCCCTCTGTCAGATTGGATTCTCAAATCAAGCTGCATGAGTTCAGGCTTTTTGTCTGGAAAATACCAATTCAGGAAAATTAATTAATGTCCTGAATTCAAGTGCTAAGCTCTTTTGTTGTGTCCTTATCTCTTTGCTCTTCTTAAGCGTTGTCAGATCATGTCTTCTGTCTAAGGAAATCCTGATGGTGTGACTCAGATTGCCAGGTAGCGTCTGTCCTTTGTCTTCTGGATGGAGAATGGAAGTCAGCCACTGAAGTCCATGACAAAATTTTCAAATGTGTTCAGACCATGTGTTTTCCCTCATGAAACTTCTCAGCTCTCTCTTTTTCCTTGTTCAGAGGATGCTTATGATACGGGGTTTGAAAAATGGGTGATAACTTCCCTCCAGGCAGAGGCAGCTCAGCAATAGGTGGCCTGAAGACTGAATCAGTGTTTTCCATGTGCAACCTGAGTTCGGTTTGGTTATTGAAGGTTTGCAAAGTGACGGGGTCTGTAAGCTCAGGTAAAATAAATCGGATGCTGTAAACATCCTACTTCCCCTCTTCCATGCCTTAAAGATGATCTCATTCCCTTATGCAGCAAAATGTAGGATTGTTATAAACAGGAAACGTTATCAAAACAAATTAGCTGCACCCACCCTTCAAGCCTCAATTATATCCAAAGAACTTGCTTGAACAGAGTAGACTACACTTGTGCACAGGCGCAGAGCTCTGATTATATCACTATATTAAGAAAAGGGGTTGTAATAACATGGGAGAAAATCACAATTTTCACAAGAAAAACTGGAATTGATCCAGATCTAAACTTGGCAGGGTTAGTTATATGTAATTGAAGGTCTGGGAGGTCAATCTGTTCCATGCTACAGTTTAACTTAATTTATGTAATTAAAGCTGCTTCCGTCTCCTTCCCCCCAAATAAATTTGGCAAATGCTGCTTTTTCTTCAGTGTGGGGAACAATGAAAGTTACTGACTGTGACTAGGAATTGCCTGGTGAACTCTGCATAAGCGAGGGAGATACTATCCATGGAAGTCTCTTATCTGGCCTCATTAGGGCTCATTAAATAACAGTAATGCTGCCTGATTATTATTTATAGTGAAGCATGCTTGTGGGTGCATTTCCAGGAGAAACAGAGATAAAGCAAATGAGGGGGAAAAAAAAGAATCCCATCCAGTGGCTCTTTAAAAGATAAAATTCAGCTAAGTTGTAGGTACAAGTGTATTTTAATTTTTCCTGGCAGCTTGGCTTGTTTTTCATCAGCCATTACAAGTGGGGAAGAAATGGATTTTTTTTCTCTGCTGTCTGTGAAGCCCAGTGCCTTCGCGTTGCACTCTGCCAGTGCTGCTGCAAGCCTCGAGTGTTCTGCAGGTGTCACTGGGGGAGTTGGGGAAGGGCTGTGCCTGTGCACCAGAGAGAAGACAACCCAGTTGGAACGCGTTTGCTCATGGTCCAAATGTAGCAGAAAGTCCTTCTGGGCCAAAACCAAGTGCAGCCAGTACAAGCTCGTTGTTTCAGCTCGGGAGCTGGGCGCTGTCCCAAGCAGGGTCCGGCACGTATGCGTGGGGGTGACGTGGCCGAAGAGGCGTTGAGTGGTGATGAGAGGTGGAGGCCTGCTGACCAGAAGCATGGCCAGGGCCTGCTGCTGGCGTTGAAGTTGCCTGGTTTATTTGGTTTGACACTGCTCCTTTGGTGCTCGCTGTCGGTAAGCGGCCTGGCTGTTATGGCTGGAAGCTCTGCTAGTTTGGGTTTTGAAGGGTGAGCAAGAAGTCTGTAGGTACACCAATGTTTTGCTGCACTTCTGCATTTTTTTTCCTCTTTCCTCAACCTTGTGCTAAAGAGGCTTCGTGCATTACTTAAGGGGAAAGGCAGAGGAGTGGGGCTGATCTGGCGCAAGCAGTGGGTGCAGAGGGGTGGCTGGTGGCTGGAGTGCCCCAGGCCGTGCTGCAGGACGCAGCGTGGCCCTCCTGCCCATGCTGCTCTCCCCAGCTGTAATTACAGCAGGAGATGTCTCAGCAGAGGAAGTTGTTTGTAACCCTGCTGCCACATGTCAGTGCTGTTTGGCTGGACTCTGTTCATCCAGGCTGCTGCTGGGGATCCGGTGCAACAGGGAGCTCAGGAAGTCCCGGGGTCAAGTGCCCTGCAGAGCAGGCATCTGGCCAAACCAGGTGTTTTACATTGCTGTTGCTTCTTTTCAGAATGAGCAATGCTGACAAGGTTATTAAAGATAGGAAAGGCAAAACAGCACCGTTCCCCTTTCTGTCCTGTGTTCGTACACAGTCATCCCAACCTCTTAACTCTGTACATGCACAGACGAGCCTTGACCTGTCCTGGGAGTTTGACAGGTGCATAGGTGTTAAAAGTGCTGCCTCTTCAGTGATTTTCCTGATGTTGTGATCTGGCCTTTACCAGTCGCCCTAGGTTTAAATGGCACAGGATATATATATATTAAGAGCATTAGTTAAGCTCCCATGCTTGTTTTAATAATAATCCCCAAAAGGGCCCTTTGAGCTCCTGGGGAGGTAGGCTAGCAGAAGCTGTGTTTTGGTGGCCTTCCATGGTGCCTGGCTTCTGCAGTGCCTCAGGTCCTGTTCTAAGAAGTGAGAACCTTTGTGGGAAACATGTGGGGAGGCAGTGGATTTTGCAAATGTTGGGACTCCCTGCATCAGCCTAGGAGATCCTGGTGCTGGGTGTCCGCAGAAGGACTGCGGGGCAAGAGCTTTCACTACATAAAAGGGTGTGTAGAAATTGAGTCTGCTTTTACAGGAGGCATCCCAAAGGACCCATCTGTGCCTCTTGCCCTAAAAGCAGCAAGAGCTCTGGTGCCAACCTGGCTGCTGGAGGCCAAGGAGGAAGCCTGGGCACCTTAAATGCTGGCAGAGCTGCTCCTCTCTGCTGGTGGGACAGCAGCACCAGCACTCCCTGAAGTAGCCCTCACTGTTTTTTCTGTTCCGGTTGTGGTGTGTTGAGCCAGTGATGCAGTGAAACTCTAATAAACATTTTCCCCTTGAACGCTGTCTGCTATAGTATATATGCTGTCCTATACTACCCTTCCTCTGTTGTGATACAAGAGTCGCAGCCAGTGATGGGATCCCTAAATCCTCTACTGGATGTTATGATATAGCAAAATCTAGCTGTTCCTTTGGGTGCCTTTTGTATGTCTGTGCTATGTGTACACAGAAAAGCATGTATATGATTTTATTTTAGAACAAGGTATTTATTAGGGAAAGTTGACTGGAGCTTTCGTTTTTCCAATGCAGTTGAAGTCTCAGAAGAATGCAGGTGGAGGTTTTTTCATATGCCCCAATTGTTTGACTTGAGTTGAGGCCTGAAATCCAGCTCTGTAAATCTTTTCCAAAATACTATTGCAGCATATATGATATATACATCTGTACGTGTATAGTATATACATGGGTGTGTAAAATATTACAGGTTGCTTACAAAGTTTTGTCTCCGAGATACAACAAATTCCTTGACCTAAGGAAGCACAGTGGAAACATCCCAGTAATTACTGGCAATTTTCAAAACTGCCTCCGTCCAAGTTGAAAGAGAAGATGAATCGTCCACCCCAGCAGAAAGTTACAGGGTAAATGGTGCTTGGCGTATTTTCTTGGTGACTAAACTCATAATTGGCTCCATGTGGGCAGAGGATCTGGCTGTGGTGAGCTGAGACCTGCACAGCAGACACAGAAGTTGTGTTGGAGGCAGTAGGTAGAACATGGCATTTGTACGGATGCTACGTGCTCTGGTGTTTTAACCACTGCTCCTCAGAAGCCATGTCCAGTTTGGAGAGGGTTATTTTATTTTTTTCTCATTGTCTAACTGTGGTTATTAAAGGTTACCATTGTTGCTGACAGATGGGTACAAAATAATTTCTTTCCTATATGAATTCATTTGACAATGAACCCTAAGCAACATCCTGGAGCCTTGGGTAGTTTCAAATGCCTTCAAAATAGTTGTCCAAAGCTGAAATAAAACACCCAAAAAAATAAAACAGCTCAAAATTATGCAGTTAAATCTTAGTGATGATTGCCTGATATTATCATTCTTGAGGCTACTTTGTTGTTAATTACTACTTTGATACCATTTTACTTACGTATTTTAGGTTTAGATGCTGCCCTCCTACGCCACCCTTACAGCTATTTGGCTTAAATACAAGAAAATGACAACCAAGTCCTGCCCGTTCCTGTCTAAATGCCAGACAACTCCATTAATGTCATCATTGTTGTTGTGAGCTGTTACTGCAGGACCTATGTGAGCATTTATTCATATTATTAATTATATTGATCCTTTTTTAGTTACAAAAGGGAAGAGGCCTGGCTTCCAGAAGAAAAGTTGACTTTGATATGCACGTTTACTTCCCTTTACCTCTGGAAAATTCAGGCCCTTAACTTGAGACTCAAGGATGTTTTCTGTCTGCGTCAGAAGCTCAGCACTCGCTCCAAGGCATACACGTAATTTATGGACTCGCATTGCCTGGTGAATTGTTAGGACTCCTTGTCTGCTGTGCTGAATTGAATGCACATAGCAGTTCAAGTAGCTCCTCTATTTTTTTTTCCACCACAAACGAGGTTTCTTGCTGCAAACAAAACCTGAGCTCTCACCTCTCTCCATCCCTTTCTTTCCTCTTTTCCCCCCTCTGCAATCAGGCATGATTCTTACTGCTATTTAAAGCCCTGGTGAGTGGGAAAAAAAACACAAGGCTATGTTGGCAGCTGTTACAGCGGCAATGGCGTTATTCTTTTATCAGGTAAAACCTCCTCATCTTCACTGCCTCGGTGGCAGTGCCGTGCTGTCTCTAGGGTGTGGTGTGGATGCTCCGTGGCCCCTCTCACGCTCTGACGGCAGCTGGGGGCCGGTGCTGGCTGCAGCAAAAACACGAAGCTGTTACCCAGCCTCCCTTCCGCACGTTAATGAAAACCAGCTCAACTGGCCAGGTATTAGATACATAATTCATTTTATAAATAATTCCGTCCTCAGCTTAGCAGGCAAGTGCTTATTAGCTAAAAACATTGCCAGAGCCTCAGGGAGCAGTCTGAGTGAGCAGATTTTGAGGTGCTGAATGAAGCCCCGTTCCCGGTGATGGGCCGAATGAAGCTGCCTGCGGACTGGTGAGGTGAAGGAGGAGGGCTGTAGGGACGTGCTGCTTTCAGCAAGCCAGGAAAGAAACCCTGAGCCCCAGACTTCGTGCCAGCAGGCTGGTTGTGAATGTTTTCTGGTCTCAGCTTTGCTCTCCTGTGTTTTTGGGGTATGGGTAACTGAAACACAGACCTCCAGCTTGGGATCCCGACGTGGTGGGACCTCAGCAGACCTGCCAGCCTGGCACTGCTCGTGTCCTGGCGCTGCTCCTCGTGCTGGAGGTGTTCAGTGATGGGGTAATGCTGAATGAAGGGGGAGGAGGTGGGTTAAAAAACAGACCAGCATTATGTTTGCAGTGCCTAATTCAAAACATCTCATATGGTAGCTAACAGTCCCTTACTTGCAGGGGAATCACATGCTGTCTCTTCTCATGGTGACGTCTTGGTGAAGTGCAGAAGTATTTTTGGCCTCTGCCACACAGTGGAAAACAGTCTCATAGTTCAGCTCCTCATAGTCCTCTTGGTGACGTGCAATTGTCCTTTGGGTCCTCAGTTTCCTTCCGCGTAGAAGGGATGGAGTAGGTGTGTTAGGAGGTGTGTGGGCAGTGTTCAGAACAGAAACTGGTGGAAGCTTTCCATAGCGTTGTGCTGGTGGTACCAGGCAGCTGAACACCACAACCGCTCTCACTCCTGCTCCTTGGAAGAGGAGGGGAACAAGTAAAGGAAAGAACAACTCACGGGTTGAGATAAGGATAATTTAATTAAAGGGAAAAATAATTATTAAGGAAAGATTATTATTAATTAAACAATTTAAAGGGATAAAAGGGAAAAGGGAGGGGGAAAGGGAAAGAAACAAAACAAGTAAAGGCTGTGTGGAAGTGCAGAGGAAAGAAATTCCTGTCCACTTCCCACAAATGAGCGATGCCTGACCACGTCCTTGCAGCAGGGCCTCAACGCACGCAGCCGGTGTTCGGGAGGAGGCCCAACGTTTTCCCAATGAGAGCCCACCCCTCCCCTCTTCCTTTTCCCACCTTTTATTGCTGAGTGTGACACCACATGGTATGGAACATCCCTTTGGTTGGTTTAGGTCAGCTGCCCTGGGGATGTTTCTCTTCCCACTTTTTTGCCCACCCGCTAGGAGGGTTGGAGAGAGTCCCGATGCTGTGCCAGCACTGCTCAGCAGCAGACACAACGCTGGGGTGATCCCACTGCTGTTCTGGCTCCAAGTGCAGAGCACAGCACTGTGTGGGCTGCTGCAGGGAACGGTAACATCCCAGCCAGACCCAGTACAAGTGTGAGGTTTCGTTACGGAGAAGTTTAAGCTTCATGAAAAATCTAATGAGCATGGTTATACCTTGACACGTTATTTGTTATTCGATTCTGACTTGTCCGTTTTGCTAGAACACATTACAAAGCAAGTACAAAGCTGGTTTAAATGTTTCGTTTGAAATTGCTGCTGGGATGTAAAGCTTGTAAGTGTGTTGGGGCAAGGGGAAAGACCCAAGTACCAACCCAAGAACATTTATCTGCAAAGGCTACCAAGATGTATTATTTAAAAATATGTTTTTCTAGCTTAGACTTAGGAAAGTGATTAATGCTTATTATTTAACACAGGAATTCAAGCACTTGCAGGCTTTAAAGAGTAATGAGTTCTTTTGGTCCTAAGATTTTATCTTGAAAAATGTGAAACACAGATCTGTTATGTGAAGAGTTCACAGAAGACAAGTTCGTAGCTTTGGTATTTCCTTAAAAAAGTTAGCCTTTATCCAGATGGCTTCATACTGTTGAGTAGCATCTCCATGTAGGCTGTGATAGTATCAAAGAGGGCTTTATTTTTGCCTTCATCATGACCTTCAAAGAAAAACAAAAACAGAAGAGCCAGAATTAACCTTTTCATATGTACATGTTTGAAATTGTGAACATAGAAATCCATGAATGTACTTCTGTAAAAATCTCTTCCCAGGGGGTTCCCATAGTCCAACTCATTTCACTGTTGTTTTTCAGGAGTGGAAAACACTCTTGCTTTTTATGATGCGTTTTTTGGCTACTTGCCATTGCTTGCTGTTTATCAGGTATGCCTAATGTCTTTGGTGGAGGAAATACCCATGTTTTTTTGGCACATACAATCAAGTTAAGCGTAGCTTAATTTACTTTTTTTTTTTTTTTTTTTTGAGAGACATTTCTTTGGTATGCCAACTGTGCAGAGGGATTTTGCAAGCATTTATTTTGTACTCCCTACTTACTGTCTACGAAGCTGAAATTTGCCCTGGCATTACTCAGTTAAAAATTTGAAACATAACAGCAGCTCTTTTGCTCCTCACGTGTGTAAACTGAAAGTGAGATGGAACTTGAAATTCTCGTATTGTTGCAGTTTCTAAAGGAAAACAGAGCAAAGATTTGTGAGAAA
This sequence comes from Anas acuta, assembly GCF_963932015.1. Lineage (NCBI taxonomy): Eukaryota > Metazoa > Chordata > Aves > Anseriformes > Anatidae > Anas > Anas acuta. The sequence goes on along the minus strand of NC_088984.1, from coordinate 37,996,893 downwards.
GTGGTGCAGTGGTAGGGCTCAATGCATTTAAAAAATTGGTTTAACAAGTTTTCAGGGATAAACTACTTTATCAGTAACATAATCCGTATCCTCAAAATTGTATTTCCAAAATAGCAAGTGTTAACTTCTTTAAAAAAAAAAAAAACTTTATCTGGCAAAACGATAATAGCTGCCTGAAGTAGGGCAAAGATTCATACAGCAGCTGTTGGCCACTGTAAAATAAATTGCATGACTCCTTTCTAATTGTAGTTTCTTGATGACCAGGACAGTGTCTCTCATCCTTAAGTATTTTATGGTGGGCTAAGTCATGAGTCAAATAAAGTGTTTAATCAAAGCCTCCTTAGATCTGTGTGGTTTTTTTTAATAGGGCATCTACCCTTGCAAAAATTTATTTGGAAAACTCCTTTATACCTTTTCCTGGTCCATTTCTGTGGTTGTGATGGGAAGTAAGTGCTTATGATTTGTGAAAATATTTGCTAACAACTGTTCCAACGTTAGAAGAAAGCTCTGATCCAAACTTCTTCTCAGGCTGGGCTGAAATACAAGGGCCAGTTGTTAGGACTTTAGGACTTAACTTCTTCAAAGTTGATAGTGTCTATGCATGTTTAGGATTTCAACTGCCCAAGAGCAATGCAAGCGTTGCTCTTGTAATATGATACAAAAATCATGATCTTTCTTTTCTTATGTACTACTATCCAGCACTGTTTGTTTTTTTTTTTCTGGGGGGGGGGGGGGGAAGGTGGCATTACCTAACATGTAGCTATGTAGCTTGTAATGGAAATTCCTATTCTCTCCTTACCACCCCCCTGATGTGATGATTTGTCACCTCCCTCCTTCACCCAAGATGTTTTGAAGAAGCCAGTATTTTCAGGCAAACAAATAACTGCAGTAAATGCCACTATATTGCATAGCCTTCCTTTTATGCCAGCCAAGCTGTGCTGGCAGGAAGCAATGTTAAGGTCTTAGGAAGAAACTCCTTGCTGCTGTAGCACATCTAATTTTGTCCCAGGTTTGAAGCTGTTTCCTATGAAAAGGGATTCTGTGCTGTCAGGTAAGAAGTGGTGGTGAAACGTAGAAATGAGTGCATCTTTCCTGCTGCTGTTTTCAAGCATAACGAAGTGATGGAGTCACTCCCGAACTTGACTGTGAACATTGGCATGTTTTGTTTATCTTGAACGCTTTCGTCATGCAGCTGACGTTTACTGAGCAATTGAACTTCTGGAGACCTGTATTCCCCTGGAGACTTGTTGCTTGAATTCTTACCTGACAGTAACATATTGCTCCTCCCTGTGCTTTCTTACTGTTTTACAACAGATTTCCAACTCCTCCCTCTTCTATCACCTCGAAAATATCAGGAAGTTATCTTGTATTTCAACAAGAACTTTTATTTCTTTTTTAGTTCATTTAAGTGGAAGTAACTGAAACAACTAGCGAGGGTCTGTCTCAATTACTTTGTTTTTCTTTCAGAATAATATCCTAGCGAGTTATTCCTGCACAAAAGTCAGTATGAACTTGAATCGTTGCTTGTTTGTTCATATTATTTTGTAGAGAAAATAGCACATTTTTTATTGTTTAAAAAAAAAAAAAAAAAGGAAATTAAATATTGAATGTTTTTTATATCACCCAGGGAGCCCTCGGCATGAATTAGACTGTTATTGTGCTAGCTCTACTCAGATACAAAATAGACCAGGAGCTTCTCCCATAAGACCTCATCATTCTTGTGTCCTCCAGCAAGTGGACTTGCCTTCTTTTACGCAGCATATATGAAAATAACATTGCCTGAAAATCCACCCTCGAACTTAAAAAGGGGAAAATACACACACACACACGGCCCCTTGGAGGAAGCGATTAACTTGCATCCAGGCTGGGCTGTGTCTCTCTGTCCCACGTGGCTGCAATCACACAAGCATGGTGCAGCTGAAATTGCTGAATAGCAAACATTTTTCCTTTCCCTCTTTTAATGTGAAGAAAACTGATTCGTTCAAGTGCAGATCTCCACATGGTGGAAGTGTTGGTGTGAAGTAAACTGCTACCTGCAGGTCCACCTGATGGTGAGCTCGGCCTTTAGTTTTGCCAGTACCCCTTCGATGTGCTCTGTCCTGGCCTCTTGCTGTCCCTAACTCTCAAGTGGGGTAAACACCAGGACTTTTGGTGTTCAGAAGTGCTCTACTGCATGGCAGTGCTGCAGCATGGTCTCCGCTTCCCTTCTCCCCATCCGTTGTTTATGCTGTGTCTGAGATGAGTATCTTTTGTTTTTCCTGTAGATAATAATAACTGCCTGCCTCAACCAATACAGGGTCAGGTTCTTCTTTCAGGAAGACGTGGGAAGAAAAAAATGAATGTGGGTTTTGTAAAGTATGCGTGACAGTAGAGGTTTGAGGGCAGAGAAGCGTTGGTCTGTGCGCTAGGTGGGAATGTAAAATGGCTGCCGAGCTGAGGTGCTCACAGAGGACATCTTCACCTCAGCCATGTCTTACTCATGGGCCACCCAGCAAAGTCTCCTTGATGTCAGCTTTTTCCTATCATGAAAAGACAGTGATGCTGCTTCACGGCAGAAAGCCATTATCGTATTGCTGATAAGCTGTGCCAAATAACAGAAGTGTAGGAGTTGCCATATGGGTTAATAGGTTTCTGTTATTGATCTGATCAATCTTTGACCTTCTGTCACATTTCTTTTCAAAGTAAGTGTTGTTGCTTGCTTATGCCTGTTCGTATTTTTGTGTCTCTGTCAACATGGAAAATAGATCTTCTGAGAAAGGTAGCAGCCTGGATTCAGTTTGGGGTCTAGAAGTGAGATGTCTGGATGGCCAAAGCTGATGAGGCAAATGAAACTCCCCACAGGGGACTCCTGTATTTCTGTATTAATTCCACTGCTGCAGGGGGACACACGGCTTGTTCTTTTTTTCTTTTCCCTCTCAGTCATTTACTCATTCACTCACTAGCTTTAGGTAAATCAACCGTGTAGGTCTGATTTTTGTCAGTACAGGCTATATAATTAGACTCTTCGCTGTTTATATGATTCCTATCTGACATGAGTTTTCGTTATCTCATGGCTTTGCTGTACTGCCTGCTTCCGTGGCTATGAAGAAGTGCTGGCTCCATTTTGCCCCAGCCTTACTCTGTGACATTTTGGAAGCAAGACCAGAATTTCTTGGAGCCTCCTTTATCTCTTGTTGTTCCATCTCATGAAGCATTCATCCTCTTTTACAGTTGTATATACTTTGGCTGTCTTACCCCATGAAATGTGCTGGCATTTAGCTGTAACTCACAGTTACTCAGATGATTTATTTCCTCCTTGCCTTCAGAGTTTAGTCTTGCTTTAAATGGGACTGACTTGGATGGCAGCCTCTTGCACTGCACCTCCCCTCCTAAGCACGGATTGCCAGACCTTGTACTAACCCAAGATATGATTGTGGAGCAAAGTGGATGGGTTGTCGCTTACTTAGTACTACTTTCTGCTTTTTGATACAGTTGTGTTCATTCATCTTGTGTTTTCAGCTGCTTTCTCTGATACCTGTTGGCAAAAACCTCCAAGATATCTTTTGCACTTCCTCTCACTGCACTGGAGGAAGCCCTGTTCTGAGCTGATAGATGCAATTTTTTTTAACTTGCCGACAACATGTTAGGGAGAAACTTTGGGCTGGCACAGCAAGAACTGTTTGTCACAGCAAGTGTAATTGACAGCAGGAATTTGCTATTGACAAAGTGTCAAAATCAAGGCATTTGTGTTGCTGTCTTCTGCAAGGGACACCCACACAAACAGAAGAATCCTGACTGTGTTGAAATACAATGACATTGCTGATGATTTTGAGGTGTAGTTTAAGAGCCTGAGTAGCTTCCTTATAACAGATTTGTGAAGCATAGAAATGTCGTGCTTGTCAGCTGAGGTTTACCCTGCTGTTTCTTCAAATGCTGCATTTTTTGCTATGTATTCGGAAGAGATTGTCTCCTGTTCTCTGAAGAATGCATGAGAGTTAAGTGCCCTGTGTGCCCTCATGCTTTTCCCTTCACATTACATTCATTATTTTCATTATTATTTTTTAACTGTCCAAGAGACTTTGCAGGTATTTTGCAATGCCAAAATATGTAGGCACCAACCATATAAAACCAACAGAAAGTGTTCATCGGTGCAACTTGGAGATGTGTTAATCCTTGTAACTTGTGAAGTCGAGGCCTGTTGTTTTCCAGACTGTCTCTGTAGGTTTCTGTTCTTGTCCTGACTTTAGAAACATGCTTGCCTGAGTTAGGCTTTGTGCCTTGACTGAAAGGTTATCCGATGCAAGGGATGCTCTTGTCAGCTGGGTTGTAACAGATACCACCTGCCTTTGGTAATATGCTGTTACCTGTTCTTGTTTCATTCTGGTGTCAGCTGAGATGTTGTGATCATGTGCTTGAAACTGGGGGGAACCAACCTCTTGGGATCTTTCTTTTAGAGATAATAAGGAAAAGGTGTGCGAGACTGCTGTTTTAAGATGCGGATACTGTTGCCTAGATGTTGACTATGCCTTTAAGAAAAAAGCTAAGTATTTCTGGCTGGTACCTATCTGAAATTGTGTTTACCCTACAGTGTTTATTAAACCTGAGTTAATTTTCCTCCTCGATCTATTGCTCCAGGAGCTGTGCCAGCAGTGCTCTGTGATGACTGGCAGTCTCCGATGGTGCGGGCCGCAGGCCAGTTTCCCCTTGCTGCGTCGTCGGTGGGCCAGGGCTTCACAGGCCAGCAGTGCCCCAGCAACCCTAGAGATATGCCTCTATTTAAATATAATAATTATTAAGCTTTAATGACTCTCCCTCTCTCTCCTTCTCCCTCCCGTCTGTTACTCTGACGGGCTCTTGAAATCAAGTAATTAGCATCACCCTGTCCCGTGCTCCCAGCAGTCTGTAAGGTGACTGAGGATTGCTCCTTCTTTTCAGTCCTGTGATATTTTAGTCAGGACTGTGCTGGCCAAGGTGAATGATGTGAGTCAGGCGGCTCTGTTGGTGCTGGCTTTCGCATGCTGTTCCTCACAGCCATTGCTGCCAGTCTGTGCTTCTTGTCACCCTGCTGTGGGGACAGGGCCTGCTCCTGGCTCATACCAGGAAGCTTGCTTGGCATGGGTATTCACAAATCTAGTTTGCAGAGAAACTTCTGTACCTGATGCAGTCCTTGGCAAGTCTGGGAGAAATTTTGGCTATCTGAGCTGCCCTCAGACGTGGGTTACCAGGATGAGACCCAAGGGCATCAGGGTATCAGTGGCATTGCTAGGCACAGCCTTTCTAGCTCAGTAATCCCAAGGGATTCACCTGCGGCCCTGAAAAGCACTGAAATAAAACATGAAAGACTTGAGGACCTGGCAAGTAGGAGAGTTGATCTCAGCCCAATAGTAAATCAGTGGTCTGGGCTGCTAAACCGTGAGTTGTTGAGGAGAAATGCTATGTTCCTGGAGAGATAAAAGTGAAGGTTTTTCCAATAGATAAGCACAGCTGGGCCAAGACCATTTCTTTGGGACAAACATAGGCAATACATGCATCCACATATGCATATCGACATCTGAATTATATTTCCATAACATCCTGCTTATACTGGCAGCATTTGTTAACATGTCAGTGCCAGCCCAAGGGACATGGATTTTGTTCCTTTTTTTTTTTTTTGGCTTTCTAGTATAGACAGAGGTGTACTGGTTGTACCAAATTACACCAGATTTAGTGCTGCTGTATTTTAGTTTGTTCAGTGAACTGCATAGGCTAAAATAAATAAATAAAACCCCACAAATAACAAAGAAAATTTGAAAACACAGTCTCTGCTAGGAGGTTTTTGTTAGGCAGACACCTCAGGAAAACTAAAAGTGGAATGTCATCTTCCTTCTCCCTCAGGTGGCTGGTACATACATATAAAAGAGATTATTGTCTTAAGCATCTTACAGAGTTTTAATGTTCAGCAGAGCATTACTCTGAGTAAATAAGAACCGTCTTTTCTGTAGGAAAAAATCATTTTGTTCTATGACTCTGTTCTCGCTGCTTTACTTGTTTCATATTGGAACAATCTGATTAAATGATCTTACCACCTAAAAGAATTGCACTAATACATGGCATAATTGTGATTTCTTGAAAATAGGATGGATTCTTTGGGAACCATGCCTGGTCTTGGGCTATAACATCCCCTAAGCATAAGGTACTTGCTTCTAGTCAAGGGACGTGATTTGCATTAGTCACAGGCAAGCAGAAACAGCACTTTTGCTGTTTTTCATTGACCACATTATGCTTTTCTAAGGAATTAAGCTTTGTCTTGGGCTGAATTTTCTATGAAGTGACTTTCTTTTTAGTGGTATGGACGCTGATCCAGATCAGCGGGTAAGTGTGATGTGACAGGCTTGTCTGTCATTGATACAGGCTGCATGCAAGCTGCTGTTTTGGAAGGAAAAAGCTCAGTGTCCTGTTACGTGTCTCTTGTACCTTCCCAGTTCCTTTGTGAAAATGAATAGGAAAATTCATTTTAGGTGGTTGATTTTGTCCAGAATCCATGTCTACATGGAGGAGGAAACATCAGCTGATACTCAGGTTTGTCTCTGACTTGGCTCTACCTTCCATGCAATATACGTGCTAGGTATTTTCCCCTTTGGGCTTAAGCTGCAAAGCCTGTTGAAGCTGAAGCTTAGTGGACTTGGGGCTTTTACTTCCCTGAGATGAAGCACATCATCATGTCACTTGCAGGTACTGCTGCTATGTGGTCTTACAGGCTGCTTGTTTTTTCTTTTTTTGTTCCTCTCTTCCCACAGCCTTTTTCCTTGAACCTTTTTGGTTCTCCCACAAGAAAATAGAGGGAGTTGCTGATGTTGAACAAAATAGGATAATCACAGGAAGAGCGATGTTGTCCCAAAACGCAGGCAGCTCTGGGCTAGATTAACAATCATCCTGCAGGCTTTCTCTCCTCAGGGTACTTGAGGAAATCTTTACAAGAAATCTGTGTATCATTTGCATCCATATATGGCAATTATTTATTTTTTAGAGCAATCAAAGGAGCGTTTGTTATGAAAGTAGAGGTCTTAAACCTGCTTTCTCTTGGACCCCAGTCCTTGAACATATTTCAGTTTCCTGGCAGAAGCGTGTTTCCACTTCTGTGAAGCTAAGCTCTGAATGCAAAGTCGAATCACTTCATCTTTGTACTGATTTTCAAAGCATTAGCAGCACTGCAGCGTGGGGCTCAGCAAGCACTCTGTGCTCTCCAGTTGTTCCCAAACACTAATTTTAACTGGCTCCAATCCTTGCAAGAAAGGATTTTCTAGATTTATTTATTTTTTGCCCTGTATCAGGGCTCTGATGGACAAGATCTGGCAGACTCGCTTAAAGTGTGGGGAATTCCTCCCCCTCTGCTGAATGTTTTCAGCGCTGTTGTAGTCACCCTGAACATTTTTCTGGTGTTTTTTTTTCCCAAGATCAGTGACAGCAGATGTGGCATGTGCCTTGTCCTGGCCCCTCTCCTAGAGAGGGGTGCAGGGTAGGTGCCTGGAGACACCGGAGGCTGTCACAGCTCATTCCCAGACCAGGCTTGCCAGAGCCTCAGGACAAAGTGTGTTTTTTGAACTGGAAAACAAAATACGAATACCCAGTGGTGGTTCAGATCTCCAGAGCAGAGGCAGTGAATAGGCAGTGCCTAAGTTGGAGGTTTTAGTCTGACTTTTTTTTTTTTTTTAATTAATGGAAATTAAGGTGACTTGACATCCAGAGCAGCCTCAGTAGTGTGTGTGACCATCACCTGAAGTTTCCCAAATTTGGACAGTGCTCAGTGCACTCCCTGGATGGGAGGATGTTGACAGATGAGAAAAACTTTGCAGGGTTTCCTAAAAAGGAGGCTTGTCTAAAAAATCCGGTAAATATTACATATTTTCAGACAATTTATGTGGCTGCATCAAGTTTAAATGTCAAAAGATTATTTGACAGTGAGTTAAAAAAAATAATTGAAAAACAGCAGTAATTCATGCTGTATGAAACAAGCCAGCTACCTCCTGCCTAATTTAGAAGGAGACTTCCTCTGGAGATGGGGTTTGATGAACAGCATGTCTTTACATGATTCGGAAGAAAGGGCAGTTAGAAGTTCAGTCTGCTCACAGAAAGCAAAGACACTAACCCATTAAAGATGAATAATTTCTGCAGGAAAAAATGGCCTCACTGGAGACTACAGCAAAGAAAAAGAGGTTTGGGAAACAGGGACTGCAAATTATATACAACTGGGGGGAGAGAATGTGTATAACGTGGAGCCAGAGCCAGGAAGAAGTACTCTGGAAAGGAAACGCATAACCCTTTATGCAGCAGGTTCTGGAGTAAGTCTGCCTGTTTCCTAGTGGAAACTGAACCATAACTGAAATGTTTTGTCCATGGCAACTCTTACTGGGGATACTCGTGCAGAATCACAGAAGAAATGATTCATTGTGGGCACAGAGCAAGTGAAAGATGGATAACAATGATGACAATAGCATCAACACTGAGCCCTTGCACAGCATGCAGATGTTGTCAGAAGCGAACATGAGCCCTTCCTCCTGCTCTCGTGAAAGAGAAGGGTTTGGGTGCTGAGGAATCTGTCAGGACACACGGGTTGTTACTGGAGTAACCACGCCAGGACTTGCAGTGGCTGACCTGCTGCTGGGGTGATGGACCGGGTGAAGGCTCTGGTACCACGGGGACACGGACTGCTCGCCCTCGTGGGTGAAATCGGGAAACATTCAACTTAGAAACTTTTATTTTGCTTTCATTGCATATTATTGAAGAATGGGTCTCTGCTAGTCTCTAAAAGAACTTACGGTTTTGTATTCTGGCCGTGAATTTTTACCACTACTTAGCTCACTTTCTCCTCAAGGGCTTATTAGTGGCTTCTTCATTCAGTGGCATCATTGGCCCTTTCAATCAACTTTCTGGAATTCAACTTAACAACGTTATGCGTAAGGATGAGAATATTATTGCTTCATTCTTTTCACTCTAGTAATTTTTATATTACAGTGAACACCCTGATTAACCATATAGCTGGAAAAGGTCGAGATGAAAAGAAAATATAATTAAATATAGGAACTAAATATTGAACTCCTGACTTGAGGCTGAACTGATAAATGAAATTAAATTTACACGGGGGATGGGAGGGAGGAAGCATTGTAAAATTCATCCAGGATTACATTTCAATGCTTTGTTCAACTCGATCTGCAAAGCAAACTGCATGTATCAACTACAGCAACCAATAATTTCTTGAGGTCTTACTTACAGAACCGACTTCCGTATTGCATTAATTATGGTTCTTCAAAGAGGTTAATTAACCCTTCTTTTCCTGCAAAGGGACATTATCCCGATGTCCGAGGAAGTGACCTGACCGGGCACAGCTATCAAGGCCCTGCTAAGCAGAACCTGGTGCTTCGTTGCTGCTGCTCCCGCCTGGCACACTGCTCTGCGCCTGTGGAGAGCAACTGGGCATTAAACATCTGGGGAAACGAAAATAAATGCATCTCTCTTGCCTTCTGCCTTGCGCTTTGCATGAATTGCTGCTCCTTTTCTCTGTGCGTGGTGTTGGGATTGCAGGCCTCTGTGCCCAGGTTTGGTTTCTGGATTGGTCCCATGGGTGGAAGGGGTGGGGAAGATGATTTTTTCCCCTAGTGGTGCATTAATTATTCTGCCTTCTGTGAGACTGGGGATGTTGGCTGGATGTTTGGTGTGACACAGGACAGCAGTGTGCTAGAAACTGAACAATTACTAACCCAGTTCTTTTCCGTGGGGCTAATGAACAACTAGCTGTGTATTTTTCATATAACAGCTGGGAGTGAGGCTGAACAGCCATGGCAGAGAGGAAGCACTAGCAGGATTTTGAAATTTGTCTTTTGGAATCAGTGGTGGCTATGCAGATGTTAATCCCAAAGCAGTGATGCCATGCGGACTTGTGATTGCCCCGTTCTCTGTTTACATAAATTCCTTTTTTGGGTGGAACTGAGAGTAAAGAGGAAAGCACAAACCGTTTGTTTCTAGCTTCTTGTAATTCCATTTGCTCTGATGCCTGGGAGTTCGTTTGCAGAACTTATCAGCAGTTCTTCCATAAATGCCAGTTTACTCAGAAATTTAATAATGCTGTCACTCAACAAGAACCACTAGAGAAGTATTTTAAGTGCTTTGCAAATGTTGAAAGCACAAGACGTGAAAACACTTGAAAGGAGAATCGGTCCTAAAACAACTTTCTGTGGTGTTGCTCTGTGCTGATTTCTTAGCCTGGGAAGCTGGGATCCACCCTTAGAAAGTGCTTTGAGATTGCTGGGTGGAAAAACATGATTGTCTCCAAGTGTGAAGTGTGGTGGCTGTGAGCCCCTTGGACTAGTTATACAGCAGGTATTCAGACCTAGGCACTGGGGCCAGCCACCAGCTCTGTAACTGGATGAATGAAACCAGTCTTGGGTCATTTTTGACACTGTTGCTTTCTTTTTTTTTTTTTCCCCTCCCATGGTGCAAACAGACCTGTTGTTAGCCTGTTTATCTAGAGCATCTTAATTACACCTTGCATGTGTAACAGTGTTTGCACAGCAATGTTTGAGAAAAATGATAAGGAGAAATGAATGTGAGAAGTGGTTTTCCGACTGTGAAAATAACATTTCTTATCACCTTCTTTTAAAAGCAGTACAAATTAGAGGCTCTGAAATAAACTTCTGGGCATAGATGTGCAAAGACATCTACTTCATGGGGCTCAGGCATTACTTGAGGACTAATTCAGGATGTAATTCTTGACCTTTTAGAATTCTTAGCCATTTTAGTTCTGCGTTTGTTTGGTTTTTGGCTCGTGCACTATACAGTGGTCTGAACTGACGTGATTGTGCTTGCTACCACTGCTAGTTTTCACAAAGCCATCCTGTACAACTGTAAAAGTTTGCCTTTGCTATCAAGTGATGTGATCTTTAATATATACACTTCTTAATCTCCATTTCATTATGTTCTTTCTAAGCTTCCAGTCAAGGCTTGTGAATTGCACTCACAACAGGCAAACTGCTTTCACTTCAGAACTGCATATTGTCAAGGAACTTTTTTTAAGTTGAGGTATGTGACAGTTTCTTCATATTCTTCATATGCCATTTAAAAAAATTAACTTGTTTTAGTGAGCTGTTAGACCATCTCTTATTTCTCGTGACAATTCTGAGGTATCAGATACAAAGGACGAATCCTTTTTCAGTTGACATTGCCATGCAGAGGTGAGTCCCTGTCACCGCCAATGTAGCCAGGAGGGAAGCTGCAGAGAGCGATGAGCAAGCTGGTATTTCTGGGTAACTGGGGGCTTCATCTTCACTCCCATGTTTGGAGCAGATGAGGGAGGGCACAGCATTTTTAACTCTTTGCTCCCCAATATTTGTCTTCTTTTTTGTTAGCAATCACGATTCTTCCCTGCAAAATCACAGCTCCCCAGACCTCTGCTTCTCCCCTGCCGGTGTAACCCTTAGAAACTTTGTAGGAAGGATGGGTTGGACATCAGCTGGGAAGTGGGAAAGGGAAAGGAGCTGAACTTGGACAGTAAGAAGGGCTTAACTGGTCGTGTGGATGGAACAATGTAGGATTTGCACAGCAGAGACTGTGCTGGCTTGGGATGGAGTGTAACTGCATAAATGCAGCCTGCGTCCAGCGTGGCTGGAGGCTGACGGTGACATCCAGCTGTGACTGACTGCCCCCTGATCTCTGTAAAGCACTGCTGGGCAAACTCAGAGCTTGCTGCAGCCAAGTTTTGCTCTTTCAATACATTAAGCTGAATGAAAGCCGGAGTCACACAGCCCTCCAGTGAAAAACTGCAAAAAGACTGGCACGCTATCGGGTGTTACCTCCTGCCAGGGCAAGCTGTGCTATGCGGTACTGCTGTTATCTGAAACGGACTGGGCTGGCAGAGTTGGGTGCAGCTGTTTAGAAATGTGATTTGTTTTTTTTTTTTTTCTTTCTTCACGGAAACCTGCCTAAAGTATTTCCTGACGCATTTCTCAGAAACTGTGTCAGAGCAGCAAGTCAGCTAGTGACAGCTCTGTCAGGGAGAGTAGAAACTTAGCACGGCGACACTGTAGCGTCTTCATAAGGCTGTCTGCATTAGGAATGTCTTGTTCTTGGTTTGTGGAAATCTGTTAAAATATTTCATATGATGTGGAGAGGATTTTTTTTGTCCTTTTTTTTTTAATTCTCTGCAGAGAGAGAAATAAAACTCAAGTAAGAAATACTTAAAATGCCTCTAGGACCCAAACAGCTTTGGGGAACAGGAACTTGAGTTAGAATTCATCAGAAATATGCAGTCTCTCCTCCATGGTCGGCACGCTGCTTTGGCACAGAAAGGGACAACAGGTTTCCTGTATTTCACTGTGCTGCTCATGGTTGTATGGATTTGACCTACATTTTACAGGATGTCCAGCTTGGGAGCTAGAGGTCAGAACTAGGCCATAAAGGAGACCACCAAAAACCCAGCTTGCCTTCCTCAGAACATGTGGCAGGATGGCCTCCTCCAGCTGTGGCCTGGAGCCGCAGGACCAGTGTGGTGCTGGGTTCAGTCCCGTTGGATGCGAGGTGCAGGCCGCAGAGTTGGCAAGTCCCAGGTAGGAGGTCTGCAAAGGGCAGGGTGCTGGGGGCTTCTCCCTGCCAGGAACACTTTGCTGCTTTTTCCATCCCCTCCCTGTAGTTACTGCTTTGAGATTTTGTCTGTGTTAAAGTTGCATGAAAAAAGCAGTACAGGCAATATAACGCTGCCCTCCTCCATCTCAGTGAGACAGAGGATACCACACTTTTTTTTTTTTCTTTTAGTTCTTTTGCTAACATCACTGTATTCCTGTGGCTTAAAGCTCTCTGTCTGAGCCAGCCATCATTTTAACTGAGTGCAGTGGGATTGAATTCCCCTTGGGCAAGTCCCATTTCCAGTGTAGTTTCACTTGGTTAATGAGACTTTGCAGACAGTGTAGAGAAACTCTCTTCAAACCCATCATACCCCAGAGGAAAAGGGAATCTGGAGCCTACATGAAGTAGCTGCAAGCAGAAGAGTCCTGTACTTCCCTTTGCAAAACTCAGCAAAAGTGGTCTGGCAGACTCCTGTGAACAGGCTGCTTCCTTTTTGTGTTTGCTTTTTAAAATTTTTTCATAAAATTGTTTTTTATTTTTAATTCCTTACAGTAAAGATGAATGTAGTTAGTAAGATGACACAGCCTTTCCCACCACCCTGAAACCTTTCCCATCTCTCCAAAAGATCATATAACTTTGTATGTAGGGGGTAGGGATTTTAAAAGCATTGAGCTTTGGTCCCAGTCTCTTGGTGTAGTTTGGATAGTTTGGAAGTTTTTGCCATCAACTCCCATATGTACTGGGATAATTTTGATGAGACTAATACTGGAATGTTGACAAAAGAAGTGGAGCAGAAACAGAGATTTGTTGTCTTTTGAGTCAGGATATGGATTTGTCCCCCCTTTCCTCTATAAAACATCACTGTTAAAA